>NC_090927.1:1053116508-1053423279 GCF_040938575.1 Ambystoma mexicanum | reverse complement strand
GGAAGGTGGGGCTCCTCTTCCATTTCCATGACTGAAAGAGAAGGAAGCAGAGCAGTGTGAGCCTGGCAGGGGGGGGGGGGGCTGCGGATGTTGAGGGGCCTATGGTGGGGTAGGAGGCAGTACAGGAGGGGGCAGCAGGTTCCGGGTGCAGCACTGGTGCGCCGAAGCAATCGGCTTGCACCGAACCTAGGCTTGGATCGTTAAATGCAGCCTGGGTTTGGAGCAACCCGATTTGCTGACGCACCTGCCTAGGGAGCGAATAGTAATTATTTGTATTGTGAATTACCATCCAAATAAAAAGATTGGACGGCGGGAGGAGGAGGAGTAGTAATAGCCTGCCCATGAACTAAAATGGCCACTTCCCTATAAACTGTAGTAACATGGAGACTTTACTACCAGGTGGCTGACTTGACAACTATTTAGTCTTCATCAGAACTTGGGAGGTTTCACCGGCATGTTCCACCGTCCACCACCAAACACTACATTGAGGATTATCTGTGTTTGAGACCCAATGCTTCCTCCGACGCCCATAACGAGCTCATGGTGGGTTCAGAATAAAAATGAATTATTTGCTCATTAGATGCACTCATTGCAACTAAGACTGTCCGCTGTGCAGTTATCACCCATTAGCAGGTCCATTCTTAATATCCAGTGTGTTCTATGGAGCCAGCTCCAGGATGAGTGTGCCGGGTCCAAGTAAAGAGTGGAGCTGCATGTACAGGGATCCGTGGCTGGCCAGGATACCCGCAGTAATTGAAAAACAGAGAAGGAGCTCCAAGGGGCGGTACATAAGGGCATACCAGTGTACACAGTGGCAGACGTCTTGAGTTCAGCCCTGGGCCCGCCATGGTTACAGTAGCTGTTGGACCCCCTTCTACATACAGGCTGCTTGATGGACAATATGAAGAAAAGACTGGAAAGGGAGCAGACAGGTGCATCTCATTTCTGAAACCTAGAGGCCACATAGCTGCCCAAAGATTTCAGTTGGTAATGCTTCTAGGGAACGTTAGACTTCTCACTGACAGTCACTGGGATGATCACTAGTGCATTTCCCACCCAGAATGAAAGTCAGAATGACATTTATGTCAGACCAAACAGGAAAGATTCCTCAGGCTTTGGGCTTCGGGTGTTCTGACCCCAGGGCCTTTCATCTGCCTGGGCAGCAAAGACAGTTGAAGGATGACACACAAACACTCACACAGAGACAACAGTGCGACTCCTTTGCCCGGAAGGATAAAACATAAGAAGACTTCTCACATGAGGCTTTTTCTTCAGCTCTTTTTCCCCCTCCAATAAGAGTATCATGGAAATGCTTTGCAGAATTGCAAAGAATGCATCCAATAATGATGCCAAACTTGATAAACCAACAGAGTCAGTGACGAAAGTGGAGAATAAAACAGACACAGTAGAGTAAATTATTCAAATTTCGCAAATAGGGCCTCCGGAAACAATCTGAGAAGCTGAAGGGACTGAAATGACTCCCTGCAACACGGGTGATAAAGCTAAGCAGATGCAAGCCAATGATTGAAGAACTTCTTGAGATCTTCTATGCTTCGGGCGGTGGGATGCCGCAAGTGGTGTAGATGCCACGGACTTAAAGAGATTTTGCTCAGCCTGCTTACATGAGCTACTGGACATGCTGTAAGGCTCCTCACAAATATTGGTTGCCACATGCTACCATCTCCCTGCTAAGAGGAGTTGGGAGGCTAGTCCTGGAGCAGGGCAGAGGTGGGGGTTCAACGATTATAACACAACTGGGGAGTGCAATAACTAAATTACATTTCTGTGAGGATGATGGCTAAGAAGGAAGGACTCAGACTCTGCATATGTTTCCTGATGTGAGTGAGGCAACCAATCTTCATGAAAGCGGGCATGAATCCGTTGAGAGTATTTGTGGAGCATGGCCTAGAAGTGAGCGTCCTTTACCCTGCAAAGCCCAAGGTGACATGGAATGATGATACCTATATTTTCTGGAGTTAGCAAGACCCTGTTGGATTTGTTGTAGGATGGTGAACAGAACTTTGGGGAGACAGTGGACAAGGGCAGGATACTTGGGCCGGGGGCCCGTCCCTCACAAATGTTGAGTAGAGGGTTCAAGCCGAAATTCAGGCAGAGGCAGACAATGGCAGGCATGATCTGCCCGATGGCTCCCTCATCAGCCCTTTGCTGATGGGAATGTAAAAGAAGGAGTTGATGTTAATTGCATATGATAGGGTATGTAGAGGGCTGCGATTTCTTGACCAGCTTTACCAACTTAACCAACTGAAACATCAGGGTGCTACTAAAGAGGACATGTGCCCTCTGCCTCATATATGAGTGGTTAGACGTAAATCGAGCAATACGATTTACCAGCAAATTTTTATTTTGCTCAAGGAGGTTTTCTAAACTTTTTGTTAAGTATTGTGGTGATGTGGATATATTGTTCACATGTTGCGCTATGGAGAGAGTCCGGTGTACCTCTTAAAAACAAATGGTGCAGGGCCCGTGGATGCTAAGGAGGGCTGAGTCCCATCTGCTAGCTGCTAAATAAATGTGATGGAGGGAAATGGGAATAAAGCCTGCATAGGATGCAATGCTCAGCTCAAGAGGCTGCTGTGCGTTATATGAAATTGCCAATTTCCCTAATGGAGCAAAAAACCTCAATATATGCGGTTTGCGTTTAATTCATCCCACCGTGAACTGCTTTCCTCTTTCTGTTTTAAACACAAGAGAACAGAGCATACCTTTTACCAACAGAACAAGGCGGCACAAACACGACACCCCTAATTTCATAATATACTATTTAATCAAAATAAGGCACTCTTTTTTGTGGTAAGAGCGACCCACCCTTTCTGACAATACCACCGCATTTTAACATCTATATATAGTCGGACTCGCCACTGTGGCCATTTCACTGCATTTTTAAGGGGGGCAAGCCACCCATATACCCTTCTCCGACACCTCTCTACTCCCCACTACCCAAAACCCCCCCATTACAAAATATACCCTTACCCGCACCCCCTAAGAAATGCACCAAAAAATACATTAAAAGGCCATTCACCAAATGTGGTAAAACTGCAGTGGAGACTTGGCTGGTACCATTATAATTGCAACAAAAATGAAAAGGCAATGAGCAAGAAAATAAACGTTATGTTAGTACAGTTATCGTTGTTCAATTTTAGATACGTCCATTTTAAAACGTAATACTGCCATTTGAAATTACAGAATGTTTCTTGAATTTAGGCCTAAGCTATCAGCCACTTACTTTTTGTCCCAAATTCGAGGCCCCAATCTTCTACACATCTTCACAAGCATGATGTATTTTATGGAAAAAAACATAATCGTAAAGGGCGCTTATTGCAAGTCACTGGACTGTTAACCTGGTGTAAACACCCGAGGTAAAAGGGTTGCACCGGGCCTTGCACCCAATTTTTACCGGACATGGCATTTTAATTATTTTTGGCAGGGAGAGCAGGGGCATGAAACATAATTGCTGTTTATGTCTGTGTCATAGGCTCAGTCTACCAGACAAAACATGCATTTAAGGACAGCAGGCAAGCATGTTATTTTCATGCCAATATTAATACATAGGACCCCTATTGAATCAAGCAGACTAATAGGAAAACATCAATTTAATCAAATTAAAGAAAAAGAACAGTAAGCTTTTCTATATTTTTCCACCAGCAGAGGATTTTCGAAAGTAATAGATGAGAACAAGGTAAGCCCATATATGTAAAGAAACTGGTAAAGCATATGGGTAGGACGGTGCTCTAGAAAAGAAAAAAAAAAAGACAATCAAATGTAGCTGTGTGTACATCCCGATTGTCTTGCTACTGGTCAAAATCGAATTTAACTGTGTGCACATCCTGATTGTCTTGCTACTGTCTAAAATCAAATTTTGCAGTGTAACATCCTGCTTTCATGAGAAGGTGTTGACAGGTTTACGCCCACCCCCTCCCCCCGCCACCCTGGTTCTGTCTAGTCTGCCATCTGTTCCCTTAACCTCGCCATCTCCCACTATCTCTCCCCTATCCGGTCTGTCTTCCTGTGCACTTGCTCCGTTCCTGCCTACCTCCTCTCTCATACCTCAATTGCTGTGTCTGGTTTAAGTGCGCCACACCCTGTACCCCTCACTATGGCACGTTATATCTCCCCCATCTACTCTGTTTCTCCATCTCCTATCCTTCACCTCTTACTAAGTCTGGCAGGAAGAAACTCAAGAAGGACATACTTTCCCCCAACCCAGGCCTTCCCATCGCTGACATCTACGTCAGTGCCTCCGTCACACATACTCTCACCGACATCCTCTTTGTCGTTTCTTTTCCCGACCTATGGACTCCCAATATGGCCACTCTGTTCTCTCCTTACTCTTCATCACACATAAATGGTGGCACCCACTGGGAGGCCTTTCTTGCCTCCTCTTCCACCTCCAGGGCTATTATAAATGTCTATTGAAACAGTACCATCCTAGTACAAGGGCCTCAGCCCAACCTCTTTGTGATAGGCTCCTTCCTCGCCTTATCCACTTTCCCCTTTCCTATTCACAGGCTCCTTTGCCACCTGCCTCTACGGCCGCCCAGCCCCCTTTGCCAACTATGCCCACCCTGGCTACCTTGCCTCCTACCAACCTCACTACTCCCCCATTGTCACTCAACTGTACAGGCTCCCTTTCCCACTCAGCACTACACTGACAACCTTGTCAGCCCCCTCCACCCTGCTGCCCTGGCCACCCACTGCCACTGGATCTGCAGCTCCCTTGCCTCCTCTGCCTCCTCCTCCCTCCATCTCTCGGGCACTTTTGCCACTTGCGGGGGGACCACTGTCCCCTGCATCCCCCCACTAAATCCTTCAAAAGTGGCAACCTGCTCCACGTCGCCACACTAATCTCTCGCTCTGCTGTCAAGCACTTCTCGGACATCTGCCACCTCCTGGAAATCCTGGACCTTGATGTTCTTGCTCTCACTGAGACATGGTTTAAGGACAGCTCTGTCACAAGTTTTGACACACTCCTCCCTGAAAGTTACAAGATCCTCTCTGTGCTCAGGCCCAAAAGGCCAGTAGGTGGAGTTGCCTTGATCTTTCCTGAGTGGATCCCGGTTTCCATTATTCCCACTCAGGTCTACTCCTCCTTTGAATGCCTAGTGTGCAGGCTCTCTAGCTCACCTGTCACCTCTCTTACTCTGGCCACCTTCTATGGGCCGCCAGGCCAGTCCACCCTCTTCCTCTCAGAATGGGCTGACCTGGCCTTTTCTCTCCTCTCCTCCTCTTCCCAACGCCTCCTTCTGGGGAATCCTAACATCCATCTGGACTCTCCAGACCCTTTCCAAAACCTATGTGACTCCCTTTCTCTTTCCATTCTACCTTCTGGTCCAATGCACACTGCTGGCCACTCCTTGAATGCTCTCATCACCACAGACATCCCACTCTCTATCCCTCTCACTACTTCACTCTCATGGACTGATCATTCTCTTCTCACTTGAAGCGCTCTTCTCCTTTGGCAATAGCACACCATACACCACCTCCTACTTTCAAGGTCATACAACCGATGGAGTGTGTCAGCGGCCGCCTTTGCCTCCACCTACCCTCCTCCTTCCACTCCTGCGGCTGACTCCCACCCCGATACACCCCTCTCCAAATTTCATCGTTCCATCTCCAACACTCTCGACATTCTTCCCCCTGTCATGAGGGTTCGACTGAAGCCTGCCAAAAAGTGTGACTCTTGGTACGACTCCAATCTGGCTGCCCTTAGACATAAGTGCAAAGCAGCAGAACGGAAATGGGAATCTTCTGGTGCACCCTCTGACAAACTGGCCTGCCACCTTCTTCAAAGGCAATGTAGACTCTGCATCCGCTCCAAGAAAAGAGTCTATATTCAAGCCTGCATCTCTGCGGCATCATATGGCCGAACTCTTCAAAGTCTCCAAGGAACTGGCCAACCCTACCGCAGCTACATCCTCTACTACACCTACCCAGGCCCTTTGCTCTGCCCTGGCCACACACTTCATCACCAAAACACAGGACATACTGCCCTCCTCTCTTCTGTGCCCCCTCTGCACCAGCATTTCTGCCCCCCCCCCCTTGACACCCCCACCCGTCCCCTTCTTCTCTCCTCCCGCTCCCCTGTCACACCTGATGAGGTTTCTAGACAAGTCCGGTCTATGAAAGCCTCCTTCAAACAGGTGGACCTCTGCCCCTCCAAAACCATCAATATTGACACTACCGCTCCAGCCTTGGCCGACCTCTGCAACCTCTCTTTCACCACTTGAGTTTTGCCCTCTCCTCTCAAGCGCTCTCTTGTGCACCCTCTACTCAAAAAAGCCTTTGTCGACCCATCCATTCCAGCAAACTATCGTCAATCTACATCACCCCTTTCCTGGGAAAACTGGAGAAGCTGGCTATCGATCAACTTATGAATTCAGCCAGGCAGAAAGAGACTGGAAACCACAGCACTTGTACGAATAATAGTCCGATACAGACAGTTAAAAGAAATACAATTAAGTGGTTGGTGGTAATACTGCCGCAGGTGATTGTATCTGTGCGTGGGTCGAAAATATGTGGGTGTGTGAACCACCGCCGGCATCAGACATTCATTACTTGCTAAAATAGCTGCAACCTAATTACATAGCAAAATCATCCTAAAACAACAATTCTACCCTAGATGAGACTCAAATTTGGAATGCATTAAGACAGTATACAAGTAATTGTAATTTATGTTTCTAACTAAGATATACACAGGATATAAGTAGCAACAGAATATGTAAAAGGTTGATTCTCTTGCTTTTTCGATTTTTTGGCATAATTATACACAGAAGTGACTTAAATGTGTTACAATAAAATATGTTAATGTAAAAGAAAAAATGAATTTTGTTTGGAGTTTGCTCCGTTTTCAACGATAACTTGAGAAATTGATATTAGTAAGGTCCCGTGTTTGTTTAATGTGTAATGCCGCCCGTTTTTAAAGCAGGCGAATTCCATAGGAATCCACTGTAAATGTCTCACAATTTACACTTCTAAACGCGTAAATTGCAAGAGAAATGTACACTTTATTTCACTACGAAATGTAAAAAAAGCATGTTAACCTGTTCGCTCCAGATGTCACACTTTCATTGCAGTTCATAATGCAAAGGACGAAAATTGGATGGAGGGGAAATAGGTGCACAAAAGGCGGTTCCTTCCATGCAATTTACACTTTTTAGAAAATGAGCCTCAAAGTGTACATACTGTAGATTGAGGACCATCATGAAGGCAGAATGCTTTCACTACTTGCGATAATCAAATTGTCATGCAATCATCATCCAATCACAGTGCCGTTTGCATTCAGTGAGATTTAAAATGATATAGCAGGTGCCCTTTAATGAAGTTCCCGGACCAAAATCACAGACGATACTTGTGTACTTGAAAGAGGTGCTTTGCTAAAGGCTAACAAACATAGATTTAAATGTGGAAGCAAAATAGAAGGCACCATCTAAAGGAATCAATACTCCTCCCGTAGAGTGCGCTGCAAATAAGTGGCAATAGTCATAATGTGACAAACTACATAGGTAAAAAGATGTACAGCAATCCCGTTCTAAACGAAAAGAAGGGGTCGTATTCTGGTCAAACGTGTGTGAAGGCACACTTCTGTTTATAGCGATACACATTAAAAGATAAAGCTCCTTGAGCCTCCGGAGTAAAAGGCATGGCTCATTTTGCCATGGGCAGTTTGGCGCAGCCTTTTAGGTTGGGATCTTTTGGCGCTGGCATGTTTCGGCGCGGCAGTACAATTTTTCTAATAAAATTAAAAAATAAAGGAACCTGGCCTGCAGGGCTGCGAGACCGAAGAGCTAACCACTGGGCTATTGAGATCTTATAATTTTCCAATGCACCAGTTACTTATATTAACGTGGATCATTAAGAACGCTCTTAACACTTAATATGAGTAGCTGGTGCAGATTAAAACTAATAATATCTCCATTGCCTTCCGGTTAACAGTTCAGACACGCAGCCCTGCAGGCCAGGGTTGGCGACGGCCCTAATTGTATATTCATTATTTTATTTTATTTTATTAAAAGTGCAATGTTAAAAGTACAATGTTAATTAAAATTGCGCCGAACTGGCCGCGCTGAAACGTCCCGCTCCGTAAAAGGCAAGACTGCAGAGCTCTGTAAGCCTAGTAAAACCGGCAACACAAACCGTCACCATACTGAGAAAGCAAGCGAGTATATGCTTTAAACGTAATCTTAGGCAGCCTGGGGCCAAACAGAAGAATAAATAGCGCAGCCGAGTCATTTTACTTCCAGGAAGGTGAAATCGGGTCTGCAGAAAAATCTGTCAGTTGAAGTCACCGAAAGCGAGGCCAGATCGCTCGATACTGTTAACAGAAAAGGTCACCATCACAGTCCCATAACGACGATTTGGATGAGAGAGTTCTGGCAAGCTGACAATGTGATCTTTGCTTAAACAGCATTGGAGGGAACCCCCTTATGCCTCCTAGGAAAACTTGTATGCTACTTTCTCTTTAACCAAAATCCTATCAATTCCACCACCTATAACGAATTTCCAACCTGTCCCAGTATCTGACATACCGTTTTAAAAGTGCAGTATGCATTCCCATACTTGAGAAATACTGTCCCATTCCCATCCCCTCAACGACACATCTGCACTTATTCTGAAAGGGCCTAAAGAAGAGGATATTCAACCTGATAACTCATAACTCTACTGCCAACACATTCTGCAATCAAGCTTCCAACGAATGTACTGCAATAAAATCCCACTTGTGAACATACTAAAAGGTCTTTTGATGAAGAAACCAGCGGGCTTCCCTATTGCCAAACCAATGGGCAATATTTAATGCCACGTTTCTTTGCGAAGAAGACTGACATGCCTGCCATTATGGATATTCCAATCTCAGCCCTCCCTTAATAAAAATTTTTAATTTGGCTTCTCCAATTCACATTTTGAGAGACAACATTTTCAGAGATACAATCCACCTTATCCTTACGCTCGCTTTCACGTTCACCCTCACATCCAGTGAAATAGCGTAGTAAATTAAGCACTCACCATGGCTATCTGGTGCGCCTGGCACTCAAAGGTCAAAATCCCAACAGAGACAACTCAATCCTTCACCTTTTTGAGGTCATTAAGCTGCATACCATTAAACTGGGTAACAGTAACAGCACGTATTACAACTCTAAGGAGTAGAAGAAAAGTAACACGAACCACTATATAAAAACCTAATGTTATATTCGCTCCAGGAAAAGTAAAAAAAAAAAAACAACAGCTTCACTGAAAATCATCAATTATTGGTGACACACTGCCTAATCCTAAATACAGCCAAAATAGAAATCATCTATTTCTCGAACCAGTGCCTACAAATCTTCTGTACCTCACATCCCAAGAACTTAGAGGACCAACTTCCCAAAAAAACATGCATCAGGTGAACTGTCACATCCAGCTGCTACCACCTATTAGGCATCTCTAGGATCCAACATCATTCCCATTATCTCTGGATCAAGAGAAACAATGTCGCCATCCTCAGAAAGGTTGATTCCTGCAGCAGTACTCTGAAAGATACCCGATTACACTTAAGAAACACTTCTCAGGCTTTGCTGCACATCCTGTTCAACCTTTTGAGATTCACCATGCCTACTTTTAACAGAAATCTAGAAGAATGTGTTTTAGTACAAAACAAGACCCTGTACAAATGAATTATTTTCCCATTCAAAGCTATACCCAAACTCATCCTTTCCTATCCTATCCTATCCTGGCCATCTTGTGCTATAGACACCCCTCTCATTCACTCACATTTTAACAACCCTCAATCAACAGGTGTAAAGTACATGAAGCCCATGTTTCCCAGCTCTAACCCAAGCCAGGGAGCATGCATTTCTGGCCTAGGTCAGGGACAGTTCCCATGGATACCACCAGCCCCAGACCCCCAGGTCCGCTGGTTAGGGAGGGCGCTGCACTTGCCAAATAAAATCGATGTTAACAGGAGACGGGCTACACCCAGAGTTCTTAGATCACTAATGGACACATACACCAAAATGAATTTTAAAAAATTGTATAGGGATCCCAACGGGGAACCCTCTTTATTTATTTACACACTTATGTAATGAATCCAAGGGCATCATTACTCCCTTTCCGGTGGTGAGCTCCCCCTACGTGACCAGGGGACGGCAGCCGCTACCTGATCCTGACCCTGGGGGCAGCTATATGAGGGAGGATCACATGGGGGGGGACAAAGATAAATATATATGCGACTTTGATATTGAACAAGAGGAAAGACAAGAACTATTATTGTCAAGAAACTGTGACAGAGAATTCAGAGAAAGGGAGAAACCCTCTGGATTAAGGAGCAATATCCTTGAGAGACTTTTTGTTGGAGTTATATATTCCTTTTTGAACACTTGTGAAGCACTGAAGGCCAAAGCCATTATCCTTTTCATCTTAAGATTCATTTCATTAGAATGTGAGGGTCAGAATAGTACTTGGCCACACACAAAGGGAGATCCTTCGCTTTGAGTTCAGGTAGGGAAACACCTCTAGTACAGGGACAGCAAGGCCTTTTCCCAACCCCTTTTATTTTATCAATAAAAATCTTTAGCCAAAACCATGTCCACATTGTGTCCGACTGTCATTCCTGACCCTTCACATTTTATTTTAAACCTTTCACATTTTATATTCCCTAGGATTCCACTAGCGTGAGCCAACTGACGAAGGACCTGCTATGCCAGCTCACCCTTCTTTGGAGGGGTTGTGGGGACCCTAAGGGTGAATCTGATAGAACAGACCCATTGCCTACACAGTGAGAGGACAGAGTGTGATCTAATCTCGCTAGGCGACCTCAGGTGGGCCAACACATTGTTATGGATAATGGACAACGAGCCTGGTAAGACAATTGGTCACACATCAGGCGACTTTGCATATGAAACAGTCAATAGCAATAGCAAGTTGCTGCTCATGTTCACTGAATAGAATGCACACGCTTCTAAATAACGCAAGTGCTTTTGACAAGGAACACATGCAGACATTTGCTTTAGAAAATATACGTTGCAAGAGGCCAGGAAATTGTAGCTTCCCCTTCCAGCAGGAAACCGAACCGCAAGTGGCAACTTCCTGTTTTAAATGGCACGTAGCAAAGTCAAGAGATGCCTTTTACACCATTTAGAGCTGATAAGCAGTCAAGGGACAGCAAACACCAATAGACACTAACAGCACGCGCACGTCCGTCCTCGCCAAGAAGCAGATGACAGGCTTTAGCCCTTTGCTGAACCAAAAGCCATTGAATGCAATGGAATAGTCATTGATCAACAGACACAACCTGTCTATAGTTTACATATCAAATACTGTATGTTCAACACAGAGAGTTACATTCTAAGCTTATGCATTAACCTCCCAAACAGCGGATGTGACTCACAGATCAGATCCATTTGGTACATATAAAAGGCAAGCTGGATTAAGGGAGGGAGGTTTGCTCATCAAGCAGCAGACTCAAGTCGTGGGGGCTAGGGAGAGATCTGTCGCAGATCCCAGAACAGAGCCGAGAAAGAGATGAGCAGGCCCAGTTGGACAGGAAGCCGTGATCGGTTTGTGTGCAGCACATCTTGCTCTAAAGCGCGAGTTAAATGTGGGGTCTTGCTGTGTGCATTTTGAGACTAAAAGGCGTTTGGTATCTTACTCCACAACATAGCATAGCTCAACATAATATAACGCCCAGGTCACTCAAGCTGCTAAACTAAAATGATCACTTGCTCTTTTCTCGATGAATGTAACCATCCTCTTCGCACACATAGCAGTTCTCTTCATAAGTATGATGATATGCTATTTTATTAATGCTTCTATTATGGCATGTGCAATGCAAATTAGAGCTTGTAGAAGATAAGGTGTGATATTAAAAATATATGAAACTAATACCCTCATTGTCAAATTGCATAATTTTGAGTAATGCATTAGAATGGTGTCTCTTTGAAGCCAAAGAACTTCACAGATTTCCTGGCTGTATTGGTTAAATTATGCTGATGGGCACAAACACTCAGGTATGCTGTCCCAAAGCGCTACGTCAGTACCTGGGGTGCGTATTATCATAAACATGACTACTGGCTCTGTGTCCACTTTCCACAGCCTCAACTGAGGTGGAGGTAAGGGTCAGGGGTCAAGCTTGACCACAGGCGATCATGTCAACACTATCCTGCTACCTAACGCCAGGGCTCGACCCACTCCACTTCCTTCATAATTAATATATATTAGTCCTAGCCCTACTTAACCTTTAAACCTGCATAGCATACCCCCTAATACTTACCCCAGCACTACATGTCCCCCTAATTAACAATTACCCTACGCACCAGTAACTAAATATATACACATAAACTATACATACACACATATATATATATATACACATATACATATAACACATATAGAACACTGTCACAATGGGTGTCTGATGCAGTCAGTCACCCCCTTTAAGTACCTTCATGGGTCTGCCCTTGGTGGCTCAGTAAGGCTCGCTTCAGGGCCGATAACTACAGAGCTGGCTGTGCGCTGGGGGTAAAGCTGGCTGGTTGTTGTGCTGGCTAGGGGCCCACACGCTTTAAAATGTGTCTGGGTCCTCCCATGTTCACCACAGCTCTGTGGCACTATTCTGGTGGCACCATTAGCATGGGGGCCACCCGCAATCACCACTGTGCCAGCTGACCTTTTTATTCTTCTGAGTGGGCCCCGTTGGCTGGGCACCCACCCAATTTCACCACTGCATCCACTGCCTCCGGGCAGCCCATTAGCATGGAGGCTACCAGCGTCACTGCTGCAGCCTCTGGCCGCCATATTTACTGCAGGCAACTTCCCCAGTGCATTGGGGAAGCTGCTGCTTTCACCGCTGAGCACCTGCAGCCTTGTTGGGGCTTCCTGGCCAGCCCCCTCAGTAATGCCTTCAGCTGGGCTTCCCAACAAAGCAGCCTGGGACTTCCACCCTCCTCAGCTTCATCGGGCTGACCGGCAAGACCACCCCAGGACTTCTTTTCACTGCTCCACCCTGGGCAGACTTCACTGCTCTCAACCTTCCGGGCTGCACCTAGAATACGCAGCACAGGAGGACTTTTATGAAGGGCCCGCCATGGCCGGGCAGCCTGGTCTGGGCCGCACCCCACAAATGGCCCGGGTAGGCCTATTCTTTGCACAGGACTTGTCCATTTTCATAACCACTGTGAAGACTTTTTCACTGTTCAAAGGAACCTCTCAAAATCTGTAGCCCATTTAGTTTTGGGATCGGATCTACCTAGTACTGACTATTTATCCGATTGGAATATTTAGGTTTTGTTCCCATAAGTCTGTGTAGGACTGACCATCCGTCTGATTTAAATGTTTTGGATTCATGCCATAAAGACACCGACGATCACTGACCCGTGTGCTTACCAAGTCTACGTAATGAGGACGAGGGACACTTGAGCACACAGCCAATTGAATCTTTTCCGTAACAGAACAGGGATGGAGCACCCGACCGGCTTAGTTTGTAGAGGTGCTCCTCCCACTGTCATTACAGACTATACGGATCGTTTGATGAACGAGTAAGCGTAACACTAGAGACTTACAGTCAATGTAGCGCTTATACAAGGCAGACACAGGACTATTGTTCTTGTCCTCTTTTTGGAATGAATATGCAGTGTAACCTCAGGTGTGGTGTGTCGATATAGCGACACTCCCACACCAAGATGGCTACTCTACGACTCATTGGCGCATGCGCGAATGTTACTTAGCAACTATACTAAACACGGCATCCTGCTAACTATGCCCTTGAAGCGATCGTTAGTGGTCAGAGGACGCTGTGCCACTAGGTAAGCTCTTCCTGTTGCTCTATTGAGCTTTTTTATATACAGTTATATCCAGATATAGTCACGCTACTCCACTGATCCTTGTTACATATACGCTCGCCATGCTGCATGTTTGGACTGAAGATCAGTTGGGCATATACGCACACTTGAACTTATTAAATACAGAATAGGCATATCAAGCACAGATTATATATATCTATACTGGCCGTACTACACTGAGACACAGTGCTGTGCCCCAACGCGTACAGCGCTGACAAAAAACCCTATGCTTTGTGTCTCCTATAGATCGCTATGATCGCTTAACCACAGACACAGCGGCTGCCAGCAGTGACTTATACCCGCTCGTTACGAGCAGCATCAAGATTGTGATGACACTAGCCATACCACTGTCATTACTATATGAAGACAGAATACAGTCCTGATAAAAGTTTCAACCAGCTGATGAGGCCCTGAGGTCAGTCATTGCATTGGACATTGTGTTCCTGAATAGATAAGCATATTTGGAGGTTCTCCCCGACACTAAGCTATTCTACATCATTATTAGGTCCGCCTCCTGGGCCACATTAAGGACACAAGGAACTAATTGTTTAAGAAATAATAGGCACCCAAGCCCTGAAGACGGATTGTAGGAAAAACCCAAAACGCGTTGGCAATCATTTTACCTCCTAAGAAGCCTATTGAATGCAAATGAAGATATGCATAATAATCTTGTTAATTGTGTTGTTGTGTCTTCGAAAGATGGTGGTGTGTGACGTGTAAACACAACCACTGACCCTATTGTATTCATTGTATATGAACAAATACGATAAGCAGAATTACACACCAGTTTGTTGATTGAACTTGGATTTTCCTTTTATGAATTTACTTTCCATAATTACAATTCTCTGAAAAGCACGTTACTGTTTTGACAGTTTTTTTTTGTGACATACTGATGCCTTTGAGGTTGTGTATGAATGAACGCTTGTTATGTTTCAGTAGATTTTTTGAGTAAGTAACGTCAGTAACAGTACCAGTGACCTTCAGTCTCTTATTTAATATCCACAATAACTCAAACAGGTGTCCCGGGCCGACCGCCTCTTCGGAGGCTCACCCCCGAACACCTGTTAAATTACATTGGGATTGGTTACGTCCCCATAGGAGTGGATCATTGGGTCTCCTGTTAGCGATTAACATGTTTAGCTTGCCTTATCTTCTCTTTACGGTCTTGGGTGGCCTTAAGACTGTCTGACCCATTTGCACCTGAAATATTTTTACATTTTTACATTTCAATGGACTACAGTATGTGAATTTTTAACGATAATTGCTGCATTCTAGGACAAAGGAACAAATTTAGTAGTGCCCCCCTAGCCCCCTCGTTTCTTTTTGCTGTTCTTTTTCCGGCCCAGGAGGCATCTTGCACGCTGACTGGGCCCTTGATAGAGATAGGCCCATCCAGTCCGGCCCCCAGACTGGCTGACATTCGCTACCCTGACATCAGCAGCTCAGCCTCCTGGTTTAGTCTCTGGGGGCTCCCCCACGATTAGCCCCGCACCATAGATGGAATTAGGCCCTGGGGGGCAACTTGAGGCATCAGAATCCCCCCACGCCACCCCCCGCCACCAAGGTAAGTCTTTGTCTCTTTTTCTGCTTCTTCCCTTGTGCTCTTTTTCTAAATCCTTCTTTCTGTCTGTTTTCAACTGTCCCCTTACTGGATTTTTATTCCCCCATGCCCAGCCCATTCTTGGGCAGGGGAGTGCCATTTCTTATTTAACATTCAATCCAACCCCATGGCAGGCTGGATGGTTTGAAACAAAAACAAACACAGGGAACACACACATAAATAAAACACACACTACACATTTAATAAAAATGCTTTTATTATCTTGAAATCTGTTCATTTATTTCTAGGTGCTCCCTTAGGAGACAAGCATGTAGGCCCTATTAGCTGGGCCCCGTGGGGCCACGACTACATATATGTATCTTTCTTGGGACGCTGCTTCTCGGAAACCCCTCTACCCCAGCCCTCAGGAAGTTTCCCTCCACCACCCAAAAGTTCCTTTAAAATGATCCTCAAAGATCATCCACTAAAACCGTAAGCTTCCTTTAAATGCCAAAGGCCCTTATTTTCAGTGCCACTGGTGAAAAACGCTAGGAGATCGATCCTCCTCACTTCATGGCAATTAATTTATCTTGTGATACAATCCAACTCAACAGTAAACAGGTACTTTGCTGCAAAATTGTGAACATCTATTTTGTAGCATTTCATACTGCAAGCTCTGTTTTGCATTGCTAGTCTTAACACAAAACAATCTGGATATATGTGTTAATCTAAAAAGAAAATAATATGTAAAAAATAGTTTTTTTTCCAATCTTAAATGTCGAATCATACATTTTTGGGTGAATTGTTAAACAATGGTGGTTGTGATGCTGTGCTCCAAGGTATTGAATTTCGTTTGTGAATGGGGTCAAGGTAAGAGGGGAGGACACCTTGATGTGCTGTTGCTATGTAAGCGGAAACCATATGAATAGGACGCTAAACTACCATTATTGTATGAACCTGTTCTCTGCTGTAACCTGCTAGCTTGTAAGTTAAATAAAGTTTAAAAAAAGGAGCAAGTTGTTTCTGACTCTTACTTTATATTTATATTTATAAATACACCAAGTCAGGAAAATCCACTTAAAGCGAAGATTATGTGTGTCTGCATGTATTTTCGTTTCAAAATGATATTGCTAAAACCATTACTGGTACACTTCTTTGCCAATAACAGACACCTGTTTTGCGTTGTGACCAGTGCTTTTTCAAGGCTTCAAAATTATAGTGAATCTCGCATTGGTGTATATCCTAGCGAACGGAAGACAGCACAGGGCTATCGTGCCGGTCTTGGAAGCAAGACCACGCAGAGCAACAGAGGTTCGAATCCCGGCTCTGCGCTCAGAAACCGAACGCAGGTACAGCATTAGGTGCGTTATAAAAAACAAATAAAATAAATAAATCCATCAAACGTCACATCTATGTAACACAATAGCACAAAAAAATAGTATTGCAATGCCACTCTGATAGCTAGGGTTCAGAGCTTTCATGATGGTGCTTCTTGCCATGATAACATGAAAGCTATCCAGCCATCAGACTGGAATTAGAATACTAGAGTATATGGCAAATAATCAAAATGTAGTCATAGTTCTTTGGGAAGGTACCCACTCGGGAGTCCGCATCCACACTTTAGCTCACTATACCTTTCACAGATGGGAAATATGTATTTGCATATCAGTCTTTGTCCCGCCCACATGGGCAGTCCAGCCCCGAAATGCTATGGCAATTCCCTTCTGAACAAGAGTACCAACAGCAACCCCATACACGTGTTTCAGCCTTGTTGGGCATCATCAGTGAGATGGAGCTGTGCCTCTCTGAGCACAGTGAGCAAGGGGTCCATGTCTGGATGACCCTGGGAAATTTAGGCTGACTAGTCCCTTTCCAGACATTCCAATTGTGCTCGCAGCTCCATTTGATTTATTGAGCCTTGTGTGTATTTACATTTAAACACCTCTTGGCTTCCTCGGAGCGGCACGGTTGTCTGCAGGCTTCCTCCCATTGTAGTTCATCTTTAGATGCCTTTGTATTCTGGTAGGCCGTGGGTCATCGCTTGCCATTTAAAATCGTAATGGAGTTCTTTTGACACTATTTTAGTGATTCGCAGTCAGCGTTGAATGCTCAAGTTGTGCTGCCTCTTCATTTTTCAAACACATGCAGCTCTGGATCTCCTTAAATTGCATGGGGCGCCCTCCAGGTGAGCTATTATTATTAGTCTTGCCTTAGTTATAGGCATTCCACTTTGAACCCAGATTTTGATTTACCTGATCTAGAGCATTCTGGTCAAGTCTGAGTCCTGAATTGTTTGGCGTGACTGACCATATTACACTGCATAGGTTGTTGCAGCAGCTAGATTTTCATCAGGTTAGTTCATAAGTCCCTTTCTCAGACACAGACATTGCCATTGGTTAGACTATTTTTAAGAATAAATTATATATATATATATATATATATATATATATATATATATATATATATATATAATATATATATATTCTTCTTGTCGATTCACCATGGTCCTGAAGGTTCTTTTTCATGATGCACGGTTCTCTTTTGGGAGTCACTTACCCGCTTGTTCTGGTATACACAGCTGTTGTAGTGGGGGCCGTATATGCTTACTTTCACTATGGTATACACGGTCGTCAATTGTTTTTAATAATTTAGGCTGCTAGCTGCAGTCTTTTGTCTCATCTTTAATTGTATGTAGCAGGCAGTCAGCATAGACTTGTCGTGCAATAGTTTATTGTCACTTTTGTGTATTTGTTTTACAGAATGGTTACACCTACCTCCTGAGGAAGATGTTCAGTTAACCACCACTACACGTCGAAACCGGTCGAGAGATAAATTCTACAGGGATTTGATCTTTGCATCTGTTTTTCCTATCCACCCTGACAATAGATTGTCTATGAATTATTTCTATTGTTTGTAACATTGCAATAATGTGTGTCATTATGGGGACTAGTCATGAATTCCTTTTCCCCCAGTTGTTTTTAGCATGTTTTTTGTGTCTTTTAGAACTATGGATGTATGTCACGGTATGATGAGTTGCGTGTGAATGAATGCACCATGTATGTGAAGTATGAGTGTGATGTTTTAGCAGATTTTTGGCATATTGTTGCTGCTGTTTTGCTATGTTAAAATGATCAGTGTATAATTTTCTGTGATGTATTCACTAGTCTTTAATTGTTGTATCACCTTAAATAAATTTTGATACATTTTTTCTAAATATACTTTTCTCTGGACATATCCTTTCTGTTTTTTGATGCTAAAGGCTATACAACAGTACAAGATCAACCACTGGTCTGAAGCTTTGAAAAAGCAGCAGTCACGCTGCAAACACGTCAGCTTCTTCTACGCTTGAGATATTTGTTCCGGGAATGTAATGAGCAATACAAATTTGAACTTTACTTAAAATTAAACAAGACTACACTTTGTAGTAGCTGGAAGTTATGCATCATGTCAACTATTTTTTTTATAATGGAAAAAGCGGCGAACTCCCTAAAACACCGGGTCCTGTTATTACCCACAACCACATGCTTTCTTCTTCTTCTAATTAGTCGCATTTTCAATTATTTTTTTTTTAACCTAAAATATATTTCAGGGTTTTCTTTTCGATGATTTCGTTTCTGTTCTTCGATTACAAATAAAACAAATACACGGGCACTGAGAAATTAATTCGAGTCACTGTACAGGTGTCTGTTGTGAGCGTTTGCACCGAGAAGTGCACATCACTGAACAGAAGTTAAAAAAACATAGCCAACTATGGGATGGGGAATGTGAAATGTTAGGTGCAAAAAGTACTACAAGACGAATACAGAAAGCAGTATTTTTCCAGGTAGGCAACTTGCTCTGTGAAGTGCTGTGCCCGAGGTCAAATGTGAATGACACGAGAAATCCAGTGCATCCTGTTCCTAGGTAATCAGAAATGACGGCATCTACGGTTTCCGCCAGACTCCCTCCACTTCAGAAAAGACCCGATCCCTCCCTAAAGGACCCCTCCCTAAAGGACTACGTCTGCATTGCCAATTAAACGAGAAAACCACAACCCGCAGTGGGTTAAAAGTGTGGCATTATGTAACCAGAGATGAAAAAACAAATATTGAGTGCGCAGATGCCGCATGAACAAGCTATTGACAATGCGGTCGCTCATTAAAGCGCCGCCTGAGGAAAGGGGAAGTACTTTCAGAAAGCAGAGAAAAACTGACATCACACGTTTTGTGCCTGGCGACGAACCACTCACTGCAGTTAAAGCTTGACGCCAACTGCGCACAGACATACTTCGTGCAAAACGGAACCAAATTCGTGCACACGGCAGTAGTGCAAGTATAAATTACATAATACTACAACGATGGGGTGCCACAATCAAAAGTGACAAGAGAGATCTGCCACAACAACTGTCAGACCAGGGAACGCAATGATTGAAAGATAAAGAATAACCTTTTCCTGAGAGCATCAGACGCGATCTGCCTTAGACTGGAGGAGGATTATTCTAGATTTAATGGCACCAAATGAAGTTTTTAGGGCGATAAACTATGATTTAATGGCAAACATCAATGCATTAGCTTTAACAAGGGTAGAACTCATCTACCTACGAGAAGTGCGATAACTCAGGTCAGCTTCAAAACAGGTGCACGATTCATTGTGGAAGTACAACAAAAGGGGACTCGTAAAACACTGGGCATTAATGCAGGAGCAACCCCAAAAGACAGCGTGTAAAGACTCCCCACAGTTCAGTCAGGTATTTCTAGCTAATTTTGCCGACTGCCCTGGCTTGACCTGCTGAGTGATTTAAAATGATCAGGAACTAGCTCTACACTTGAACGATTATGTCTGCAGTGTCTTTCGGAGGGCGGCGACCGTGAGGACAAGATCTGGGGGACAAGAGTCGTTCAATGGGCGAAGAGTCCAAGTACCCTTGCGTCAACGGATCTTTGGGAACTGACACAATAGTGTTGAGCTTTCAATAGACAAGCAAGCAGCCAGATCTAGTGCTGTTTTTTCACCACCCATTCATATTCTTCACACGTAGTGCCTTTTCCAGAGAAGAGGCACAGTAGCTTTTAGAAGATTTACTTGCAGTGGGGGGAAAAAAAACACGGAAGCACAAAAAGCAAATGTCAACGTCTGGGGTGGGCCCCACTTTCAACTGGGTTTTTGATTTTTTAAAAATAACATTCTACCTCTTCGTTTACACTCTTAAATACTAAACTGACAGATGTTACATGTGTTTTATTATGTTAACCCATCTGTGCTACTCGTCTTATGCAGAAGGGGAGCGCAATCTAGCTGTTAAATCAGGACTGCTGCTTTTGTGGTTCGGCCAAGATTGATTTGCATATGGTTTTCCACCTGCCGTATTGGCACAGATGCGTTTAGAGCGGATAGAATGTTAAGCAGCACAAAGAAATTGCCAGTAGTTAGAAAAAGACAACGTTAGAATCCATCACTTTGTGGCTGTTTCAGCGTGGGGCTAATTTGGGTCTCAACCTCTATGCCCATGAAGTTCCAAGCTACACTGCACTGCACTGATGCTTGCCTAGGAGGCCAAAATAGGTTTGGGGTGGCTAATGGCCCTGTGCTCAAGGGATGTAATCTAGCACGGTTTTGAATTACTATTTTGGGCTGAGACCAACCATGATTTGCATATGTACGTTTTCCTTTCTGTAATGTCACAGATAGACTAAAAACTGAAAGGAATGTAAAGCTGCACAGTTGAAAAGCTTTCAAACCAACTGTACCATAGCTGGGACTGGTGCATAGCTCTGAGGACTCAAGTGAGAGGAAGTGTCAATTGTGTCAACTAATTCTGATGCCCTGTGCCTGCTCTGTTGGCAGACCTACTTTTCCATACAGTTTCCTTTTAGGATTCCACTTGTGAAGTCAATCAATTTTCTCCTTGTACCAACCTCTTTACCTTAAAAAGGTGGCAGCAGTGTGAACCCTGAATATTTAGCTAAATAAATAAAGGAATCAGTTGTTGGACACACCTCTCTGAACTTGAAAAGCTAAAGGTTGAGTTAGGTTCATAGCTTGAGGGCTCGGGTAGGAGGCACGAATAGAACAAAAGGAAGAAGCAGCCCCAAAACAAGGTGCAAAGTGAAAAAGTGGAAAATTGGGAGGCGTCAGAATTAATGCAAGTGTGCAATTTGTTGCATCGTGTGCTAATCTGCTGCAGGGATAGGTGCCCTGGGTGATCAACATGTGTAGATATATTGTTGTGCATTAACTCCCTTTTGTTGGGCTTGCTGCAGATCTCATATTCACTACACACCTTACAAAGGCAGTATGACTAGTTCAAAGATTCTGAGCCATCACGTCTTGGTTGTTCAATTGCTGGATGGTTGCCATGCTCATACTTTTATAATTCAGGATCCTATCTGAGCCATATAGCCATTCTATTTTAATGGTAGTGGACAGGCCTCAAAATATGCACTCACCACTAGCCGTTGGGAGGCATAATGAACGCTCAACGAATAAGAACTGGTATTCTGTGTTTATGGGAAAAAGTTAGGGGACAAGTGGCTTGTTATGCCTCTCTTGTAGCTTGCAGTGTATACCCCTGGTGGAGGGTATTGTGGCAGACTGATGTAACGATTTTACACTATGGAGAGCTCTCAAGTTTCAACATTCCATGTGGGAGTATATCATCCTGTCCTGTTTTTCTTCTTCTTTTTCTTCTGGTCGCGGAGTCCGGAATTTAAAAGGGAAAAGCAAAACTACAAGTTCCAGAATACAAATAATACAATCAGAACTGGACATCATAGTCACGCATGCACAATGCAACATGAGAGCTCTGTCTATGATGCACAATTTCTAAAGCAAGCTACTCTTTCTAGTCATTATTTTTCTAAGATTGAAGACTCTTGAAGTAAAAGGTGGCACGAAGCCACTGCTTTCTAGCTTTTTGCTTAATGACCGATTGATCGTCGGTACCAATAGGGTATACGCACCACAGCTCAGTGTGGGAGAAGGGTACCCTGAGGTGATAGGATGTGTGTGAGGAAGTGTAGAGGAGAGAAGTTGATTTGCTTGCTGACAAACAGCTGCCACACATTTCAACGGCTAAGCTGCAAGATAAATATTGCGGGATCTCCACTATAACAAAAACGGTTTACAGATGTAAAGGTTTAGCATGGACAAGGCATGTTACCTACACTTATAGCGCGCACGGTCACCCAAGGGCATCATGGCGCTAAAGAGGAAGACTGCACAGGTAGGGGAGGAAGCCATGAGGTGGAGAGCTAGAAAAGAACAGTCTTGAGTGCTCTTCTAAACCCAAGGGATTGGGGACTTTCCTCATTACAGGAGGAAGGTTGTTCCAAAGTTTAGCAGCTGCTATGGAAAAAGCCCTACCACTGACCCTCACACGGTTGAATCTTGGAACAACAAGAAGATTCGTGGTGGAAGAGCGTAAATCCCCTTTGGGGAGATAGTGGGAGAATTTAGTCTGCAGGAACTCGGCCCCTTGACCATGAATAGCCCGATGGACTATACACAGGGCCTTGAAATGAACACGTTGGCCAACCAGGAGCCAATGAAGTTGGCGAAGCACCGGGTAGATGTGAGCTCCATACAGGGTGCCTGTGGCTAGCCTGGCCGCCAGATTCTGTATCCGCTGAAGCCGCTGTATTAGGCCAATCGGCTGCGACAGGTACAGAGAGTCACAATAATCCAAGCGGGAGAGAACTAACGCTGCGTCTACAGGAGGGCATGGGTTCAGGTATCATGGGTAGAACCTTCTTCAGGACCCTGATCTGATAGTGAGCGGCTTGACACACAGCCGTCACTTGGTTAAACATGGAAAGGGAAGCAGAGAGAATAACACCCAGGTTTTTTACTTTGTTACTAGGCTGGGAAGAGGACTCAGGGAAGTGGGCCAGAAAGCGGTGGTCCAAAGTGCGGGATCAGGGGGACAACCCACCACCAGTACCTCAGTCTTGTCACCGTTGAGCTCGAGCCAGTTCTGATCCATCCAATCGCCGACAGCCCTCAAACAGTCACGAAGACACAACAACACCTCAACTCGATCTTGATCTAACCGGATCAAGATTTGAGTGTCGTCGGCATAAGAGTATCAGTTGAGGCCGTGGGCACGGATGAGGCAGACCAGCGCCCAGATGTTAAATAGGATCGGGCAAAGTGAGGAACCCTGCGGGACACCACGGGTGAGAGGACAGGACGAAGAAAGGAAAGGGGGCATGGCGAGAGTTTGTGTGCGGTCTGATAGGAAAGAAGTGAACCAAGCAAGGACTTGTCCGGATATTCCGATCTGAGCCAGACGTGACAGCAGGATGGGGTGGTAGACCGTGTCAAATGCGGCCGACAGATCTAAGGGGATCAGAGCACCAACCCCACCCGAGTAAACTAGCCTGGACATTTCGTCCTGCACGGAAAGCAGCACACTTTCAGTGCCTCTCCCTGGTCTAAAGCCTGCCTGTGCCAGATTAAAGATCTTTGAGGATTCCAGGAAAGAGGATAGGACAGGGGTGATAAGACATTCCAATAGTTTGGACAAAAAAGGGAGCAGAGAGTTGGGGCGAATATTAACCAGGTTACTCACCGTAGAGACCACTTTACTCCTAGTCCATAGTCCCCTTTCCTCCATACTTATGGGACATCTCTCCGTCCTGTGGGACGGGACAGGAGCACTTTGTAAAAAGCATCCAAAATTTTGCAAAAATATGTCCTTCCTCTCTTTCTTGCGCGGGGCCCGGCACGCGACCGTAACCCCATCCACCTTGGCTCCGCCCCGCGCATCGCCCATCAGTCCTTTTCTATCACCAGGTCTAAGACCTATTAGCAATAACAGAGGAACCTTATTAGAGGGGACGGCGGGCAGGCGTATGGAGGAAAGGGGACTATGGACTACGAGCAGGGTGGTCACTACGGTGAGTAACTGTTACGCTCACCTGATATCCACAGGGACGCCATCAGCCCGGTTACTCGCTGGTATGCTTCTCAGCTTTGCCCTGATGTGGTCTGCGGGGAAGGTTCTGCCTAAAAATACAGGAGGACTGTGTTCAAGACTGGGGTAAGTATCCTCCCTCCACCCCCGTATGATTTCAGTCCCTCTCTGGCGCCCTCTCCCCACTTTGTGGTAGAATTAGGCATGCTCTCCGTCCTGCCTTCTTTGTAGGGGTGCGTGGTCTTTCATGGGCGAGTGCGGTACAGTTACTTCACCGACGCCGGCCTGTTTGATATTGTTCAGGTAGGTCTTACTGCTGTTCTTTAGTTTTGTTGCTATCCTGCATGCCTTTCTTTGTTTAAAATGTCTCTTTTTTTCTCCCTTAGGTATGCAGAGCTTCAGCGTGGCGAACTGGCTTGGTTGAGCCCCGCTGGTAAATGATGGCGCATTAAGAGCGCTACGATGTGGTAAGTAAGCACTATGCGCAGCGCTGCAAAGTCTTGCCTTTGCTAACCTGTGTTTTCCTTCCTTGTAGGTCGCGGTGTTCTTCAGCGCGAGTGGAATGTCCGGAGTGGTGCCAGCCGAGAGGCGACCAGCCAGGTAAGCCTTTTGAGCAGTTCGTAATTTGTAAATGTCTCTACTGCTTTCTTTAATGTTGCCTCTATCTTCCTCTTTCAGGTTGTTCTGTCCGGGAGGCGTGCAGATTCAAGGAAGCTGTTCTCAGTAGCTGCGAGGGTTTAAAGATGAAGACTGCAGGTAAGATGCTGCTGCTAATGATGGTCCTTTTGTCTCCTTGCAGGTTCTGCTTCTCCGAGATTCGAGGGAATAGCTGGACACGGTGAGCGTCACGTTGCAAGCTGCAAAGTAACGCGAAGCGTGTTCTCTTGCTCGGGGGTGGTTTAAATAGCCCCAACAAAATAGTCCAGGTAAAGTAGTCCCTAGGCTACCACACCCAAAACACTACACCGCATAGCTTGGTTCTTAGGAACCAGGTTATGTGGATGCCTCCATGTTGGCTGACAATACAATAAAGTAGTTCCCAAGCACATTGTTTTTCATGGTGTATGAGCCTGGCGCCGTAGGCGCCAGGACTGGCCCTATGAGGGCTTTTGAAGGGGATGCCAGGCTCTCGAGGCCGAGTCCTAACTCCACCTGGCCAATGGGTTTGCCAGAGGGGGTTTTGGGTGACGGTTGTGACAGTGACCTTGTTATACTACTACGTCACATCCCCTTTCCTCCATACTTATGGGAGATTCCCAAGCACTCCTTACAGGACCTACGGGTGGATGGAAATACCCCTTACTGAAACAGGTTCTTCAGCGCAGTCTGACCAAACTGATCATCAGCTCTTGAGCTCATGTCAAGACAATAATGCTTACAAAAAGCAGATGGGGCGGCCCAAGTAGCTGCCCTAGCGATGAACTCCCAGGGGACATATTTCTGAAAAGCAACCGCGGCTGCCTTGCCCCGCACCAGGTGTGCATGAATACCCTTAGGAGGTTTCAGCCCTTGGACGGTGAAAGACTCCGTAATGCAGGCGGCGATCCACTGAGAAATAGTCGCCTTAGACGCCTGCTTACCCTGAGGGTTACCAAAAGTCACAAACAGTTGAGAAGAACTCATAAGCTGCGAAGTTCTGTCCAGATAGAATTTAAGAGCCCTTCTAACATCGAGACAATGCAGAACCATTTCTGCCTCTGAGGTAGGGTTCGGAAAAAAGACCGGCAGGGAGATCGACTGATTCAGATGGAATTCAGATACCACCTTCGGCAGGAAAGCAGGATTCGGCCCTAGGACTACCTTATCCTTGTAAGACCAAAAAGGGATGCTCCACCGACAAGGCCTGGAGCTCACTCGCCCGCCTTGCTGACGTAACGGCGACCAAAAAGGACACTTTCCAGGACAGGTACTTGAGGTCCACTGTGGCCATTGGCTCGAAAGGCTTATGACACAACGCCATCAGGACTACATTTAGATCCCACAACGGGTGCGGACTACGAATTGGAGGATAGAGGCGTTTCAAGCCTGCAAAATGCCTCTTAACCACTGGGTTACTCAGGGAGTACGAGCATTGGTCCGTAGAAAGGTAAGCGGAAACCGCTGAAAGGTAAATTCTGCATGACAGAACATGGACACCCGACTCTGCTAAGAAGGATACAAAGGACAAAAGCATGTCAACTGTAGCCCCCCTTGGGTCCAACTGCCTGCTTAAACACCAATGACAGAACCTGAGCCATTTGCTTCTGTACTGGGACCTAATCGAGGGTTTTCTGGCTGCCTGGATAATACGCATGTTATCCGCAGAAAAGTTAAGATGTTCTAAAGACTTGAACTCAGGCACCATGCCGCCAAGCTGAGCGATAGTGGGGAGGGGTGCCACATCTGCTGTTCCCCCTGATGAAGAAGATCGAGGGTCACCGGTAACCTGATCGGCGGATACACTGGCAGGTGTTGAAGTTCTGAGAACCAAAACTGGCTGGCCACCACGGAGCTATGAGTAGAAGGGAACAGTTCACCGAGTTCTTCAGCTTCCAAATTGCGCGGTGAACTAGAGGCAGAGGCCGGAAGGCGTAAGCTCTCATGTTGTGCCATGGAATCTCGAGAGCATCCCCCAGAGAGCAGGCTCCGAGCCCCCGTCTGGAGGCATATTGAGGAAGCTTCTTCTTTACTGCCGTAACGAAAAGGTCCACCTCCGGTGTGCCCCAACGCAAGAAAATCCATGAGAGGACCTCCGCCTTCAACTCCCACTCGTAGCTGACCACTGTCCGCCGACTTAGGGCATCCGCTGTGACAATCAGCTGGCCCGGAATGTGCACTGCGAGAAGCCAAACACCATGAAGCACAGCCCACTCCCAAATCTAGATTGACAGGTCCACGAGAGGGGGAGACTTGCTTGTTGATGTAATACATCGACACCACATTGTCCATGCGAATGCGGACCACCTTGTTGGCTATGATCGGTCTGAATGCCCTGAGCGCCAGCAAGATCGCCAGAAGCTCCAAATGGTTTATGTGGAGGAGCTTGTCCTGAGGCGACCAGAGATACGAGACCTGAAGAGGATCCAACATCGCACCCCACCCCAGGAGGGAGGAGTCCGTTGTGATCGTTACCGTAGGGGCTGGGTCCTGGAACCCAGCACCCACCTACAGGTTGCAGAGAGATGACCACCATTCCAGGTCCACTCTCATGGAAGCCGGAATCATCATGAGCTTGGAATTCGGGTCCCCAGCCTGACGCCAAGAACTCCGAAGAGCCATCTGAGTCCGCCTCATCTTGAGGCAAGCAAGAGGAAGAGCCAACACACACGAGGCCATGAGGCCCAGAAGCCTCTGGAACCACCAGGCCGACATGCTCTCTGACTGCGCAAACATCTGACACATGGCTAACAGATCCGCCATTCTGTCCCCGGTCAGGTACACTCTGCAGTCGATCTTATTCCAGCGAAAACCCAGGAAAAACAAGTCCTGCGAGACCGTCATGGAAGATTTCCGCCAGTTCACCGACAGCCCAAGATGGAACAGGAGCTGAAAGAGAGACTGAAGATTGCCCGCTGCTTTCCACGGGCAATTACTGCGTAAGAGCCAGTCGTCCAAATACGGATAAACATGGATACCCTGCAGATGAAGATAGGCGCAATCACCAACATCATCTTCGTGAAGACACGCGGCGCAGAGCTGAGACCGAAAGGAAACACTTGAAACTGGAAGTACTCCTCTCCCAAAGAGAAACAGAGATACCTCCTGTATGGATTCCAAATCAGAATATGCATATACACATCCTTAAGATCCACCACGCTGAGCCAATCGCCCATCTGCAAGGAGGACCGTATCTGGCTGGGCGTGATCATCTTGAATTTCTCTTGGGGTAGGAAAAGATTGAACTGGGAAAGGTCTAGGATGGTGCGCAGGCCAGCCTAGTTGGGTTTCGGCACCTTAAACAGCCGGGAGTAGAAGCCCTCCCCTCGCTCCCCAAGGGGAACGGGTTCTACAGCTCTGTGGTCCAGAGGTTTCTGGACCTCTGCTTTGAGGTAGGGCAAGCCCGACAGCTGAAAAGGAGGGTTGAAGGGTGGGGTAAGGGCTAAGGGTTAGGGGTAAGCGGAAGCCCGCTCGAGTGACTGACAAGACCCACCCGTCTTCGGTGATGGTCTGCCACGCCTCCCAATGAGACGCAATGCGTCCTCCCACCGGGGTATCGTGCGAGCACAGAGAACCCTCATTTTGTAGCTTTTTCGGTGGTGTTGCCACCTGAACCTGAAGAGGAGGCTGAGGAGCGGGAGAAAAACCGAGTCCGTTGTTGCCTCCGGCGGTTATTCCCCAAAGGGGTATCCACTCTGCGAGATTTCCGGTCTAGGAAGCCCCTAAAGCCAGAGGAGGGTCGACTTTGTGACAACGGACTCTGGGTTTTGAAAGGGGTCTTAACAAGAACCGACAAGGACTTAGCTGTCTGAGTGCTATCCTTCGTCTTGGTCAGCTCTACATCCATTGTAGAATGAAAGAGCTCCTTACCATCGAACGGAAGGTCCAACACCTTGTCTTGAACTTCTTTTGAGAATTTGGTTGCATGCAGCCACACCTGTCGTGAGGTATCAACCCCCAGCATGATGCCCCGAGCCGAGGTATCTATGTGGTGAGCCGCAGCCGCCAGGAGATCCTGGGCCAAGACCCTATCGTCAGATAATCCCGCTTTAAAATCTTCCAGCTTCTCGACCGGGATGAACTCCTCAAACTCCGACAGACCTTTCCACATCCGCATATTAGCCCCCGCTAACACCAGTTCGGCATTGGCCTGCCTAAACTGCAAGGCCGAGTTGGCGAAAATCTTTCTCCCAAGGGAGTCAAGGAGCTTATCCTCCTTTCCCAGAACCTGAGTAGCCGTCATGGAAGAGGATGCTGCAGGCCTGGACTGCAAAGTGGCAGCAGCCACCACTGTGGAGGATGGGGGGCGGACAAGACGACAGGGCCACCTCTTCCGAAGAATGTAGCTTATATCGCGCGTCAATTTTCTTATTGACGAAAAGTCCAGAGTGTGGCTTTTCCCAGACCCTGCGGACCTTGGCCCAGAACATCCTTCTGCAAGAACAGGCCGGTACGCTCCAAAGGAGACAGGGTGAACGCCCCAGAAAGCACGCCCTTCTGCAGAGCAGGTGCCTCGGGCACCGGAACATCCAAGAAGCACATCATGTCCAGTACCCAGTCATGAAAAGCTCTAACAGAGCAGGGCAGGTCCTCGTTATCCTAATCGCCTTGCGTGTCATCCGAAAGGTCAGGATCCTGCTGAACAGCGTCGGGCGCTGTCTTGTCCACGGGGGACAATGGGGACAAAGGCAGAAGAGTCAGGGAAGGCACCGTAGGCAAGGGAGGCAACGGCGGAACCACCGGAGGAACGGGTGGAGCCGGAGGCGTGGGCAGACATATCTCCCTACACAGCCCTTTGAAATATTACTTCATGGGGTTGGTATGCATGAGCGTCTGAAATTTGCTGAAAAAGGCATCCTCCGGGGACTGTTTTGGAACCAGAAGAGGCCTCTCATGAGGGGGACAATTCCAGGAACATAACGGGGAAGGGTGCCACACCGGCCCCTCCACCGACGTATCCACATAAATCAAAGGTGCCAACCCCGCAGGCAACAAAACATTGTGCAGAAGGGGCATCCGAGCATTCCAATCGTAAACTGGCCGATAAGGATGCGCACAAGGAAACCTATGTTCACCCACGGAACCAAGCCCTACACCTGAGGCCGATGGCGTAGTTGTAGGGGTAGCACCGAAAATGGCCGCCGCGGTCGTGGCGGGAACGGGCACCATTTTGTCATCACCTGAGGGGAACTGCGGCACATGAGGAAGTGAGGCAGGGGTCCCAGCTGATGGATCAGGGGTCTTAACTTTAGCCTTAACATAAGGAACCTCGGCTGAGCCGGTACTATGTGGCCTGAATTGTTTCTGCAACATACCAATCGCCAAACTAGCCTTCCCAGGAAGGACCTCGGCACTGCCGGTAAAAGAAGAATTTTCCTTCTTTGCCCCCTCAACAGATCTGGCGCCGCCACAAGAGCGGGAACGGTGAGAAACAACCTTCACCGATAAGGCCTTGACAGGCCTCTCAGAAATGTTGGTAACTTTAGCCTCTGTGCGAGGGACCTCGGACCCAGGTCCGGTAACAGCCTTACTAGCGCAGGCCTCGAACATCCGTTCGGTAACACCAAGCCCCGCCGAGGCCTCCGGGAAAACCCCGGTCTCATTTTTGAGGGAAGCCGACAGAGGGGCCTCAGAGCAAGCTCCGGTACCACACAACTCAGTAGAACTGGGTCTACAAGCAGCCCCCACAGGAAGGGCCTTGGAGTGTACTCCGGTATCCACAGGCCCGTACGGAGACCCTCAGAGAAAACTCTGGTATAATTATTAGGCCCAACGGGCACCTCAGGGCGAACCCTGGTGACAGAGCGATCAACGCCCCTACCAGCCCGGGAGGAACCCGGAAAGGTGTCCCCCGGCCGGGGTGCTCTCAAAAGTAAAGAACTTACTGGGCGTTTCTTCTTTTCGTCGATGAACACTTGAAAATACGAAGGAGGAGTTTGTCGGAAAACCTCCTCCCACCGCTCCAACAGACGCTGAAGAGCCCGGACTGAAAGGGAATCACAGTAAAAACAGGAGTCCCAGCGGTGATCCGGACCCAAACACTCTAAACAAAGAGAATGGGGATCCGCCCTCACGAAGTGTCGGTGACACGATGAACAATATGGAAAGTCTAGTTTGAACAACAGACAGACTAGTACACGATCGCTAGCGAGAGCCAGAGAGGAAAAAAGGATGAAAATCTTCCGCGGATGCAAGTACGTCCAGCCCCGAACGAGCAGAGAAAAGGACCGATGGGTGATGCGCGGGGCGGAGCCAAGGTGGGCGGGGTTACGGCCGTGTGCCGGGCCACGCGCAAGAAAGAGAGGAAGGACACATTTTTGCAAAATTTTGGATGCTTTTTACAAAGTGCTCCGCTCCCGTCCCACAGGACGGAGACATGTCCCATAAGTATGGAGGAAAGGGGACGGGATGTAGGAGTATAGCCGGAACCGTGGGGTCGGGTGAGGGCTTCTTAAGAAGAGTAATAACCCTTGCGGATTTCAACTCCAAGGGGACCAGTCCTGATTGACAAGAATTATTTATTGCTGATGTGATTTCCACCAGTAGATCTGGGGCGATCTTCATAATAGTGACAGGAATGGCGTCCTCGGGGGAGGACAATTTGATTCTTTGAATAGCAGCTAGAACCTCCGTCTCAGTAAAAAGAGGGAAGGTCGATCAATTGGCAATGGGTTCAGTGGAAGGAGCAGGTGATGGCTTGATTACATCAGGAGTCAATATAGCTGGGGATTTAGCAATATTTGTGTGGATAACTTCAATTTTATTAATAAAAAAGAAGAAAGATCACTGCACAGCTTTTGAGAGGGTTTATCCCTAGAAGTAAGGGTCTCAGAAAAGGCTAGTGACTTCACGATAGAGAAGAGGGTTTTAGGTTGACATAGCGCAGTTTCGATCTTATGAGAGACAAAGGAGACTTTAGCTATTTTGACACTAGCTAAATAGGTATAAAGGCAGAATTTGTAAGATTCTCTAAGCACAGAATCATAGTTTTTGCGCCATTTGCGTTCAGTCTGCCTTAGTTTCATGCGGAGGGTTTTAAGTTGTTCCAAGAACCAGGGTTGAGAGGGTATCCTACGACCCTGAACAGGTTTTAGTGGGGCGCAGATGTCTGCAGCGTCCAAGAGAGATTGAGAGAGTAGCCTCAAGGGGGCACAGTTGATAGCTATTTGAGCACTGAGTGCATTAGTATCAACCGAGCGCCAGGAGCGCAACAGAGTTTTTGAAGGAAGAAGCTTACTAGGTGGACTCACCAGTATAAATGTACAGGATACTAAGTGGTGGTCAAACCATACCACTGGTTCAGTGAACCCAGGGCATAGCAGTGAGTCCTTTGAAAATACCAGATCAAGAGTATTCCCATGAATGCGAGTGGGGTCTTGGATCAGTTGATGCAGATGCAGGTCAGATAAACTATCAAAAAAGGAACTCAGCTCAATTGATCTAGGGAGATTAAAGTGGAGATTGAGGTCACCTAATACCACTAAATTGGTATATTGTAAACTCAGGTCTGCCACTAAATCCACTAGAGTTTTCCCAAAGTGCCCTATGGGTCGGGGGGGGGGGCGGTATATAAGCAAAAAGTGACTGACGCAGGAGGGTGCAATAGCACACCTGAAGAATAAAGCTTCCATATTAAGATTATGCGGGCATGATAATTGGGTAATAATATACTTATCAAGAAAAATAACAGCACCCGCCCACCCTTTGGGGGTGGGCGGTCATGATGAATAATACGGTAGGCAGAGGGTATGGCTTGGACCAATGCATCAGAGGAGTGTTATGCTCAGCAGGGGGGGGATAGGGTTTTCCCAGCACCACCGGCAGCCTGTCACTGTGCTGTGGAAGGATTCAAAGCTGAAATGTCCCCACACCTATGTCATAGTCAGCGCTCAAACAGCCATCGCCACGCAGGGGGCAGCACCCAGACCTGTACCCACACCAAGAGATTGGGAATCCCAGCAGAACCTGCAAGAGGTCATGTCAGTTGCAAACCGCAGACTGGGGAACTCTCCAGATCCCATACACAGACTACTGGCAACATACATGATAGAGAGAATAACACTGTCATCGCAGTCCCATTCGCTCCTACTTACTGTGGCCTCCAGGCTCCATGAAGGGGTGCTTCGAACGCACACCTAACCATGTCCTTCCTTAAATCATAGCCAAAGCATGGGCTCCTGTGACCCCCTGCGCAGTTGACTTATGTTGCTTAATCCCAGTGCCTTGCCTTTTGCAGGCCCAGATAGAGCCATATACAGCCATCCACAATCCTGGGCACATCTTGCACTCCGCTCAGCTAAACTACTCCAGGGATGCTTCATAATCAACAGGTCTAGGGCCACCCTGCCCTCCTGAAGTCCATGTTCAACGGGGCCAGCAGCAGGGATCAAAACACGGCCAGCTCTGTCACAAGTTTTGACACTCTCCTCCCCGAGGGCTACAAGATCCTCTCTGAGCCTACGATCAATCGGCCCATTGGTGGAGTGGCCCTAATTTTTCCTGTGTTGGTATCTGCCTCCATCATTCCCATTCAGGCCTACTCCCATCTCCCCTGTCCCCTCTCTGACTTTGGCCACCATCTACAGGACACCTGGCCAGGTCGCCCTCTTCCTCTCTGAATGGGCTGATCTCACATCCTCTCTCCTTGTCTCCACTCCTCAGTTTCTCTTCCTCAGGGATTTCAACATCCACTTGGAGTCCTCCAACCCTGCTTCTGGCTTTTCCGCAACCTATGCAACTCTCTCTCCCCCTCTATTCTTCCCTCTGGTCCAACACACTTAGCCGGACACACTTTGGATGTTCTCATCTCCTCAAACATTCCCCTCTCTAAACCTCTCACTATTCCACTATTTTGGACTGACCACTTTCTGCTTTCCTCTCACCTAAAACTGCCTGTCCCCCTGGCAAAACCTACCCCAGCCCTGCCATCTTCCTTCGCGGTCTTTCGACCTATGAAGCGAGTGTCAGTTGCTGCTTTTGCCTCCAGCTTCTCTCCTCCGCCTTTGGCTGACTCCCACTCTTTTGAAAATAATTTTTGGGTATTATTCCTCATTTGACATTTCAGATTAGAGTTCAACAGGCAAATTTATGAACGCAACAACAGTCAAGAGCAGAGAGTGTGATGCGAAACATGTCAGTAGAAGATGAAGAATGATGAGGCTTATAGCTGAGGTCACAAATGTACAGCAAAGAGTCAGTGCCTACACATACAATGACACTACCAAGGAGGGGAGGCAAGGACAATGCAAACACAAACTACAGACATTTCAAACAAGTACATATATTGTGCTAGATGTTCGTAAAGTACCCAAGTAAATTAAAGAACGTACCAGCCAAATGCCAAGATGGCTTAAAAAAAAAGCTGATAGATTCCATGATGGCCATCGGGACGCTTGCACCATGAGGAGAGGGCTCCCACTCGGCGCCGCCAAAACAATAAGGATCTGGAATTGCATGCCCCACTGGGGTGAGGGTAAATTTGCGGAGTGGCCCAAGGATTGTTCCTGAACCCAAGAGGTACAAGATTGAGATGGATTCTCTTGGATTTAAAGGGACGAGCAGCAAATTTCAGCAATGTTCTGTCCGATCGCCATTTTGGAACCTAGGCCTGGGAAAGGCCACCGAGGAACAGACTGACCCCCCTCCCAACCCCTGCGGGTAACAGCAGAGTGTTCAGACTTTATTGTGCAGCTGGTCTCATATGGCAACTAAAGGTGTTCACCATCAGTAAACCTGGAGCTGATTGGAACACGCTGTGAGCAGGATTCTTTCTGAGGTGGGTGTGGCAGGTGGGGAAGTGCGTGGGGACCAGGGGACAGTAGCAACACACCCAACAATTGGTGGCAACTTGTAATAAGGAGAAATCCGAAAGTAAAGAAGAGAGATCCACACCTGGCAACAGGAAAAGGGATGGTGACATTGGACAAGGTGTGGCTGCAGTGCACGAGGAAGGGTTTTGGCGAGTCCTGATAGAGAGAGAGGGGTGTTGGACTGGACTTTGCGGTACCCATCAGGACCAGCTAATCACAGGAATAACGAGAAAGGTCCCCCTGGGTGGACTGGTCTGCAGTTGGGACAAGAAAGATATTATCAAGCCGCTTTCAACATGTCTAGGAACAAATCTAAAGAACCCAAGGAAGGGGCTCCTACCCCCAAAGTGGCAAAGAAACAGCAAGATGACGTAAGGAAATGGAGATAATGTTGGCTGAAGAACAGACTTCCCAGGAGCAGGAGAGCGCGATAGGGTTGCCAATTTGGAAAAATGGACAAGCAGATACTAAAGAAGTGTTTCAACAATGCTTTAAAGACTTCAGTGATCAAATGACAGATATCCTACAGTCGCAGTTGAGTGTGATCAGAACACAGTTGGCTCAATCCCTGCAGGAGGTCAAAGGGGATATTATTGAATTAGCAGAGAGACTTGATACCACGGAAAATGGCATTCAAGAGCTGGCTGAGGACACACGGAAGATAGATGCTTTAACTGATCAACTTGCACTTGCTACACAAAACCTGGAGATGCAGAAGGAAGATCTTGAAAATCACTTGAGGATAACTAACATTATGGTAAAAGGGCTTCCTGAGGGAGTGGAGGACCGAGACCTAAAAGACATGATGGACCAGGTTTTTTCCGATTTGCTGGAGGCGGGGGGAGAGGTACGCTTGGATCATATTCATCAAGTGGGCCCTAGAAGAGCGGAACCAGGTGCCAGACCCCGCATTGGAGAACCGCTCTTCAACGATATGGAGAAAAGGAGGCAGTTTTACAAAGTGAACGGCGTCGAGATACAATTGTATCAAGGCCTAGTGCACTCTACTTGGTGAAGCAGAGATTGATGGGGCTGGTGGTCAAAGCTTTGTTGCAGGCTCAAATACGATACAGATGGACGTTCCCATTTGGATTTCTGTTTTCTTGGGAGGGATGTCAACACTATTACCTCCTGCGAAGAAGGATTTAGGATTATGAAAATTGAGGAAGATGGGAGTAAGCAACAAGATTTGAGGCCGCCAAGAGAGACACTAAAGATTAAACAATGGGAATGGAGGAAAGTACGAAAGCTACAGTCGAAGAAGGCGGCTCCGAGTGGTCCTGGTAAACAATGGAAAACCCAACCCATTTGTGAGGACAAATAGGTACATTGTGCCCAGGTCCTGGGGGCAGGGGGCAGGTTATGTAACAGCCTGGGCAAAGGCAGAGTAATTACCCATGTGGTGGTAGAATGGAGGAGTGGTGGTGCCATGGTAGGTGTGAAGTGATCCCGGTGCTTGGAATTAGGGGAGGGTATGGGTTCTAGTAGACCCGCACAAGTTATCTCAGGGGATGTAGTGACACTCAGCCCCCATGGCTTGTTGCATGGGTGGGAGAGAAGAGAGAAGAGGGTTGAGTCCAACTGCAGTGTTTTGGGGAGTGGTAGAGGGGGGAATGGAATTGAGGTTGAGGGGGCAGCTGCTAATGAAAGAATGAACAGGCCAAAAGATTCATGGGGTAAACGAGGGTTCCAACTCCTGTCGCTGATGTTAGGGGTTTAAACTCCCCAGTTAAAAGAAGGTAGAAGAATATTTAAAGGCGGGGGAAAAAAATCAGACATTGTGGCCTTGCAAGAGACCCACATATGTAAGAAAGACAGCAATAAACTACGATAAAGGGGTACCCCCATATAGTCCAATCGAACAATAAGGTGAAGACGGGAGGGGTCCTTATAGCTTTTAAGGGATTGGCAGGACTGCATATAACTGCGAGAGAAGTGGAGAAGGATGGTAGATACATTTTTGTTCGTATCCAGTTGGGGAGCTCATGGTATACAATAGCTACCCTAAACGCACCTAATATGGGCCAAGATGGATTCCTGCGGGTGGTGTTCAGCAAACTTGAAAAAATGTGCAGTGGGACAAATTATAATAACAGGGGATTTCAACGTTCCACTATACATTTTCAATCCACCTTTGTACTCTGCCTGACTTATCAGCCTTCGCACTGCAAGCACTTTCATTTTGTATGTTTTAGCATCCTCGTGCTGCTTCTGTAGTTTAACTGTTACTTAACTGACTATACCTGTCCAACCTCTCTCTGCATTTTGTATCTTGCATGATCCATCAGCATCGCTCTACATATGCGAGACCTGAAACCTACCTGGCTATGCCTTTCAGCCACGCCCTGCATTTGCATCTTGTACGATTTATCAGCCCTGCGCTGCACTTGTACTTTGACAGCAACCTACCTGACTATGCCTATGAAGTAAGGCTTTTTCAGATGGCATACTTACACCAATCTTGTCTCTTAGGTGTGTGTACGCACTTTGAAGTGGTCCCCTGTACCATGAGGATAGGCTTTACCAGACGGTGTACCAGGCTGGTTTACCTTGTGTACCGCCCTTCCGCCGTTCCCGGATTGGGGGACGCGCTTTCTTTATTGCTGCAGCAGTTATGGAACAAGCTGCCTACTGTGCTGAAATAAATGTCTAACCATCTGGCCTTTAGGAAGCCTCTTAAAACACATATTTTTTAACCTCATTGGCTGATGGTTGATGGCCATTTCTGCTGGGCTTCTCCTCTTCCTCTCCAGCGCCATGATGCCTCCAGGCGACCGTGCACTATATAAGAAGTCTTAACATAACATAACCCACTGACTTAGTCTTTATGGTACCTAGCACATCTGACTTAGCCCCCGTACCATGAGGCAAGGCTCTACCAGAGTGTGTATACCCACTGATGTTGTCTTTATGCTAGCTTGCACATCTGATGTAGCCCCCATACCATGATATGATATGGCATTCATAACGCGCCTATACACAAGTGTTTCAAGGCGTGACGAGGCAAAGGAGGAGAACAAAGGGAGGACGGACAACGATCCTACTAGGCCAGGTGTCATTCAGATCGTGAAATGAGGCAAGGCTCTACCAGACTTTGTACACCCACTCATTTTGTCTTTATGCTACCTTGCACATCTCATTTAGCCCCCCATACCATGAGGTGAGCCTCTACCAGACTGTGTACACCCACCCCCTGATTTTGTCCCTATGTTTTGTTTGTACATCTGATGTAGCCCCTGTACCATGAGGTGAGGCTTCACCAGTTTGTGTATCTACACTGTAACTCATTCGTTTTTACTGGACTTCTGAACTGATAAATGCACTTTTCTGTAACTAGTGCCTAGATGCCTGTGGGTTTTGTGCGCTGTAAATAAAATTAGAATTAAATTAAAATAAATAAACGTAGCATGGGACCCGCTGTTAGACAGGAGTACGACAGCAAATGTCATTCACAGGGGCCCTTTGCAAAACCTCTGAGCATGTATGACCCGATTAGCCATGGTAGACTCTTCGAAAGAAATTCAAAAGGGAACTAGAGGATACATGTTCTGTTCTCATGTTCATCGGTCATGTTCCCAGATCGATTATATATGGGTGTCAGCTACTTTATTGGGGCAAGAATGTAACAGGACCTAGGGCTTATTAAATTATCAGATCACGGTCCCATATTGATAGACATACAGCAGGAACGTGGTCGGACTGGGCTCTGGAGTTGGACATTTCCGAATCATTTAGAAGGCGACCCGGTCATAAGTAGCGAGATACAGGGTAAAATTGAGGAGTGCTTTTAAATAAATAAGACTCTGGGAATGCAGGAACAGGCTGTGTGGGACGCTTTAAGGCGACAATGAGGGGTGAGCTAATTGCAAGGAAGGTCCTACCAGAAGAGCAACTCACCTGCAATGCAATTGAAGGGGGTAATGAGTAGAATGGAAACAGATAGGGTTGGGGGGTGACCCTGACGAGTGAATACAAGCATATTAAGGGACAACTGGCACAGTACAGACTAGGCAGGCTGAGAAGTCCTTATTTTTGAAACAGCAGTATTATATTAAGTCAAATAAAGCGAATGAATCTTAGCGCGGCAAGTTAGGAAGGAGGAGGAAGCAAGGGCCATTCTTCGTATTAAAAACGGGACCGGGAACCAGTTCATCGTCGGAAGAGATAATGCAGGTTTTCACGGAGTATTGCTGCACGTTATATACTACTGATTCGCCAGACGAAGGAGCTCAGAAGGCATACCTGAAGCATTGCCACCTAAACAATAGACTCAAAAGGTAAGGGAGGGGCTGGAAGGGGAAATTACTCCAGAGGAAGTACGTGCAACTTTCAAGTCTTAACCAATTAATAAAGCCCCTAGACGGGTTGGTTTTACGGCACGGTTTTATAAAACATACACAAACATATTAACCCTGTTAATGACTTCTCTTTATAACTCTTATTATCTTGCGATGTATCACTCAGACCATGGAAGAGGAAAAAGGTAGTGTTATTTCCCAAGCCTAATAAAGATGGAACACATTGTGGGTCATATCAACCCATAGCTCTCATCAATATTAATGTGAAAATATTTACTAAAATATTAGCAGCAAGAATGGAAAAACGAATACCCAAGCTCATCCACCTGGATCAGTCAGGTTTTGTCAAGGGAAGGCAAACTTTGACAATACAAGGAGGGTGTGTCACCTGATTGAGAAGGTAAACAAATTAGGGCTGGCCGAGGGGATATTAACGTTAGACGCAGAAAAAGCATTTGTCAGAGTGGAATCGTCCTTTTTGTTTCGTACTATAGGGGCAATGGGGTTTCGACCAGGATTTTTACGCATGGTCATGGCAAACTATCGGTCACTGGCTTTGCGGTTGGTCATCATTGGTTAGGTTTCACATGGAATTAATGTGTCCTCGGGGTACAAAACATCAATGCCCATTGTCCCAGGTTTTGCATGCGATAAATTTGGAGCTGTTTTTATCCAAGATCCGGGGCGACAAGAATATTAGAGGTATACAATTTGGAGGAATGGAACATAAAGTGATGGTGTTTGCCTATGATTTGCTTATTGCGGCAACAGAATTAGCTAGTTCACTGTCAGGGCTAACTAAAGAACTAAAATAATTTGGTGAAGCGGTAGGATTGACAATTAAAACCCATAAATCTGAAATTATGGTTTTACAGGAGGGAGCTGTGTCAACGGAACAGTCTTTAGATAGGGGCCAGTATCTGATGTCAGACAGATAAAGGGCCAAGATATTTGGGAGTGAAGATAAACAATTAATTGGAATTTATGTATCAGGCTAATTATCCCCCACTGTTAGACTCAATCAAAAGTGGCTTGAGGAGTGTTACCCTCTATCAATTTCATGGATAGGTAAGATTAATGTTGTTAAAATTTCAGTGCTCCTAAGGGTATTATATAACTTCCAAACTTTACCATTAGTAGTCCCTCTGACATTTCTTAAGAATCTAAATAGGATGGTAGGATTTTTCATATGGAAAGAAAAATAAAAACAAGGGTGGTTTGGAAATCATTGACGGTGCACATAACGAGTGGTGGGATGCGGCCTCCAAATTTCAAAACGTATTATCAAGCAGCCCAGTTGTGGATAATACAGGAGTGGCTTGTGGGAAATCAAGAGAAAATGTGGCTACGGATGGTTAGAGCGGTAGTCAATAAGCATCTAGAAGAAGTACTATGGTGTCAGAAGGTTGATAGACCCGCTAACATGTATAGGAGCGAAGTCACAGCTTTGATACGGCGGGTGGGTACAGCTGCGTTCCCTATGCCCCCATTTCGTAATCCTCAGTTTACACCAGGGGGAGAGCAGGGACCCTTTAAGTGATGGGAAGAGGATGGCTGTCAGAAGATGGGCGATATGGTGGAGGCCCAGGAGATTAAGACATTCCAACACTGCAAACAGGTATTTGCTATACCCGAAAAGGAACGCTTTAGATATTCTCAATTGAGAAAAAGTATCTGACTACAAATTCAGGTGACCGCCATATGGTCGGAGCATGATATAGGCTGTTTATGGAATCCCCAACCCATTTGCACTGAGGGTATATGAAACAACGAGAACAATTCTTAAGCAACCCTATATCGGAGGAGCAATGGCAGGAGGTGTGGCAGGGGATTCCAAACCTCAAGAGAGCACTTCAGATCCAAGAGATGTGGATCAAGGAAATGGTGCAATGGCATCTAACACCTGAGAAGTTATACATTCTACCCAAAAGTGTCTGGGAGTTGGCGGGGTTGTAAAGATAGTGGGACATGCGGGTACATATGATGGGACTGTCCAATTTTGAAACCATTTTGGAATAGCGTTAACAGGGCAATGAACGTTATATTTGGGCCTCAAATACGTAGACACTTTGGGGAGGCAATGTTGGGCTTGGGCATGTATTGGACACTTATCGAAGCCTCAAAGAAAGGCATATATGGTTCTCAGTGTGTCAGCTTTGTTGCTTATCGCCCAGAAATGGAAACAAATGTTGGCCCCTACAGAATATGAATGGCTAGCAAAGATTTGGCACTATGTTTCATTAGAGTGGGTGATTTATGTGTTTCAAGGAGATTAGAGGAAGTTTAAGGAAGACTGGGACTTGGCATTGGATTTCCTCCACAAGGATTATCGAGTGAACTGGTGTCCGCAAAGAATCCGTTCATTAGAATTTGTTTTTGAGGATTGGTCTCGGTATATTATGGAGCAGTGATTTGACAAAATTATAAGATGCACAGCTGTATGGGGTGTGGGGGGAGGGGTATTTTTATGTTATGATAAAAACAAATGCTAATATAAAAACAATTAAAAGAATAAAAATAAAGCTGTTAAAAAGGGAGCTACAAGGGCAAACGAGCATCAGGAAGGAAATCTGCCAAATTGTATTGTCATCTGTTCCTTTAAGTAGAGTGTTTAGCCGAAGAGTTGCCGACCTTATCCCACATTCACATTTCAAGATGTTGGCAAAATGATCCATTAATACCTCCGATCCTCACTAGCATGCGCACATTAAATTACGCCGTCTTGCCCTAATTTTTCAGAGTGAAGGGTAACCCTGTCAACAAACAAGAGAATGCTGAGGCTCAAATGAGCAACGGCTCGTTGGACGATACAATTACTTGTTAACCAAATAGAACTTCATTTGTTTCGCTAATTGCGGGACACTTGGAAGAGCCATGCTACAAAAATGTTCAGCCTTCTCAAATACCACTCCCCTAACTCCCAAAAAGCTCAAAACACTACAAGATTAGTCAATCCTCCTACCCTGTAAAACAGACACCAGATCATAGCTCGGCAAAGAATCAAATGCCTATTGGTTTACATAGCCTCCGACTGCATCAATGGCAACACATCTGTGCTACTACTGGAACAAAGTTAGGCCATAATCGGTGCTGGGAAATCCTTTCCGATTCGCGCTGCCCAGCAGTGGAACAACCTTCCAGCTTTGCTGAGAGCAGAGCCAAATCTGCTTATCTTCAGAAAAAAACTGAAGACGCATCTCTTTAAATAATGTTCCACCCCTTAGCTGTTCTTCTACCCATGGCCTAACATGAATCTGTCTCTCTGCGCCCTGATGCATGCGGGCTTTCGACGCATTACAAATAAACAAATTAAATCAATCACAAAAGATCCCTTTTGAAATGGAGCCAGGTGGCATTGCCGAAGGAGGGCGGAGGCAGCTGAGCAGTAGGTATTGTGGCAGAAAATTCATTGGTGAGAGAATAAGATAAGCCAAGCTGCTACCCTTCTACCTGCCATCAGCAACATAAGCGGGCCATGCATTGATGATTATGAATGATAAATATTTGACAATCATCAGGGTGAGAGTGGGAGAACAAGAAGGGGAATAAAAAAAAAAGCAGCCTGCCTCTGAGAATCGCAATTTGTGAACTTCTAAGTAAAACTTTTTGTAGAGTACCCAGATAGCAAAGTTTGTCTTGTTTAAGGTTCTTTGAATTGACAATGAAAGGCAAACTAGTCAAAGTGATGAAAGTAAACACAATCTTATTTATTTGACCAGGTGTAAATTCCAGACCTCTCAAAGTCTACAATTGTCATGTGGTATAGAGCAAAGACAATCACTGCCCCTGGTTTTGACCATGTAAAATTCCTAAGAAATATGTGGTCCAGTTGGACCAGGAACATATAGAAAGTAAAACAACTACTGAGTATACTACTCCGCAAGATAAAAAAATAAAACGGAACTGATTTAGATAATCTGACAAACTGCATTATTCAGAGTGAAAAAATATACACAATTGTCAGCGATAATGATGGTTCTGATTTTGACAATACCAAAGTACATGCTACAAGGGAAGAGCCTGCAATTAATTTGATGCGCTCAGTTGCATTTAAAAAACACTTGATTTTGCAGTCCACTTTAGTCGCTGCTATTAAGAGAAATTAAACAATTGACAAATCAAATCATAGAGTTCTAACGAGTTAAAAGAGATTTAGATGTGTAACATTCAAAGATCAACACATTATATAGTGGACCAATTGATTAAAAAATAAGCCATTTGTTTTCTATTAGTGTTTCAGCAAAAGCAAGAGTTGGGTAGTTCATAGAATGGGGTTCGGATGGATTTAAGGCCCATGAATGTAATGTCCATTGGATTGGTTTCATGATTTTTTTAATGACAGCACAAAGGCAATAGCTGATGTTTGGTTTGTGTGGCCTCCTTCTTCTGTGTTCCAATATATGATCTCTAACTTTGCGCATTGAGCTTCCTTGAGACCTTCTGTCTGTTTGTTTGGTACAAAGGGAGCTTTTGTTGGACAATATATGGAAAATGGTGCATTTTAACAACACTGAGCAAGAAACATTGGACTAAAATATCACCTGAACAGTGTGTTCTGTTTTCAAAGATGTCACGGAACAACAAGTTCCCCCCCCCAACTCTTAGTTTAATGAGGAGGACCCCTTCACCATACCGTTCATCAACTCCCATTTCCTGCTAGCTTCCCTTTCAGCTTTTTTGCTTAAAGTAAGGGGCAGGGGATTGATAACGATAACTAAATACATTTTTATTAGCATTTCTTTTTTTATAAACTAAATCAGAATTTCAAGAGCACTGAAAACATAGTTCTGCACACTTCCCCAAATGATCAAACAGGCCAGCAAAAAGCACCGATCCTCCTACTTGGCCAGCCCTTTGGGCACTGCCTATAGGCGAGTCCAAATATGTATACATATTAACTGAAAACAAGAAAATGCTCCCTATATCAACACTGGCAAATCCTTCATAGGTCAGAGAATCTGAAACAACACACAAAGAATTGTCACAAAAACTAAACTATCAGCTTCCTCCTCAGCAAGGTACCTTAAATGCTTTCTTACACGTGCGATTAGTGTTTCCAAGTACTTTGGTCAACAAAGGACAAAATGTGTTGCTTTGTTTTCCAGTAAAAGTACAGCGCAAAATCAAGATATAATAGGGCAGTTTTTGTAGAAAATCAATATCTGCTCCCAAAAGCTACAACCTCAAAAGTTACAAAAAGAGTAACTGGTTTATAAACATTACAAACAGAAACAAGCACTGGCAATGCCAAGAGTTTCGGCTTTTGTTTAGGCACGGAAAAGGCACTTGCCAGGCACTGCCGTAGTGGTATTAACTGTCCACTAATGGTAGCAGGTGCACAATGGAGCGAGTACCTGGGCATCTAATAGCAGTGCCTGGCAAATGCCTAATACGCAAGCCAAAACGGTTGGCTAAGCCAAAACTTGTTTTAACGGGACTTCAGTGAAGGACACGCATCATGCTTATAAATCCGAGTGGATGAAGGCAGACTTCGTTAAGAAATTTTTATTACACCAGTAGCAGGTTTACAACTCCAATTAAGTCATTAACACTCAGAAGACTGCTTTCAAAAAACACTGGCATGCACTCCGAGTGGAAAGTTGAATGGTAGAACTTGATAAAAGAGCTCAAAGAGTTCCCATGAGAAGGTGTTTTGCGTGGGCAGGGGCAGGAACTGGGTGGAAACGGTCATAGGGATTAGCATGGCTATTGGCAATCAATGGGTGGGCAAATAACCAAACACCTACAAGCTGTGTGTCCCTCCTTATAGGCCATTTCTCCCTATCTGTACTGTAATGCAATAGTTTCTGCTTATAGATGTTGCAAGCAACACCTCAAGACAAAAATAAAAAAGAAATAAGCACACATTCTATAAGTTGATTACTGGTGTGAGAAAACAAGATAACATTCGCCAGGCAACGTCTAGTTTTGGCAGCGGGGGGCAGTAAGCGTTGAAACCACAGCCATGTTGTATTAAGAGCTTTAAATTAACACAGACTGTTTGAAGAACAATTGTGTTTGGCAAACAACCCAAGTATAAGCATTCTTAGCGTAGTGGGCCTCAGATTTCTAAAAGGCATGAATTAAATAGGCAAGAAACTGTATTTTTCTTGAAACATGAATGTAATCCTCTAAACGAATGCTTGTAAATCTAGGTAACATCCCATCTGCTCTCTATCCCAAGATACTCCAGATGATGCACCCCTAACTGGCACAACCTACGCCCCCTACATACTCAGCTTTTAGTGCCAGCCCATCTGCTAATCACCCTCAACTCACAGCCATCCTTTTCGGATCAAAGCACTCCTGTAAATACAAGTATTCTGGGCCCCCCATCACCACCCTCTCACTGCAACCCTCTTGCACTCAATCTGTCCTTTTTATACTCACGACTATCCTATACACTCACACCATGGCATTTCCTAACACACTTCTAATTCACACGGAAGCACTTAGAATTACATTATCAATTCAAACCCATCCATTCGCTATTCACAACCAATCTTTGCACACCACATCTCCAAACAACTGGCAACTCACCCATCTACGCAAACCAGTGATCCCTACTCTCGATACATACACAGCCCTGCTTCTACAAATCATTCTCATCTCATGTCAACATCCCCCACTCCAGCCTGTGCATTATGCCCTTCACCTTTAGTCTGTGGCCGCTCACCACACTTTGTGGCCATGCCCCCTCCTTCTCAAATTGACTCTTAATTAACTTTCACGTTCGGATGTTGGGCTCTAACAAATCACCTCTGTCTTGTGACCTACCCATTCACTTCAAGTTTTTGAATTTGACAATATCTACACCCTTGTATGTCTAGCTGGTGATGGTAAACTACCTCTCAGATTGGGGTTCCCTTATTTCACATCCAGTTTGCAATTCGTGTTATCTTACTACCAGTGAAATTTGTATGGGCTCCACACTGTGGCAGATCTGAGACACAGGGCGACAAGCTAGCTTAGAGGGAACGCAAGAAACCACTGCTGTTGTTGATGCGTGTAGACCAGAAGTACCCCGAGGTCTGCAATCAGGTGTTTTCATACGTGTTATTTGTCAGAAGCAAAGTGGCATTCTGCCTTTGGATGCACTGGCCATGGGTGAAAAAACATGGATAGCAGTGTAGTATTCTGTTGTGTTATTAAGTCTGATGGGAGGGAACTTTATGCAGTGTGTGGGGTTGCAAAATCGGTCTGCGTACAGTGCCTTTGATCATAGGAATTGAGTATGTTAGTGCGTCACTATAGCAAGTGTCGTTTTAGCCCCCAATATACCTCAAGCTTTGCTACCTCCCACCCAGTTTCCATGGCTCTTGTTTGGTTTGTGGTTGATCAGTCCCACCCACCCCACACTTAGTTTATATTCTCTAAATCCGCAGCTTCTGGTCAATTTCCCACTTCCATCTCTGCGCATCACAGTTTCTCCCCATACTCCTCACCTCCGGCATCGAGTTGATACCGCCCCCAAACAACGTGTTTTATCTCTGCACTCCCACTCACTTTAGAAGCGTCCCAGCATGTTTCACTCCCAAGATTATGGCTTCTCCCCAGTGCAGTGCCTCTTACCTCCAACTTGTGGTTGATCTGGAAGACCGTCTGTGCCTTGTGACAAAGTTGTGCGAAGCAGGAGCTAAGGCTGGTCATCTTCTGCCGTCCCTCGTACGTGATGTCCGCTTGGTCTGGGTCGATTTCGCCCAGCAGCAAATCCACATCCACGAAGGCCTTGTCGAACTCCTTCTCTAACACCTCAAGCCAGCGGAACATGGACACGCCGGGGGCGGCAGTGGCCCCGGAGGTACAGGCTGAGCCCGCCGAACACAGAGGTCCCGACATGGCTGGTATGGAGGTGAGCTGTGGGCGAGGACTCTGCTCCGGTCAGACCTGTCTATCCTCCTAGTAGATCTTCCTCGGGCATTCGCACGATCTGCAAGCCGCTACTACTGCCTGCCACAACTGACAGCGAGCACTTGGGGCGCATAGCAGAACACCGCACAGCCGATGGGTCCGTGAGCAGAGACAAAGAAAGAGGACGGAATTAGATGTTGTGAAGTAGAAGCGGAACTGGCCTGCAATAACAAGTGACACACACAAGAGCGACAATAGACAGGCAAACTAGCGATGTGGGCACGTGAGATGCTAATATTCGTGACCATACAAGAGGGGGATTTTTGGTTAAAAGGGAAGGATGTAGTTCACTGTATTTTTATTGTGGCTAAAGGGTACTGTTATGTACGCATGCACTGGCAGGGAGAGATATAACAGGTAACTTGGTTGCATACTTTTTTGCCATAGGTGAGTTTGTGAACTAAAGTAACACTTTGGTTTCTGTTTCCTTCTTGCACTCATCCAGCCTGAATTCTATGGCAACATCAGAGGCTCAAAAAATTCAGCTCTCACTTTTTTAGTTCACAATATTTGTATTGAATTTAAAATAAGTGACAAAAGCATGAGGATGTGTCCATGAGTAAAAAAAACAACAAAGTACTACAGCTGGACTTAAGTTGGACTGTGCAGTAGAAATTATTAGAGCAAAGTACTAACATTACTAAAGGATATGCAGAATGTGTTAAAACAGGCATAGCAATTGAGATAAGACATTGGGCCTCATTACAAGGTTGCCCGTCCGGAAACAATGGTGCTTGTAAACTTGCCGGTACCGTTGTTTCCGGACGTCAAACTACGAGTTCTACGAGCGGGTGCCTTTCAGCCTGCCAGGTCTGACCTGGCGGGCGGAATGGCACCCGCTCGCAGACCTTGGCGGATGCACCAGCACCATTTATGAATGGGATGGGAAGGGGGAGTAATATTTTCCGGTGCCCGGCAATGGGCAATTACCGGGACCCTGGGGCGGTAAGTCCCCATTGCCGGGCACCAGAAAAAAAACTGGCACGGCTACCACCGGACTCATAATGAGGCCCATTATTTCTTCCTGGTGTTTGTTGTATTGTACACTACTAAAGTGCATAGCTCTCAACTCACACGCTTTTGGCTGGTGTCACCCACCTTATAAAGAGCTGAGTCACCCGCCAAGCCTCCTACACACCCATTCATTTCAATGGGCTCTCACCTGCCAAAAACAAAATCGGGTGTTTTCACCCGCCTTTGCGACACAAATGGTTGAGAGCTATGAAAGTGGCATGTCCATAGCCCTCCACCCTTATCCCCAATATCTGTTATTCAAAATAGTGCAACTACAACATTGCTACAATAATCATAGAGCACTCACTACATAGATGATAGCAATTTCATTTAATAGGTAGCTTTTTATTTGATAGGTAGCCAACGCGCGTTTCTACCTGAGCAAACCAGGTCTTCTTCAGGAATATTCAATACCAATCACATTTCAAAAGTAAAAGACAATACAGAGGACAATTTCATACATTGATTTCACATGCATATAGAATATTCAATACATAACCACGATTTCAAATTGATCAATTCCACATTGGTAATAGTGTCCACATGTAGGTTCAATAGAACCGCATCGTGGAACCAAAGATGGTTTCAAAGTTTGAGGAAAAGAGAAAAATGTACACAATGGAGCTAATATTAGCTTGTATGCTCCCTAAAAAGCATTCTCAAACTTCACAGCACATCAAAATAGTGTGCTGTTCCCCTCATTACAGCGCTAAATTGAAGGAATAGTGCGCTCAAAAATATTATTGCCTTAAAAGATGGGCAATAATCCAAAACATACATTAAACATATTTTTTATTAAAGTTCCTATGTAAACTTTTGAGCAAACGAGGCTCAAAGCGTTTACATGGGAGCATCCATTTTGCCATTTCAGGCAGCCTACTCAACTCATGTTAAACTCTGCCCTGGCGGCACTAAACAAGCAGCAAACCCCCCCACTGGGAGCTTTTGCTTACTGCAGCCAGAGCAGAGCTCAACATGAGCTGAGGAGGCTGCCTTCACTTTCATTTTACGTTTTAGGTGCTCCCCAAGCCCAGGGTAGCACAGAAAATGTAAAATGAAGGTAAAAAGCAAAAGCGTGGCAATTACAAATACAACAATGTTGTATTTGTGATTGCTGTGGTTGCAAAACCACGTAAATCATAAATACAAGAACATTGTATTTCTGACGGCGGCGGCTTTCGCGTGGATTCTCCTGGGCTCCCCCAACCCGGGGAAGCACAGGAGACTCCAAGCGAAAGCCGGCGCAGTCAGAATAACAACGTTGTTCTATTTGTAAATACAGCAGCATTTACAAATACAACAATGTTGTATTTCTCACTGCGCCAGCTTTTGCTTGGAGTCTCCTGGGCTCCCTCAGGGTTGGGGGAGCCGAGGAGACTCCAAGCAAAAGCCACCGTAGTGCGAAACACAGCGGCATTTCGAAACACAACCGTGTTGTGTTTCTGTCTGCAGCGGCTTTCACTTTGAGTCTCGTGGGCTCCCCCAGGGAGCCCAGGAGAGTCAAAGTGAAAGCTGCTGCAGGCAGAAACACTGCGGCATTTGGAAACACAACTGCATTGTGTTTCTGTCTGCAGCAGCTTTTACTTTCATTCTCCTGTGCTCCCACGAGGGAGCCCACGAGACTCAAAGTGAAAGCCGCTGCAGGCAGAAATACAACGTGGTTGTATTTAAAAACGCTGCGGTTTTCTTTCTAAGTTTCTTGGGCTCCTCCAGCTCGGAGGAGCGCGAGAAACTTAGAGAGAAAACTGCAGCGTTTTTAAATACAACATCGTTGTATTTATGTTTGTGGTGGCTTCAGCTTGGAGCCCAGGAGACTCCAAGCTGAAGCCACTGCAAACAGAAGTACAAAGTTTCAAAAGCTGCGGTTTTCTTTCTAAGTTTTCCGGGCTTCTCCAGCCTGGACATCTTAGAAAGAAAACCGCAGCGTTTTTAAATACAACAAAGTTGTATTTATGTTTATGGTGACTTCAGCTTGGAGCCCAGGAGACTCCAAGCTGAAGCCACCCCAAACAGAAATACAAAGTTTTAAAAGCTGCAGTTTTCTTTCTAAGTTTTCCGGGCTTCTCCAGCCTGGACAACTTAGAAAGAAAACTGCAGCGTTTTTTAAATACAACAACGTTGTATTTATGTTTGTGGTGGCTTCAGCTTGGAGCCCAGGAGACTCCAAGTTGAAGCCACTGCAAACAGAAATACAACGTTTTAAAAGCTATGGTTTTCTTTCTAAGTTTTCCGGGCTCCTCCAGCCCGGAAAACTTAGAAAGAAAACCACAGCTTTTATATGTTCAGTGCTTATTTAAAAAAAAGAAATAAGCACTTACCTAGATGCTGTCACACCGTTTCGCCGTTGGCAACTACGGCGTCATTGGTCCCTGTGTGGGGTTCTGTTTCCAGGAGAAATGGGGAAAACAAGAAGAACCTGTGTCAACGGTCTAGTCGTTGCACGTTGCCATCAAGATCACGTGACTGATCATCTGACCCCTATTAAGGAATCCGGAACTCTGTTCCGATGCGTCGCTACTACTATTAGTGGTGCTCCGTAAATTCGCTCGCGAACAGAAACTACCCAAGTCCAACTGCTTTCTCTAATTTCTGTCCTGTATTAACGTTCAGTTGTTTCACTCCTTTACCTTCCCTTTCTTCCAGCAGCCTCGAGAACTCCCTCGCCCCGACTAGCCGAGCCGATCGCTCTGCTCTCTGTATAGGGCAACCCGTCCGCCTAGCGGAAGTAAGTGCATTCCTAGGTTAGAACAGGTTCTCCCTTCTTCCTTCTATTCGAACTTACCATTCTTCCCTTTTCAGTCACATTCCTCTGTGTTGGACTCTCCCCCCGTAAACGGCCGGAGAAGTTACAGTCCCAAGGTTGTCACGTTTCCAGACCCGACGTTAGTATCAGACTCGATACCTGCATTTCATGTACTATCTCCTCAGTCTCCTTTCTCCCACTCACCTGTGCCTCTCATAATATAGATCTCCTGTTCACGCTGCTACCTAAGGAACGAGGGACCCCAAGTTCCACCATTTCCAAAGCAACTGATCATCCTCAGCAAGACGAAGGATTCCTGTCATCCAGGGTTTTTTTCCCCAGAGGGTTTCCCTGGGATTCGTGTTCTCCCCTACCAATTCTTATTATTTGGTACAGGGGGGAGCAGGAGTTTCGGGGGGATCCTTCCGACGACCGTTGCAGCTCCAGATCCATTGACACCCGAACAGGTTAGTGTTTTTCCACTACGGAATTCAATTTGAGATTTCCTAGGCTTCTGGCTGGCATTTCCTAACGGAGTATTTACTCTAGGGGTTACAGATAGCGACGCCAGGTAAAGCTAATCCGGTCGGGAGTCGGTACTATGGAGCAACAAATGCAACAGTTAATGACGGCTATGCAGTCTATGTCGTTAGAATTGCAAGCTATTAAGCAAGACAATGCCCAATTAAGACAAGTGACACGTGCCTTTTCTGAGACCCCCCCAGTTTCATTAAACATGGGCAAGTTCGACGGGGATCCTCATAAACTTAAGGAATTTCTAGATAGTTGCACAGTACAATTTACGTTTAAACCTCGATTCTTTCCAACTGAAAGAGACAAGGTGGGATTTCTCATCTCTCGGGTCCGGCCTTAGCCTGGGCGACTCCTTTGGTTACCTCGGGGAATGCAGTATTGGATTCCTACCCCGCTTTCGTGAATAGCCTGAGATCAATGTTTAGTCGTCAGGAGATATCAGTGTCAATACAAGAGAAACTTCTTGATCTCCGACAAGGTAATAAGGACCTTCTCTGGTACATCACTCAGTTTAAACAGTTGTCCTCAGAACTAGGATAGCCGGATGATGGTCTTCTCACATTGTTCCGCCGAGGTCTTTCTGAGGAACTGAAGGATGAGGTTTCCAAAGTTCCACGTCCCGCCAACCTGGCTGACATGATTACTTTGTCCATGCAAATTGAGTACCGACTTCTTGAAAGAGCACATGAAAGAAAAAAGTCTAAAGGAAGTCAAACTCATTCTGATCTACTGCCCAGTTTTGTTAAGACCCCTTCTGGAGAAGACCCCATGCAGATTGGGTCCATCAAGGGCCCGTTAACTAACACAGAAAGAGAACGACAGAAGACATTGGGCCTCTGTATGTATTGTGGCTCCTCATCGCATATATTGCGTGATTGTCCTACAGTTGCACCACGCAGACCCAAGCCACAGGTGGAGGGAAACGACAAAACCCTGCCGTACAGGGAACCACGGTAGGGGTATCAGATCAGAGTTCCCCACATATTTTTGGGCTGTCTCCGGATTCACCTCTATGCAACCATTCAATGATTGTATTAGCTATTACCTTCAGTCTCCCAGGGAAGATAATACAAAACATTCCTGCTCTGCTCGACTGCGGGGCAGCGGGTAACTTTTTGGATGATCAGTGAGCGGCCACTCATGGCATCGCAAGGACACTTAAGACTTGCTCCACCCCAATCCAGAGTGTGGATGGTAGTCCCTTGGTTTCCGGACCGATTAGAGAACATACCCATCCTGTGTTGTGTCTAATTGCTTCACATAAGGAGAGTCTAACTTTCGATCTGATTAAAGCGGCACACTTCCCGGTTATTTTAGGACTCCCTTGGCTTCGTACCCACAATCCATATATCAATTGGACGGCTGGAACAATTTACTTAGGTTCAGGATATTGGTTAGCCCATTGCATTTCCCAAGAAGCAGTTGGTATACAGATCCCTCCAGAAACCTCTCAGATCCCCATAACTTCTTCTATTAATCAGTTGAATACTGTGCCTGAGTGTCATCAGCCTTTCCACAAAGTCTTTTCGAAGCCCTTATTTCCCTCCTTACCACCGCACCGTCGTGAGGATTGTCACATCACTCTCCTCCCGGAACAACCTCTCCCATTCGGCCGAATGTATGTCCTTTCCCAAAAGGAAAAGAAGGCTCTTAGAGAATATCTCCAGGCAAATCTTCGGAACGGACTCATAACTGAATCTAAATCCCCTGCAGGGGCTTCACTTTTTTTTATCCCGAAGAAGGATTCAGAAGAATTGCGCCCTTGCATCGATTATCGAGGACTAAACAGAATTACTATTCCCGATAAATACCCGATGCCACTGATTAAAGACATCTTGGAAGCAGTTCGAGGGGCAGAAATATACACCAAACTGGATCTTCGGGGGGCTTACCATCTTATTCGCATCGCCCCCGGAGACGAATGGAAGACAGCGTTTCGCACCCCCTTTGGTCACTATCAGTACCAAGTGATGCCCTTTGAGCTAATAAACGCACCAGCTGTGTTCCAAAGATTTATGGATCATTTGTTCTCGGACATCCTTCTTCACTTCGTAATCATTTATTTGGACGACATACTGGTGTTTTCTACCAACAAGAAAGACCATATTCGTCACGTCAATATCGTCCTGGAACGTCTTCAAGCTAATCACCTATATTGCAAGGTCGAGAAATGTGAATTTCATCAAACTCAGATTACTTACCTGGGATTTGTGTTATCAGCCAACGGTATCTCCATGGATCATCGAAAAGTTTCTGCTGTTCTAAACTGGCCCTCTCCCAATTCTGTAAAAGAAGTCCAACGCTTTCTAGGTTTTGCCAACTTCTATCGTAAGTTTATTCCTCGTTACTCCGAGGCTGTTCTACCTATCACTAGATTACTTAAGAAAGGCGTACGTTTCAAGTGAGATGAACCAGCACAACAGGCTTTCCTTAACCTGAAAGAGCTTTTTACTTCAGCATCTATTTTAGTTACTCCTGATCAGAATCGCCCGTTTATTGTTGAGACAGACGCTTCTCATCATGCCCTAGGGGCTGTATTGTTGCAAACTTCAAGATCTGGCGAAGAAAGACCTGTGGCCTATCTCTCGAAGACTTTCACCAGCTCTGAAGAGAATTATTCGGTGCTTGAAAAAGGAGCTTCTGGCCATCAAGAAGGCCTTTGAGGAATGGCGACATCTGTATTTGGGATCTCCTTCTCCCATTGTGGTTCGTACAGACCATCAAAACCTAAAGGTGCTTCAACAGGCCCAAACCACCAACAGTAGGCAAGCAAGATGGGCACACTTTTTTCTCCCCTACAGGATTGAATTCACCTTTATACCAGGGAGTCAGAATCTTCGAGCGGATGCTCTATCCCGTAAGAATCCCCATTCTACAAGATTCTGTTCGGAAAAGATGTTTCCACATGCTCGATTCATATCCAGTGTTGTGGATTTTCTCCAAGCCCTAAAAACCGAAACTACAAATCAACGACAATTGTGCGAAGAACTGGCTAGATCCTACCACCTAACCTGGAACCAAGGTTTATATTTTCATGATGGTCAAGTACTCATTCCCACGTATCCCTTACAAGTAGAAGTGCTTCGGATGTGTCATGACACCCGGGCAGCTGGTCATCGAGGTATTCAAACTACCCTCGAGTTGATTCAAAGACACTTCTGGTGGCCTACGTTGTTATCGGACGTCACAGATTATGTCAATGCTTGCAGCATCTGCATTCAATCCAACACTGTACGGTCCCCTCCTTTCGGTTTAATGGCATGCATGCCCGACCTGTCGACACGGGAGTCCCTCAAGGAGCATGTCTATCCGCCCTCCTGTTCAATCTTTACCTGATCACCCTCCCACCAATAATTCGTTCACACAACATCCTTTGTTACAACTACGCCAACGACACTCAACTAATTCTAAAAATCCCGAACTCGAAACCCGACTCCCGACCCGACCTGGCATCCTGCCTCCTTAACATAGAAATCTGGATGACCCAAAGCCACCTCCTGTTAAACCCCTCCAAAACAGAAATCATGATTTGCGGCAAGCTCGATCTTCTTCCGCACCCACTACCCTGGCCACCCGCCATGGGCAACTCACCGACACCCTCCAACACAGTGAAAAATCTTGGATGCACCCTAGACTCCGACCTAACACTCTCGCGCCAAGTCAACAATGTCTCAAAATCCTGCCACTACCACCTCAAAAATCTTAGGCGCATCCTTCCATATCTCTCATTTCCCAACAGAGTCTCCGCGGTCCAATCAATTGTCATATCAAGACTGGACTACGGAAACTCCCTATACCTCGGAATTCATGCCTACCAACTAAACAAACTCCAAAAAGCACAAAACGCGGGAACAAAATTCTATTCGCGCTCCGTCCAAGAGACCACGTATCCCCAGCCCTTAAGACACTGCACTGGCTTCCAGTAGCCCGTAGGGTAGCTTTCAAAACCTTATGCCTCTCCCATCGAGCACTACATAAAACCGGACCGCAATATCTTCAAGACAAGCTAATACCTTATCACCCCACTCGCACCCTAAGATCAAGCTCAACCGGCCTCCTAGTAATCCCTAAGACAAACTCAACCAGGTTAGGCGGATCATCATTCTCAATGCTAGCCCCAACCCTATGGAACTCGCTCCCACCCCACATCTGCCAAAATGAAGACTTAACGGCCTTCCGCAAACTACTGAAAACCTGGGTCTTCCCCTAATACTAACCAGCAATTTGACCGGAAGCAAGAAATGTACAACTAAATAAAAAAAATAAATAAATAAATAAAATCGAATGTAAACCATAAGACAAACAATACCAAACGAATAGTGTAGATCAAAACAGTGAAGTGGATAATATGAATAAATCATCAGGAAACTAGGAGATCTAGATGGACGCTTTGACCAGACGAAAGTGTTAGAGTGAATGAGGATCTAGAGGGGACGAGCGAAGAGGGCGGATGAACGTCGAGAACGGACGAACATGGAGAGCTGACGAACGTGGAAATCGGATGAGTATGGAGAGCAGATGAGTGTGGAGCGTGGAGAGCGAATGAGCGTGGAGAGCGGATGAGCGTGGAGAGCGGATGAGTGTGGAGAGCAGATGAGTGTGGAGAGCAGATGAGTGTGGAGAGCGGATGAGTGTGGAGAGCGGATGAGTGTGGAGAACAAATGAGTGTGGAGAGCGGATGAGTGTGGATGAATATGAAGAGCGGAGGAGCATGAAGAGTGGAGGAGCGTGGAGAACGACTGAATGTGGAAAAGCACAGAGCAAATGTGGAAAACGACTGAGTGGAGAGCGCAGAAGCGTAAGATACAGTTGAGCCGCGAGAGCGGATGAGTGTGAGAGCGGATGAGTGTGAGAGCGGATGAGTATGAGAGCGGATGAGTGTAGAAAGCGGATGAGTGAGGAGAGCGGATGAGTGTGGAGAGCGGATGAGTGTGAGGAGCGCAGTAGCGTGGAGAACGACTGAATGTAGAAAGCACAGAGCGAGTGTGGAGAACGACTGAGTGAAGAGCGCAGAAGCGTAGGATGCAGTTGAGCCTGGAGAGTGGATGGCGGTGGAGAGCGGATGAGTGTGAGAGCGGGTGAGTGTAGAGAGCAGATGAGTGTGGAAAGCACAGAGCGAGTGTGGAGAACGACTGAGTGAAGAGCGCAGAAGCGTAGGATGCAGTGAGCCTGGAGAGCAGATGACGGTGGAGAGCGGATGAGTGAGAGAGCGGATGAATGTAGAGAGCGGATGAGTGTGGAGAGTGGATGAGTGTAGAGAGCGGATGAGTGTGGAGAGCGGATGAGTGTGGAGAGCGGATGAGTGTGGAGAGCGGATGAGTGTGGAGAGCGGATGAGTGTGGAAAGCGGATGAGTGCGGAGAGCGGATGAGTGTTCCGAAACAAACGAATACGTGGAGCGGACGTAGGAGCGGCGCAGATGAACTGATAGAGCGGACGACTGTGCGAAAAGATGAATGTGTGGTGTCGGGTGAGTGTGTGGAACGGATGTTGTGTGTGGAATGGATGAGCGTTGTGGTGCGGACGAATAGTGTGGAGCGGACGAGTGTGCAGAACGGACGAACGTGTGGAGCGGACGAGTGTGTGGAGCGGACGAAGTGGATGAATGTGTGGCGCGGATGAAAGTTGTGAAACAGATGAATGTGTAGAGGGAACAAATACACAGTGCGGATGAGTGTCTGGAACGGATAGTCACGCAGAACAGACAAGTAATATTATCAGGCCAACGAGTAGTATGTTTTGCCGATGTGTGGGTGGTCCGGGTGATCGAGTATCAAGACTGTACGAGTGTCTAGACGGGACGAGTGTGTACACGGGATGACTGTGTAAACGGGAGGAATGTATAGACGGGTCGAGTGCGTAGATGGGACGAATGTGCAGAGCGGACGAATGTGTGGAGCAGACGACGTTTAACCAGACGAAAGTGTAAGAGTGAACGAGCATGTTGAAAAGACGAGCAAGGAGGGCGGATGAACGCCGAGAACGGATGAGCATGGAGAGCGGATGAGCGTGGAAATCGGATGAGTATGGAGAACGGATGGGTGGGAAGCGTGGAAAGCAGATAAGCGTGGAGAGCGGATGAGTGTGGGGAGCGGATGAGTGTGGAGAGCGGATGAGTGTGGAGAGCGGATGAGGGTGGAGAGCGGATGAGGGTGGAGAGCGGATGAGGGTGGAGAGCGGATGAGTGTGGAGAGCGGAGGAGCATGGAGAACGGAGGAGCGTGGAGAGCGACTGAATGTGGAAAGCACAGAGCAAGTGTGGAGAGCGGATGAGTGTGGAGAGCGGATGAGTGTGGAGAGCGGATGAGTGTTGGGGAGCGGATGAGTGTGGGGAGCGGATGAGTGTGGGAGCGGAGAAATTGGAGGACCGATGAGTGCGGGAAGCGGATGAGTGTGGAGTGCGGATGAATGTGGAGGGCGGATGAGTGTATAGAAAGCGTTTGAGTATACAAAGCGGATGAGTGCGTAGGCAGTCAGGAGTTCATGCGCTGGGTAGACTGCAATGCATGCACAAGAAAGACAGGAGTGCACACTTATGGAACACATGAGAGCATGCGTGAGGCACACTGGAGAAGAATAGGTCAAGCAAGCATGAATGTGTAGTACAATCCCGAATGCCTGAAATGAACAAAATGAATAGAACGGACCTGCCCGCTCGGAACTGTGTGACATACATAATATGGTTTGGAATGCAGTGAACATTTGAAAGAGTACTTATCATAACACACCTCACGCCTACTCTCTCCCTTACATCACCACTCAACTAGAACACAGAGATACTATGACACCATTCGGTATAACTGTTCTCATATCTACATCTCCTGCTCACTCCACAACACTCTAAGTAAACACTGCTGGTTTCACACCCCCCAGCCAGGCGTTCTCCTCAGGCCTAACGCAGCCACACTCGTCCTGGATAAAGCCAGCCAGAGCGAACACATACTCCTGATCTCTCAACCACCACACCTACTGCTAAAAAGCAGCTACCACCTGAATTCCGCACCAGCTGCACACATACCTGGTGCACACACGCACTTTTGACTCTCTCTCCTCTCTCTACTGACCCGAACGGTTCCCGAGGGCGTTCAACCTACCAGCACCTTCAGACCATACCAATGGTATATAAGGCGCTATATAAATGCAAAATAACATAACATAACATAACATACCAGAAAAACCATGGCAATTCATCTCTACTGATTTCATTGTAGACCTTCCTCCTTCGTCGCAATGTACCACTATTATGGTCACCGTGGATTATTTCCCCAAGATGGCGCATTTCACCCCTTTACCTAAACTTCCAGGAACGGCTAAGATGGCTAAGATCTTCATCTCTGAAATATTTGCAAGACATGGTCTTCCAGACAAGATCATTTCCGATAGAGGCCCCCAATACATATCGGGTTTCTGGAAAGGGATATGTCAAGCTTTAAACATTGAAAGAGCTCTGAGTTCAGGATATCACCCCCATACCAACGGGCAGACGGAACGTTTGAACCAGACTTTAGAGTGCTATCTCCGCTGTTTTGGGTCGGCAGCTCAAGACAACTGGGTTGAACTCTTACCCTTTGCAGAGTTCGCCTATAATAATGCCAAGCATGCAGCTCTGAAGACTAGCCCCTTCTACTGCTCATATGGTTATCACCCTTCCTTTCTTCAGTCTCCTTCTGCAACCTCTTCTCAATTCCCAGGGGTGGACAGCTTGATAGCCGATATCCAAGAAGGCCATCGGATGGCTCACGTGGCTTTGCAAGCAGCGCAGGAGCGTGCCAAGAAGAATGCAGATAGACATCAGAGAATTGCACCGATTCTTAATCCCGGGACTAAGGTTTGGTTGGCCTCTCGCTTTTTGCCTAGACACCTGATTCCTTCCAAACTGTCTCTGAGATTTTTTGGTCCCTTTGAAGTCTTGGAACAGGTAGGATCTTTAGCAGTACGGTTATCCTTGCCCCCTTCTTGGTCTCGTATCCATCCTGTTTTTCACGTCTCTCAGATCAGGCTGGATGTACCAGACCATTTCTCCCGGTCCAGCAGTCATCTGCCTCCTCCTATCCTGACTGCATCAGGTCCTGAGTATGAAGTTGCAGATATTTGTGACTCTAGATATCGCCGAGGTCATCTCCAGTTTCTGGTGGATTGGAAGGGGTATTCCCCTTCTGAACGGACTTGGGAACCTGCATCTGGAGTACATGCTCCTCTGTTGGTACGTCGATTCTTTCGACTTCGCCCGGGTAAACTGGGTTCTCCCCCCTTGAGGAGGGGGCATACTGTCACACCATTTCGCCGTTGGCAACTACGGCGTCATTGGTCCCTGTGTGGGGTTCTGTTTCCAGGAGAAACGGGGAAAACAAGAAGAACCTGTGTCAACGGTCTAGTCGTTGCACGTTGTCATCAAGATCACTTGACTGATCATCTGACCCCTATTAAGGAATCCGGAACTCTGTTCCGATGCGTCGCAACTACTATTAGTGGTGCTCCGTAAGTTCGCTCGCGAATAGAAACTACCCAAGTCCAACTGCTTTCTCTAATTTCTGTCCTGTATTAACGTTCCCTTGTTTCGCTCCTTTACCTTCCCTTTCTTCCAGCAGCCTCGAGAACTCCCTCGTCCCGACTAGCCGAGCCGATCGCTCTGCTCTCTGTATGGGGCAACCCGTCCGCCTAGCGGAAGTAAGTGCATTCCTAGGTTAGAACAGGTTCTTCCTTCTTCCTTCTATTCGGACTTACCATTCTTCCCTTTTCAGTCACATTCCTCTGTGTTGGACTCTCCCCCCGTAAACGGCCGGAGAAGTTACAGTCCCAAGGTTGTCACGTTTCCAGACCCGACGTTAGTATCAGACTCGATACCTGCATTTCATGTACTATCTCCTCAGTCTCCTTTCTCCCACTCACCTGTGCCTCTCATAATATAGATCTCCTGTTCACGCTGCTACCAAAGGAACGAGGGACCCCAAGTTCCACCATTTCCGAAGCAAGTAATCATCCTCAGCAAGACGAAGGATTCCTGTCATCCAGGGTTTTTTTCCCCAGAGGGTTTCCCTGGGATTCGTGTTCTCCCCTACCAATTCTTATTATTTGGTACAGGGGGGAGCATGAGTTTCGGGGGGATCCTTCCGACGTCCGTTGCAGCTCCAGATCCATTGACACCCGAACAGGTTAGTGTTTTTCCACTACGGAATTCAATTTGAGATTTCCTAGGCTTCTGGCTGGCATTTCCTAACGGAGTATTTACTCTAGGGGTTACAGATGCAGCTTTCCTGCATGCATTCTCTGGTCTCCGGCACCAATGAAGCAAAAGCCACCCAGTGGTAGCTTTTGTTTATTACAGCTGGCTGGCTTTTGCTTCATTAGTGCCGAAAGGGCAGCACAGGAGGCTCATCCATTTCACAAAATGTTTGAGTTTGAACTTCATTTGCTCAAAATTTTACATAGGGACTTTGTTTAAAAATATGTTTTATATATATTTTTGATTATGGGCCATCTTTTTAGCCAATAACATTTTTGAGCACACTATTCCTTTATTTTCACCAATTAGGTATGTGCAAAGCGTGTTCATGGATCCACCACCAACACAAATCCTTCATCGCCTAGGGTGAATCCCCCATGTTCATCAGATCACACAGATCAGCATCAACTGTGAGTCATGCACCTCAAAGTGAAATGTAAAGCCTCACTTGGCCCTCCAACCCTAATAAGTCAACATCCAAAAGTGACACACTCAGTGATTCGGCATTACCTATTTCCTGATTTAAAAGGGCAAAGTCCCGAAATTAATTTCTTCAACCACAATATTTTCAAAGCCACAGCCTTGTTGTTACACGAAAAACACAGGGAGACGTTAACCACAAAGGACCTGTAATAATATGATATCAAAATGTGTTTTATTCTATTATTCTTCCTAAACCAATTGTGATCTGATGAACTTGGGGTATTCACCCTAGGCGACAAAGGATTTGTGTTGGTGGTGGATGCATGAACACGCATTGCACATACCTCATTGGTGAAATTAATTTAGCACTGTAATGATTGGAACAGCACTCTATTTTGATCTGCTGTGAACTTTGAGAATGCATTTTAGGGAGCATACAAACGAATATTAGTTCCATTGTGTACATTTTACTCTTTTCCTAAAACTTTGAAACCATCTTTGGTTCCACGATGTAGTTACTATTGAGCCTACATGTGGACGCTACTACCAATGTGGAATTGAATATATGCATGTGAAATCATTGTGTGAAACCTTCATCTGTATTGTCTTTTACGTTTGGAATGTGATTGTTATTGAATAGCCCTGAAGAAGACCCGGTTGTCTCAGGTCAAAAACACGCATTGGCAACCTATCAAATGAAAATCTACATATTAAAGGAATGGTTCGGTCAAAATTTGTTATGTGTTTTTAAGCCTAAGTCGCTCGATTTTAGAAAAATCTCCTATGGACCTTACCCCAGCTTTCGTCCATTAAACGCATGCGAAAACAGTCATCAGGGAGTTGCCATTTTGTGATAATCCTATCATTTCCCCCATCGCCCTGGCTGACCTGCTTTTGCGGCACTAAATCATATCCCCCGCCCCTGAGCCTGACATTATCAAAACATTCATATTCCCCGCCTCTCTCCGTGACGTTACTGTGCTGCGTAGGCAAACGCGCCCAGTCGTCTTCTACGCGACTTCACACGGAACCCGGAAACCAACACAGATCAGCTGACAACACAGCGCGCCACAATTCGGAATATGAAACTGTACTTTAAAATCAAACAGCAACACGGTAAATTTGGTAAAGTACATTTATTTGACATTAAATGTTTATAGAATATTCTGCAATTGCCATATGAACTCTGAAAGTCATTTATTTTCTTTTATCTCTATCTGCAAATCCGTAAAATGTTATCGTGAGTCACGCGCTGTTCCTTTATGGTACACAGGGTGTTGGTTTTCATTCAAAGAAGCACTTTTGTCACACGCAGGCACTAGGCCAGCGTAAAGGTTGATATGTTGCTTCTAGCCGCTAGTACCGCGTAAGGGCATATGGGCCTTTGGCGATCGTCCCATAAGATCATCAGAATGGTGCAGTTGTTTACATTAAGCTACAGCTGGCGGTTAAATAATCCATCTGCCGGTGTCTAAAACTGGTGGCAGGGGCAAAAGGGAAGGATGTACCTATTTTGAAAACATAACATTTATAATAAGTCTCGCCAGCCGATCTTTATTAATATTATTCATTTTATTTATTATGGCCGAGCTGAAACTATTTGCTTTCAAGGATAGTGCAATGGAGTATGTTCGGCTCTAAAGTCAATGCGAAAACTAACGAAATAAGTCGAGGTTAGTACACAATGAGAAAAGACTTTTTGTCTACATGCGTGTGGAATGTGGACCTGCATGCCCATGTGCCCGCTACAAAGACGATCCCACAAACCTTTTCAAAGCTCTTCATTCATTCATTTATTCATGCATCCATTCATTAATTCTTCATTCCGGTATAAAAGCGTCTAAAGAGTTACTTACATTATATTTGCAATTTCCATTGTGTCTCTGCGTAATGCAGTCCGTAAATCCCACTGTGCTCTTGACAAAGATTTTTCGTATACTGAACTAACATGAAACTCGGTCTAGTTTAGGAATTTTCTGCCTTATCGTCTCAAACGTTATTGCACCCCCAACCCCCCTTCAAATGAAGTTCTTTCTGCATGGTCCCTGTCGCTCAAGGTCAAAAAACAATAGAACCTTATACTGCCAGTGCGAGTGGTGGGCCTCTGACCTTCACTAGAAATGAGCATACATTCTTTCTTTGCAACATCCCGTAGTAAAGCCATCTGTGAGAACTTGAAGTTTCGAATCCATCTATGTAGTGCGCCTCAATGTGCAAAGGCGAACTGGCTTCTCTCCCATCTGCAACGGCTCGCTTGGCGCGTTCTAAGGCCCCAATTTTGTCCTCGTTGTCTGCGAGCTTTGAAGCCCCAAAGAACCATAACTATTGAGACTTTTAATTTTTTGGGGAAGGTCAGGGAAAGTATAAAGTACCCGAGGAGTTCAGTTGAAAGTGAGATTTATTGTTTGTTTGTTTTATTATTTGCAATACGCAAGCCTCCCCTCGGTTAACAGTGCCCAGCATTTATAAGAGATTGCGAAAAATTAGTTACATCAACAAAAATATATACATACACATATAGACAAGGTCAGCAATATGAGGTGAATAGAGAGAGAATTCAAAGATGACACCCAGATGACACCCAGGTAGTTCGGCACCCAGGATGGTGAAGGTAGGGGTTAGGGTTAGCGTACTTTGTATGCACACTGTACAATAACATTTATTTACAAAAAGACAATTGTATTACAATTATTTAAACCAGGATTTGTACTTCACAACCAGCTCTCCTTTGGGTGGACCTGGCACAGTGGCAATGTTGGGTGGCAATGGATCAGTGCTCTGCACAGAAACGTTCAAAATTTCATATCTGTGCTTCTCTAATACAGCAACAATAAGGCTTTTGACAAAGTCGAACTCCATTTCCTCATAGACTGGTTTGATCACCCATTGCTTACTTCTTTTTGAAAAGGCCTTAGTGTAGCGAGGCATCCTTACATTACCCTTAGTCCTAGATTGTTCACGGCCGAGATTCTCGTTATGGGCCAAGACGGCAAGTAGAGTCCTATGTCCCATGCCCTGTATGCTGAAATGCAAGCGCTTTGGCCTGTACTTTAAGCACATATTGTGGAACACCTCCAAACCTCCTGTGTGACAGAATTCTGTCAGTCCCCTCAAATCTCTTGATAGAGTTTTATCGAAAACAATCTTCTCAATGGCTTTGTGTGTCGGTGAAGATGGATTCAACCACTTCTTCTTCCATGCCTCTACTGGGGATAAAGGGCCATGTTCACATTGGTGGAAATGTAGGTTTTCTGACCAGCGGTGCACGTTGGTACAGTGGTGCATCAGTGACCGCCATTTTTCAAGTAGTATTTCCACTGACCCATCACAAGTTTTGGAACTCCACCAAAGATGGTTGCTGATAGACTGGGACGACTCTGAAATACTTTCCAAACCTTTTTTTTCCCTGCAGCCAAGATTTTCTTATTGATTGATTTAGCAAGATGCCATACGTCAAATTGATGTTTAATATGTGGGAACTGCTCTCTCATTGTCTTGGCAATTGAAACGTGTCTGTCCGTGGCTATGAGGTCGATGTGCATTCCCCTCGATTGTAGATATTCCACTGATTTTATAAATCCTAGTTTCTCCATGGCCACTGAGGATGTACATTGTGTTACCTGCACGACCACCAAACTCACAATTTTCTTACTATCCATGTCCTGAAAGTGGTAGGTGCAGTACTTGGCAGAAAATCCAGGGCTGTCGCACTGTCCATCGCCAGCTAGCCTGAATCGTTTGCCTTCGAATGTACCTGCTAGAGACAATTGTTCAATTTTCCAAGCATCACTAATGGCCGGAAACAGATAATCATGTTGGTATTTGTAGTACTGCGTTTTTTAAATAAAATGGAGTCTCACAAACTGAAAGAAAGACTCTAACTTTCTAAAACTGGAGCCACTAAAAAGTGATGCAGCTGCACACAGTAGATTGCCTGCTGGCAGTTTCCCCAGCATCGGTTGTGCAGACCATGAGAACGTATGATGTAATCTACAGGCGACATGTATTGTGACGTTACTGCCTTGTTTTTGACGAGTCACATGAATCAATCGCTTCTCACATACTTTCCCTCTGACGGAATGCCCACATTTCAGCATACTTATAATATCCATCAAACAACTGTCGAATTCTATGTATTTGCCCTCTTTAATTAGACTGTCATCCTGCATCAAAGTTGTTTCGGCCTGTGACGTTGAGGACATATCACCACATTTGAAAGAAATATTGCTGCTATCAAGTTTTGATGCGTCGGTGAATGCTGCTGCTGGTTCATTCTCTGTCATTTCAACATCTGCTACCTCAACATTGATGGGAGAACACAACAATGTTGACAGCTTTTTTGGTGGCAATTTTTTGGCGGGTGTAGCTTGTGTGAATTGATCTGCGACTGCTTCAGAGCTATCTTCAATACATCCAGTATCATATTGTTGCGGCGGTGCGGTCGTACTGTAGCAATGGTCCAATACATCTTTGCTGGATTCTCCGGACACATTCATTTCATGTTCTGGCCATTGGACATGAGTATCCCGAGTCTCAACATGCCGCGTCTGAATTAATAGTTCCTCCATAGTGTAAATGGTCTGGCAAGCAACATCTCTCATTCGCTTCACTGTCTGTGTATGTATAGTTCGTAGACCCACCGGTAACTAGAGGACAGATTGGAAAAGGGATGTTCAGTTTAAACACAAGATAAAGTGTAGTACAATTGACTGAAAAAAACATAAAATAGTCCCCAGCACAAAAACATTTCTAAAGTTATGAACTGTTTGTAACTAACCTTATTTTTGTTGCTTTTCTTTGCAACCTTTTTGACTCGACCTTCAACATCTGCACGCTGTTGCTCCGATACGTATCCGCATGTCTCCCCTTCCTCTTGCACTGCAACAACTATATTTTCTGCATCCGCATAGACAGCACGGAATGAGGCTCCATCGACTCCCTGAAAAATAGTATTTTCATTACTGTGTATCAAAATATTGTTAGCGTAAAACGCACGTGAGGACGAACACACATGTACATCTCAATAGCCAAACACGATTTAAACATTGTGTGGAACAATCAAACGACAAGTATTAGAGCTCTGATGACCTAGTTCGATGGAGATGCCAGTATCCATACCTCTGGCTCTACATGGACTGCCACGAATGATTGTATTGAAGAGGAGGCATCAGCAACTCCCTGAAACACAGTACTTGCGTTATTAGGGAAGAAAGTATAGCAAATGGAATCAGGTTATATGATCACGCTCGATGGAGCTGTCAGTATCCATACCTCATGCTGCTGCAGAATATCTAGGGCTGTTGTCAATGTGGTGCGCACTTCCGAAAGCTGTTGCTCCGATTCGTATCCGCAGGGTCCCGCTTCCACCGGAATTACTTGAATGTCAGGCTCCGCATCAAGTGTGTGGGTTGACGATTCAACAACTGCCTGAAACATAGTATTTGCATTAGTTAGGATTACAATATTGAAAACACAACACACGCTTGGGGTCGACCGCACAGGTACATATCAGCGGCTAACCACAAATGAAACATGGTGTAGAACAATCAAACGACAAGTGTTCCAGTCCTGATGATCACGGTCAGTTGAGCTGTCAGTATCCATACATCGGGCTGCTGAAGAACATCTAGGGCTCTTGTCAATGTGGAGGACGCTTCAGCATCTCCCTGAAAGACAGTACTTGCATTAGTATGGATAATTATAACTGAAAACAAACACCAGGGGACGACAACTAAGGTGTATATCAATTGGAAAGCACTAACCAAACAATTGGTAAGATAATCACACGATACATACAAACTATTACTTGACATGCATAAAACAAGTCTGTAGCGGAATAGCCAAGTATGATTACCTGATAACTTGCTAGAAGTGGTTGATAACTGCGAGCATGTGACGGAAGTAGAATGTTCTTGCTTCAGATTCAAGGGATAGTCAAGAAGTTGTAAAGGTAAATTATTGTTTGATAATGAAATGCCAATATTTAAAATTGCCATGTAAGGAGACAGAATACTTGTGTAATGCGCAATATAGCACAGTTCCCTGTGCCCATATATAGATTTTGTTTGTGGGTTATGAAATCTAAAAATAATATATTGATAAATGTCATTATTCAAAAAGCTATACACTCATATCAATGTCGAAAGTATTACAAATTGGAAACAACACCTAAAATATCAATGAATCCATTTGGCTACCTACACACTACCGCAAGGCCTAAAGCTAAAAACGGACACTTGACTCACCAGTGGCGGATTGTGGATGAATAGAGTGGGAATAGCATTTGCTAGCAATTTTCGTGTCGATCGCCGTTTGTTCTTCTTTGTTACCCAAGATGTGGTGTACATGTTCGAGGGAAAGTGCCGGCTGCAGATGCGGTATCGATCACCCCTCTTGTCCTCAAAGACTTGTTGGACTCTACTTTCCAGCTCATCCAGTGGATATCCGCAATGTCTGACCCATTCTCTTATTCTATCAACAGTTTTCGGGAATACATGCATTGTAGTGCCTTCAGATTTAGCATGCGTCTTCAAAGGGCAACTGCTAATCGAACAGGCAGGCATTGTTGAAAATTCTGAAAAGTAAATATCAAGATTATTATAAAACCTTGATGAATAAAAATTTCATAAAAAAGTAAATGAACCATACCATGCTCAATGCAAGGTTTGTTTTGGTCGCCGGAACTATACCAGTTCATCATGTGCGGCTTAGTATTTGCATAAGTTACAGAAATTTCTGTTTTGTCTTGCACGAAAAGGAACCATGCTTACATTATAAATTGGACCCCCGAAGGATGTAATTCGATGACAATTGACACAGATGAAAATAAATAGATCTATAGATAGCATAACAATTGAAACTCATGTCAATAGCAATGAGACCAATGACCATAGCTCTATTGGGTACTGTAATAGCAAATAGATTGAAATGTAAAAATGACCGAAATATGACTAGGATACATGGCCTTACCTTGACCAACAAACAGTTGGATTCAGCAGGCCGAGCAGTATGTTGCAGGAGAACAGGTGGATGGCCACAGGTAGCACACTGACGAGTTTGCTCGAAGCGGTCACAGATAGCACGGCGACAAGCAGATTAGCATAGATCTCAGTGCTTCTCAGGTAGAAGGTTCAGGAGTTGACTTGCAAAGCACAAAGATGTTCTCATGAGACATATCAAGTGGTTTATAAAGTATTAGAAACAGGGGTGTGTTTGTGAATGAATGACGTGTGTATGACATGGTATTATGTTTATTGCAGGGGGCGGCCTGCCTCAGGGGAGGCCTGCCTGGAGACACAGGGTCTGAGGAGGCCATGTGAGCGATGGCCCCTGGGCGTGGGATACCTTTTGAAGTGTACATGCTGTTTGGCACCTTGGCCGTTTGCGCCCGTCACAGCCCCCCATGCCAGCGCTCATCCCCGGGTGCGAACCGCCTTTGATAGAGGGGGTGGGATGGATGGGCCTGGGGCGTGCAGATAAGGCACAGGAAGACTGCTGAATGGAGACACACTTATGTGGATTGCAGGGGGGCAGCCTGCCTTAGGGGAGGCCTGCCTGGAGACACGGGTCTGAGGAGGCCATGTGAGCGATGGCCCCTGGGCGTGGGATACCTTTTGAAGTGTACATGCTGTTTGGCACCTTGGCCCTTTGCGCCCGTCCCTTGCCCTTATGTGATGTTAACTTTGCATGACATTCGCGTAGATGGGAACACTGAGCAGGACACGGGGCCTTCATTTTTGTACCCCCTTTCCACTCCATTTTGGTGACCAGGCCTCACTGCGATAGTAGAGCACACAGAGCACATGGCCCACAGCCTCATTCCCACTCTGACTGGAAAACTCCAGAGGTATTTGCAACAGCTAATAAATGTAACATATCACTCTCTGAGATCTCGGTCCTGCATGTGAACCGGCCTGAACCAAGCACATGGCTCGTTCATCTCCACAAACGTGTCCTTGCCCACGCACCCTCGCCAGTGGAAAGTTACTGCCATTATGACCCTGTGTCCATGCAAGGTATTCTCTTCATGTGCCAGACCACTGACCACGCCATGATGCCCACCTAGCAGATCCCCAACTAACATTAGACCCCTACTGCAGTATATCGTTGCCTATCAATAACAAATGCCACATATCGGAGATTCTTGTGAGCACAGACCCACACTTCAAACAGTGTATTATAGTGGTCAAGACCCTTGACCTAAGGCCTGTATAATCCAATGTTAATTGATAGTATTGATATATGTTTGACTTTTATAGAGACATAACCGACTGAAAGACTTTGAACAAGTGTTATTTAGTGCATGCATTATTGATAATATATTATGTTAGCTTAGATAGTGACCACCCCGCTTCACAGCGACCTGAACTTCACCCATTCTGAGCACAGGTGTCTGACGTCCATCCTTGAATGGAGACACACTTGATTGATTTAAAAAATCGAAACAACCGTTGTTAAAATATATGTGGTGTTTTATTTTGTAGCTTATTTTGATGACACAAAAATACAAAACTTTACACATTGTACAGTTCAGGTTGCAGCACAGCGAGAGAAAATCCCCTGTACTGACCGCTGTCACTCGGGAACGTTTCTCTTATGGCACGAACGGCACAGGCGGGTATCACTCTTCGAACGCGGTGTCCAAGCCTCCCGTGAAGCCACCATGTAAAGGAACGATAGGCCACCAGCCTGTACCACCTGTGAAAAGGAATGAAACAAACTGTTTTTAAATGACCAAGATAAGTTTAATAAACGTTTGTTGTCAATGACAATTCTTGTAACTAATGGCATTCTGCTCGGACAAATGCTACCTAGACACTGCACACTATTGAACGAGTTTCATGCGTTAAAATGATATGTAGATGTAATTTTGGATATAGTAGAAGACCATGAAATAGGAGTGGCACGACAAGCAGAGTATACTTACTCGTTACTCGGATTACAAGGACGAACAGTTGCGCGAAGTTCGTGCATAAGAACCATCATTATCCTCAACACGGACCGTGTGAGGCAGGCTGCCCTGAAGTCTGGCAGCTCGGTGATGCATTGCAGTCGTGGCTCGCCTTCCGAAATGTAGGCCACGCATCCCGAGTTTTCACAGCAGCAGCATTTCTCCTCCTCGGTCAGCATTAGCTCGCACCGATTGCATGTGCACCAGGTGGAAACACCGTCCATGCGACTAGGTCCAGTGTCTTCATCCGTTGATTCGTCCTGCCAACTGCTGTCCGAAGCCCCATCGTTTTCGCGTGTTTCCCTTTCCAGTAGTTCCTCCTCGGTATACTCGGGCTTGTACATGTAGGGCATTATTGTATCCATTGTGTGTTGCACAAACTAAAATAATTGATAGCGGTGGTACTGGTATCTGTCCACACGGGCTACAAGCAACGAAGGTAGCTGACCAGAACACAGAAACGAGTCACAGAATACTCAAAGTAACGCAGAGAGAGGAATGGAATCGAAAATCTGCTGCTGTGTGTTGTGAAACGGTCTGTTTATACTTATTGAGGAAAGAGGCGTCCTGCCATTTCCATGGCGACACGTCATTAGCTGAAGCACAGCGAATGTTGACACGAGACGTGCTTTGGCGTTGTGAAATGGGCGGTACGCCTCTGCTGATGACAGGTTCAGGGGCGGGGGATATGATTTAGTGCCGCAAAAGCAGGTCAGCCAGGGCGATGGGGGAAATGATAGAATTATCACAAAATGGCAGCTCCCTGGTACCTGTTTTCACGTGCGTTTAATGGACGACAACTCGGGTAAGGTCCATAGGAAATTTTTCTAAAATCGAGCGACTTAGGCTTAAAAACACATGGCCGACCCGTAGGGGCAATAAAAAATTTTGACCGAACCATTCCTTTAAATGAAATTGCTATCATGTATATAATGAGTGCTGTATGATCATTGTAGCAATTTTGTTGTTGCACTATTTTGAATAACAGATATTGAGGATAAGGGTAGAGCGCAGTGGACATACAACTTTAGTAGTGTGAAGTTTTAAGGTGATTATAGGGCTTGAGTCACTTGTGGTAACTATAGAAGACTGCAAAAACCCTTTTGATTGGCCTAACAACCAGACTAATAAAATATAAATTCTGAATTATATGAACTGCCCTTAGCTCAATGAGATTGTAGCCCCCCGACTTGTGCTCCTTTGTTGTATTCTACATTTGGAATTTTGCCTGGGGTACGAGGGGCTTTTTCAGCCTGAGGAGGCTTGGAATGATAAGAGGTGTGTGCGGTCTCAATAAGAGACACAAACACACACCAACCGGAGGCTTATTTAGAACTCTGGATTTCCCTCCTGTGTTTGGGAAAGTCTTCTTTATGTGCATAGTGCTGGATCTGAGAGTCACGGCATGTGGGAATGCATGTGTGGGCATGTATGCGCGAGCCAAGCACCCCTTGTGTTACTCACCAGACGGGAAGTATACCAAATCGGTGGCCGGAAGACACAGGACTGAACTATTGATTGAAGAGCTAGGTCGGGGCCTCCAACCTAGCCTCCTCTCTGTGAGGGCACAAGACCTTTTTAACGATATGACCCTCTGCTGGGTAGGACCAGGCAGAGGGACTGATCGCTCAAAAGGGCGGGGAGGACACGCCGCCAAGAACCCAGCTGTAAAGGAAAAACAAGAGGTGAGTAATTGGAAATTTAAGAAAGATCCCTTACCCTCGATACTTCTTTCTAGTAGTACCTGAGCTATGCCCTCCCTTTGTCTCAAGGCAACCGGAACCACCTACAAGTAAGAGAGGAGAATGTAACCTATCCTGACTATAGTGGTCGATTAGCTAAGGAATATGGAATCATATAATAGAAAACCCTTACTGTGCTGTTGAGTCTGTGTTGTCCCAAAGAGTTCATAAAACGGAAGTGCAAAATAACAAACGGGTAGGTTAGTTAGGGAACTGAACCCGGGCGGAACGAGGGCCGCACTAGAGTCGGGTAGGTGCACTATCCGCAAGGCGTCCCTGTGCACTACTGAAGAATGTCCAATGGAAGTCTGATTGTGGAGAGGATGGTAAAGTCTGATTGTGGAGAGGATGGTATCAGCAACAATAAGGGCACAATTGAGTTGGAGTATTGCAGGTGATATAGTTCAGGCGGCAAGGTACAATGAGTACAGGAGATATGCTTGTTAGCAAGTGGTGAAAAAGAAGAGTCTTACCGATGCCGTGATCCCAAGTTTCCAAAAAGCGGCAGGCAAAAGCAGTCTGTGAAGGAGGAAACAGGTCTGGTACACGGGTAGGTAGTTTTCCAAGAGCGGCAGGCAAAAGCAGTCTGTTAAGGAGGAAACAGGTCTGGTACACGGGTAGGTAGTTTTCCAAGAAGCGGCAGGCAAAAGCAGTCCGTGAAGGAGGAAACAGGTCTGGTACACGGGTAGGTAGTTTTCCAAGAGCGGCAGGCAAAAGCAGTCCGTGAAGGAGGAAACAGGTCTGGTACACAGGTAAGTAAAGTAGGATCGAAGACGGGACTTCTAAATACCGGGATGCAACTTTAATCAGAAGCAGCGTTTTGCCCGGTTCCGAGGTTTAAATTGGGAAGGAGAAGGCGGAACTGGACGAAACCGAGGTTCACGCATCATCGCCTCTCAGCTGACAGCGGGAGGCGGAAGGCTGGGAATCGTAGTCCAACTTGCCGCAGAGTGCTGCGGAGTGAGCCAAAGCCACTATTTTCCAGGGTAGTTGCCAGTGGGCGTAGAATGGGTTTGCAATATGACGCATACCCTTACGGAGGGCAATGATCTTCCTCCGGGCCTGCCGAGGCGTAACACCTTGTGTCAGTCATGACTTCCTGGTGCCTAGCGGACACAATTACATACCAAGCCCTCGTCAAAAAAAGTTTATTACAGACAGTGAGACCGCCATTGTGAGACTGTCATTCTTTTCTCAATGTTATCCCAAAATAGAGTCTTTAAGCTTAACTGGTGTTTTTTGGATTTCTTGTCGGGTACCTTCATCCAGTGGGAATATTGGAGCTCTGAGGTTTTGCTGGGTCTCCAGCTTGACCTGGTTTCTTGGGGGGTGGGTGGTAGAGATTCTTCTTCTTCTGATCTTACCATGCTTCCATGTTCATTTTCTCTTTGCATGTTGATAATGGCTGTTATGGTGAGTGCATGTGGATCAAACACAAGGTGGAACTTCCCTTGAGGTGCCTAATTCTTCACCAACACAGTGTTTTTGATGTCCAGGGCAGGTTTTCTGCCTCACTTTCACCCACTCTCAGCGTTCATACCTTTGGGCCTCAAGCTCTCCCAGCGTCCATCCTGGGGCATGAAAATAGTGGTCGTAGGTCAGGGGTGTGTCACCTGTGGCTCTCCAGAGGTTTTGGACTATAACTCCCATGATTCCCGACCATTAACAAGGCTGGCTTGGGCTGGTGGGCGTTATATTCCAAAACATCTGGAGAGCCAAAGGTTTGAAATCTTGTCCTAAGGGCTCCCCAGAGGAGTAGGCTGGCGGGAGTCACTCTGCTCAGCATGTACGGTATCATGCAATATTCTTTCAGGACTTGGAATATCGCTCTTTCAGGCTCTTGGTCCAGCTCAATTGATATTCTAAGTGACTTGTTGAGGGTGCGCATGAAGTGGCTCTCCATTCCATTCATCTCCATTCGCTTGTGGCTAGCATGGAGTGATTTGCCTATGGTGGATGTTGAGATTTTACCAAAAAGGTCTTATTTCACCACTATGAAATGGGGGAATGTTGTCGGTCTCCAGGGATTCTGGTATTCCATGAGTTTCGAATATGTTCTCCAATTCTGGATAATGTGAAAATTCGTCTGTAACGACAAGGGTGTGATGCCCTTTCGGTAGAGACCCAAAGTCTGCAATAACGTTCTCTGAGGGCTTACTCCTCGGGGCTGGTCATGATAGCAGCTTGAGTTGGTGTGAGACCAGTCATCTGGCATGGGGTGCATCTTCTTATGATGGCTTCTACTGCTTGTTCTAGCCCCAAGAACAATAACCTTTTCTCAGAGGCAGATTTTCGGTTTGCATACTCCTTGTTGCTCGGCATGCACTAGGTATACTCCCTGGGGCCAATCCGACCCTGCCATCTCCAAGACTATATTTTTTCTGTTTGTTTTTTTGTCTCTGTGAGTGCCCTGAGACCTTTTGGGTGAGTGTTGCACTATATAAAAATGTGCTTAGTTAGTTAGTTAGTTAGTAACTTGTTCTTCCCATGAAATTGATATATCTTGGTCCAAACTGAGCACAGACAGCATTTCACTGCTTGCAGTGTTAGGTTTCGATACCAAAGGATCTGGCTAGAAGCTCCAGACAATTCATGCACAGTTTCAGCTCTTCATTTGTCCATCTGCCTCTGGTTGTCATGGAACCGCATCGGACCCCTCGAGCTACTCTGTTGACGTCTGACTCTTTTATTATATCTGGGGAGCTCCTGAAAATTGCTCTATCATTTCAGACTTCCATGTCTTCTAGCCAACAGCACACCTGCATCATAGCATTGCTGCACATTAGAACCCACTGGTAGTACCCCAGGCAGAATCTTAAGGCTCTGGAGGGCATGATAAGGAAGAGTTCCTATCAACATTGTCTGAATAGATGAGGCCAGTAAACCTACAATCCTGGGTAAGCTTCTGGGAGAGATGTTGTCCCCTTTGCTAACATCAAGCTTTTCTCCACCAGGAAATCTTGACCAGGGCGAGAGGTGCTTGACTCGCATGTACACACACACACACACACACGCATTCACACATGCACTGATGCCTAGATGCGTCACTGCGCCAATAAATAAGACCTTCCCGCACACAGGTGTGTGATCCCGAGAGCCAAGTAAGCCTCTGGTGTGGACGTGTCTTATTGCAGCTGCCCCGCACCTTTTATCACTCCAGGACTCTTCCGGCTGACAAGGCCACTTCTGGGACTTCATTTGGAGGTTGGCAGGGGTAGCAGTTGCTACCCCTGGCCCTCCTCTGCTACCCCTAGACCTGTCCTTGGTACCCCAGGGCTACTGGACAAAGAGGCAGTACCAAGAGCAGATATCTGTGCTGCACCTGAAAAAGGCAGTTGTAAATGCAACTAAATGTTCCGCAGCTTTTTTCACCTGGAACCTCGATCTCGTTAACTGGAGAAATAACAGGGATGCAGGAGACTCCATGGAGCCGCCATCACTAACAGGTTGGCAGTCCATTCGTGAAGAATGCCTGATTGGTTGGGTTCAGAGGCAGTGCTTTCTGTGCAGCTCAGGCCCAGTACTGTAGCAACAGGTAGGGTTTGGGGCTAGGTCTAGCTAGCTTGGAATTGGTCAGAGCAGCCTGCAATACTCAGTGACAGCACAGCATGAACGCAAATCTCATCAGCGTTTTTCATTGTCTGCTTTGCACATCTAGTGAGCCACTGGGCCTGTGATGAGATGGGTGTGCCCAAGTGACCTGACCCAGATCTGCCAGACCTGCATCAAAAGCACACTGTAGATATATGCAAGGTGAGATAATTCATTTACATGAAGTTGCCCTCTGCCTTTGAAGTAAACCATTTGTTGCTCCCTCAAGCAAAAAATATATATATTTGGAAGGATAGCTCAGGGGCAACACACTTGCTTTGGGTACAAGAGGATGCAGTGCGACATGGCTGTTCAGTTCCTGTTCCAGTGCTTAGAAGCTGGAGGAGGCTGGCATTAAGTAAGATATAAAGGGCCAAAGAAAATAATAAAAAGGGCCTTTTCTAGGGGTGATGTCATGGAGCTGCTGCTGTTTACATTTTAAAATAGAAACCTCTGCAATTACTGTGACCTGCAACACATCATTCCCCTCTATCTCCCATCTAACAAAAAAAACAGTAGGCGACATAACAAATAAGCAAAACAGAAAGGTGATAGCTGGGGTATCCCTACAAAATATCCCCACCAAAAATATCGCCGCCGTACATATGGCCGTTTGTCTAGCCATAGGCGATATTTTTTAGGGGGGATAATTTGTGGGAGCGGCGGTTGCGGGGGTGTCATCCGCACATTTTAAAATAATGCAGGGGTTGCGGGGTTGTCCCCTACAGGGTCCATGGGTCAATATCGGCGCACAAATATGGCGATATTTTTGTATCGCAATATTTGTGCGGGTATATTAACACATGGAACCATGGCTGGGAGGTTTCAAATCATTCATAACCACTGGCACAGCTCTGGGCAACCCTCCTGACCATTATTTTTCTGGTTGGACTTGTGTTGGTCAGTTTCTGTTTCCAGTCTGTGGCCATACACTTGGCAGGCACTGGATGTCTGCGCTTTGGGGTTTAGGCCTCTTCAAAAGGCTCTGTCTGTTTACAGTTTAGCCCGAGTGATGTACAATAGATAGGTTGTTGTGTTGGACGTCTGCTTACATTCACAGTAATTTGGTAATATGGGCCTATACACACTGATATTAACGCTACATATGGTGATCCATTCTTGTATCAAAAGTATATCATATTACAGTGATATTGTAACCATATATTTCTTAGTGTTCAGAGGAACAACGCTATGTGATGCCACTTCCTGTTTTGTCAAGGGGTGAAAGGTCATGTGTCATCACTTCCCGTGATGACACTTTGGGGTGGGTGAAATGACATCACTTCCTAGATTAAAGAAGAAGAAAACATTTGCAAGAGCCAAAGTATTGGACAATTAACAATGAATAAGGCTCCTACAAGATGGAGAGAGCAGGTCTCTAGAGGCCAGGAGGAGCAATGGCACCCAGCATAATTAAATCAAATTTAATTTGATTACACCCCTGCACTGCCTCAATGGCATCCCCCGCACTTGGGGACTGTTTTTTGTATCCCCACAGTCCCTTATCAGCACTTGACACCTGATGTCTGCACTTACCCTTGCACTTGCCACCAGCTGGCCGCACTTTTACTTATTGCTTTTATTTATTCTATTTATTTTTACTGTCATTACCATGTAATGCACTGCCCCCTCCTCTTTTCCCCCGCACTTTTCCCCTTCCCCCTTCCCCTGCACTTGTGCAATCTCAATGTCACCTGGCCTAGCAAGATCGTTGTCTCTGTCTTCACCCTGTTCCCCCACCCTGGCCTTGTCGCGCCTTGAAACACTTATGCATAAGCGCGTTATAAATGCCATATCAAATAGCAGTAAATTGGAGGTCGAAATAGACACATTTGTGGTCTTCTCACACATGATCCAGAAGTCAAAAACTTTAAGCTGTGGATGAAGATAGTGATGTGATTACACGCCCTTGAATGTCCCAGAACAGAGAGCAAGCTACAAGGTCAACGGCAAACAGGAAACTTTGGCTCATGGCCAGACTGATGAGCGATGATGGACTAATTGAGAAAGTGGGGAGTGATCTGAAAGGACTCAAGCACCTGGGTCTCATTTTGCTCATGTGCTGCTAGCCGAGCCGAAAGTCCATGGTTGGATGGGAATGCAAACCGATCAGTGGGTCTATGAGGCAACCTGCTATACAATGTTGCATAGACTAATTTGCTGCCATTTTGTCCGCTATAATCAGTATTATACGTATTTAGAGGTAGTCCAAGACGTGCCTCACAGATAAGAGACAGCCAATTAAGTACTAACCCATATGTATTCTATAAGTAGATATGTTCCCCTAACCAATCCCTCCGTCGATAGGTTTTACAGTTTGCCACGTAGGATGAAGTCATAGATGACGCATATTGGGGTATAAAACCTCTGTGTAATGAAGTTTGTGTGTGAGTGTGCATGCATCAGTCCGATGTCTGCTAGTTGACCCTACTTGATGTCATTTAGGCTTCAGCGCTTAGCAGTGCATTTCTTGCTTAGAAATCTTTTACAGTAAGACAGAAAGCTACTAGAATGTAGCTATACATAGCATCTCTAAAGATTATACACAATACATACATAATTATGGTTAGTGTGCAAGAGAATATAGTACAGTCTATAGCTAGTACAGCCTAGCTCAGTTCTTTTAGCAGCTGAATTACATATCTTGTACCTTTGCACTTGGCCTAGGTGCAACTTGATAACTGTGACACCATACTTTGTCTGTTTGGGCATCCACTCGATGCTGGTTTGGGCATCAGCTCAGGAATTGTTTGCGTATCCGCTCAGAGAATGTTTAAACATCGGCCAGGACTTATTCTATGTCAAGACAGAGGCGAGCATCATGCTTCATCTTCTTATTTATTACTCTCCAGCAGTTTCAACAAAGTATTAACATTTTTCAATCCTTTAATTGAAACAACATTTTTTGATTTTTTTATTTTTCAAAACTTCATTTCCCACCAGTCTTAGGTCCCTGTACTCCAGTGTCCTGGTCATGTGACCTAGCCCTTCCTCTTCCTGTAACCTTCCTCTTCTTTTCCTGCTCTCCAGAAGATAAGTACCCTTTTGACTTAGCTGTGTATGCAGTGAGCACTAAAGTCGTGTTTGGGGTTTTTGTAGAGTGAGAGAAGTTATTAAATTGACATAAGGATTGAATGTACACAGCAGCGCAGGGAACACGCAGCAAGATACAGTATTAGTGATTAGATTTCATCCGGCGGCCCCGTGCTGCATTTCCAGCACCTCAGGAGTTGTGCTGGCAACGGTTTTCCTTCGCTCGCGTTGCCGCGAGTGAGGAGCCCCCACCTTTGTGGGGGCGGAGCGGATTTGCGAGCGAAGAGCCCCCACCCTTGGGTGGGCAGAGCAGACTCACGAGCGCGAGCAATCAGCTCGCAGACAGCCGCACGAAGAGCCCCCACCCTCGCAGAGGCGGGACTTACTGATGGAAACCGGCAAATTGAATAACAGAGTGCAGAGCCAAGCACTTTGCAGGCATTGCGCTCCGGTCTCCCATAATGTGACAGATCGAGGAGACGCAGGAGAAGCCCCAAAACACTCCGGAGCCTAAAATAAACATATGTCATTACACCGGAGCGAAGATAAGCTCTGAACAGGAGCAGACAGTAATCACAGTGCCCTGCACTGGATATAAAGAAGCTGCTGTAGCGGTTTAGGTGCAGCCTTATTTAAGCAGAGTGAGAAGTGGACGTGCCACTACATCCCAGGGGTATCACCAGGCACCTACCAGCAAACACTATGGCTGAGTCTGAGTGGAGTGAGGAAGAGCAAGAGGCCATGTATCCAGAGGACCTGGCCCACAGCTTCAAGGAATTGCTGGGAGACTCGCTCATAGAGGCAGTGGCTCAAGGGGTGAGACCCCTTCAAGAAAGACTGGAAACAATTAAAATATTTCTGAGCCAAAGAGAAAAAAGCTCCACACCACAAGCAAGCACGTCCACAAGGGCCGTGCCAGAGGGCCCACAGGGGTGTAATAAGGCCCGGAAGAGCAAGGGCTCTTCTGACCCCCCGGGCCAACCAGAAGGGTAAAATCCAAAGGCCCCAGAGGCATCCAACGCTTTTTTTTTTAAAACCTGTTTATTTTAAACAGGCAGGTTATGGCAATACAAAGCTTAATCACCCGCGACATGTAGCATACAGTAATCGTATTTGACGCTCCTCCCACCCCTCGGGCTCAAGTTTCTTCTTCACCTCCCTGTAGTGGGTCTCCATCCCGAACAGTTCTTCTGGCCAGATGGGGCTTGAAAGTCAGGGCTGGGAACCTTTGACCAAACTCCAATACCGGACCCCAGATGTTGCAAAAGCGATGCAAGGTGCCTGCTCCGGCAGCCGTTACCTTCTCGGCGATCAGGATGTCCTAGACCTTCATCCACCAGAAAGGCATGAGAGGGCCTTCCTTCGTTTTCCAGGTGCGGGCTATCACGTTCCTACCCGCAAGTACGCATTGTGACAATAGTTTGGCCTTGGGGCCAGATCTGGGGTAGATCCCGGGGACCGGTGCTCCAAGGAGGATAGGCTCGGGGGCCAAGGGCAGTCACACTTGAGTAATGTCCGCTATCGTCGCTAGGCATTGTTTCCAAAAGGCTTGGGCCTTGGGGCAGGACCACCACATGTGGAAGAAGGAGTCTATTCGGCCGCGCTGCCTCCAGCATTGCAGGTTGATCGTGGAGTTCATGTGGTGGAGTCTCAGGGGAGGGTAGTACCACCGGAGGAGGATCTTGTAGGCGGACTCTCTATTTGTGATGCATGATGAGGAGGTGTGAGCCCGGGACCAGATGTCGACCCATTGTTGGTCTTCAATCGGATGGCCCAAGTCCGCCTCCCATAGGGCCATATACCGGGTCTTGGAGGTTAGGAAGTCCGTTTGGAGGCGCTTGTACAAAGTGGAGATTCTCCCTCGGGGCGGAAGCTCCTTAAGGGTCAATTCGATGGCTGTGGGGAGACGAGTAGCCGCCTGGCGCATCCGAGGATGAGTGCACCAGTGGCGTAGCTGAGTATATGTGAACCTATCTCGTTCCTGGATCCCAAAAAGTTCTTTGCATCGCTCAAAGGTGCAGGGTTTGCCCCCTTCAAAAAGCCAACGCTTTTAATAGGCTGAGAGAAGCCTTCATGACCAAGTCGGTGGTGCCGAGCCTCGTGACCCCCTACCCAGGGGAAGAGAATATGGGCAACACAGAGGAAGATGTTTTCCCTGAAGAGGAACCCACAGAATCCCCAACCTCCTGTCAAGACTTGATAGTCGCGAGGAACAAGAATACCTCTGTCCCTAAGCAACCAACAGCAAGAAAATAGTCACTTGCTGTTCGAGGATTAGGGCCACAGGTGGAGAGACAGGATACCCACGTGGTCCAGATGACTGCTACAATGGGAAAAGGGTAGGTAAGGTCATGATTACACAGGTCAAAACAATGCAGAATCTCAAGAAGCAGGAGTGTCACCTATTAGGAACCACTAGATAGAAAAGACGGGATGGTGGGGTAATACCTGTTCCCTCAGTGGGCTGAGATCAGGGAAGCCAGGGGAGGAGAGAGGAATTGCCACACTGGAACACCTGAGTGGGATGCTCCTGGAGATTAGAAACTGGAGCACAAGGATGTCAAAAGCAGATCCGGGTATAACTTTGCCAAAGGAGGTAACTGAAACTTATCCAAGAGGCAGTCCGTGGTCAGTATTTCCAAGAAACCAAAAGTCCAGGCAAAGTAGCAAAAGGGAATACAAAGGAATCCTTAATATGAAATCCGAGGTCAAAACAGAAGATCAAGGCAACAAGAACGAAGAGTGAGCTCCCAAACGGTGTAAGCGAACAGCTGAGAAGCGCTGTGTAGCAACCTGGAGCTCATTATATACTGGGAGACATATCACATGGTTTCTGGGGACGCGTTACACATCACGTGATCATCACGTTGGTTGGTAGAGGCTTGAGTGTTGCTGGATCCAATGTCCAATGGAGATGCTGTGGTCAAAAGGGGCGTGGCCGTTGTCATGGCGACCCATGATGCTGTGCTGTGATGAACAGATGAGCCCATCTGTTGTTTTGAAGTATGGGCGGTGGAAGCCATACCTCGTGGCCCGGTGACGTTCTGGGTATTGTGCAGGTTTGGCGCTTGTAGAAGTTGTCTGCTAGAGGTGGCCCGATTCTGCAGTGTGGACATACGCCAGGGGACACGCCAGACAGGGGGCATGGACATTTGTGGCCAACTCCCATGACCTCTCCTCATGGCCAAAACCCAACCAGTCCACTAGGTAATACAAACGACCCCTGGACACTGGAACCCAAGATAGCACTAACCTCATATTCCTCAACCCCGCCCACCAAAACCGGAGAATGGGGGGACAGCAGTCTAGAAGCAGGGAGGCAAGGTTTCAATAACGAGGTATGGAACACAGCCAATCTAAAGGCTACAGGATTTACCACCCTCGATACCATGTAGGGACCCACAAACCGAGGCAACAGTTTACGTGAGCCAGAAAGATGCAGGTGCCTAGTGGAGAGCCACACCCTGTCGCCCAGGGCATATGAAGGGGCCGAGGGGGCGTTTCTTGTTGGCCGCTACTCTCATGGACTCCTGCGCTTTGAGGAAATGGGTAATTGTTTGGGAATGCAGCAGGGTCAAGTTACAGGCGCAGGCAGTAGCAGCAGGGATCGAAAGAGATTTGAGGTCGGGGATTGGTAGAGTGCGGGGGTGTTGACGCTACATAGTAAGGAAAGGGGAGGTACCCAGGGAAGAGTGTGGGGCATTATTGTAGGCGAATTCAGCTAAGTGTACTAACTGGTGCCAAGATTGCTGATTCTGGAGGGTGAGACAACGTAAGTATTGTTCCATGACCTGATTCACCCTCTCCGTTTGTCCGTCTGTTTCGGGATGGTAAAATGAAGAGAAACGGATGTCAATACCTATAAGACTAGTAAGGGCCTTCCAGAATTTAGACGTGAATTTTGTGCCACGGTCTGATACAAGGACTGTGTGTAGACCAAAGAAACAGAACACTTCCTTAAAGAACATGTCAGCCAATTTTGGGGCCGTAGGAAGACCAGAACATGGAACAAAACGAGCCATTTTAGTAAACGAATCCACCACTACCCACACCGTATCCAACCCCTTCGCCCTGGGTAGGTCCGTAACAAAGTCCATGGTAAGGGTATGCCACGGACGAGGCGGCACTGGAAGTGGTTGAAGTAACCCAAGTTAGCGTCCTTTTCTAGCTTTACACTGGGCGGAAACAGAACATGTGTTGACATAAGCATCTACATCCTTTCTAATAGTGGGCCACCAACACCATCTCTGCAATAGGCTGAGAGTGCGCCTCTGGCCCACATGGCCGTTAAAGGGGGCGTCGTGGGACCATTCCAGAGCCAGATTGCGTGTATCCGGTGTTGGCAAGAACAGCTTCTCTTGATAATATGGAAGGCCTTCATGAAGGGTCAAACCCCAGTCGTTCAGTTAGTCAGAATTGGATATCACTCCGACAAGGCAGCTGTTACAACCAAAATGCTAGTCTTTATTGACTTTTGAACAGCTTCAAGTTATAGCAGGTCAAAGAAGAAAAAATAATAAAGAAATTTGACTCTTTTCAGTCAGGCTTCCAAGTATTCCTTCTTAGTGCCTGGGAGGCAGTCCTTGTAAGCTTCCTTCTGGAATATGGACTATATCTGGGCTTAGTCCTCGTAAAACCAACGGTAGGAGACTCCTGCTGCTTCGCTTTCCAGTTGGTTCTGCAAAGAAGTGGAGAATTCACCATTAGTCCTACATCTCTCTCTGGTTTATATAGGGGCTGGATACTTCTGGTCCAATCAGAGTCCTTTACCCAGCTAAGTCTTGATAAACCCCCCCCAAGCCCTGCCCCCTTCCTTCCTTGAGGCCGTTCACCATGATGCACTCCACCCGCGTGCCATGAGGTAAGGATTCTGGTGTGTGTTGGGGCTTCGTTGTTCCTTGTTTTGGGGAGTGTTAAACTTGACTTTTAATTGTCTTTGTGGCAATTCATATGGGTTCTCCGCCCTTTCCTGAGCCATGGTTGTGTGTCGGCGTGCCATCTTGATAGCACCCAGACCTTCCTTTCTCTGCCGCGTGCGGAGTCGGTGGTCATATTCCTCACAGGGGCTGCATGCCGACATCACGAAACGCGTGTCTCTCTCTTGTCGCGGAGCACAGGTCAGGCTCGGGCCGTCTCCCTCCTTGTTCGCCTGGGTCCTGACCACAGCCGCGCTCTTGATTCCTATCACCTCCCTCTGTGCGCAACCAATCATGCAGTCACCCGCAGCCAGCTTTGGTTCGAACTGGGGAGCGAGCCGGCCGCAGTTGGCACCCCACCACGTCTCCACCTCGGAGTCCACCTCCTCCTTCCTCACGGCCCCTTCCTCCGACTTCAAGCCGTCACAATCACCCATTGACGAATCGAGGTCAAGAGATCGGGAGTAGGGGTACAGATGCATACTACATGTTTCTTCCCAAGCACCGTGTCCGGGAAACATGAAAGTGAAACGCCCCCAGGGGATCGGGATAGAGCATCTGCCTTCCGGTGTGTGGTGCCTGGTCTATGTTTGATGATAAAGTTGTATGCCGCAAAAAACAAATGCCACCGAACCTGTCTACTGTTCACACATTTCATGGAGGCAAGATCCTGTAGGTTCCTATGGTCAGTATAAACAATGACCTGATGAGTGGCTCCAAGAAGATGATGCCTCCAGACAGTGAAAGCTTCTTTGATGGCCAGGAGTTCTTTCTCAGTAACTGTGTAATGCACCTCAGAAGAGGTAAATTTGCGTGAATGAAAGGCGATAGGATGTAAACAGCCCGTGGTAGGACATCTCTGGGATAGAACGGGCCATATAGCAAAGGAGGAGGCATCAGCCTCCACTATGAATGGCTGATCTGAGTTTGGAAGCTGAAGGATGGGGGCTGATGTAAAAGCGGCTTTCAGCCTATCGAAGGCCTCTTGGTGTATATTGGTCCATAAAAAGGACACTTGTGGACTGGTAAGAGCAGTAAGAGGAGCCGTGATGTCGGAAAAGCCAGAAACAAACCGCCTATAAAAATTGGCAAAGCCAAGAAAGGACTGGAGGGTCTTGATGGATTTGGGAACCGGCCAGTCCAATACTTCACGGATCTTGGAGTCGTTCATTGATAGCCTCCCTGGAGATATGTTAAACCCAAGAAACCCACTTCCTGAACGTGAAATAAGCACTTCTCTGGTTTGAAGACCTCTCTTACATGTCCCACATGTTCTTGCATGGAGGCTGAGAATATCAGAATGTCATCTAGGTAGATGACTACGAAGGTATCAAGTATATAATTGAATATGTCGTCCACAAATCATTGGAACGTGGCAGGGACGTTGCATAATGCGAAGGGCATGACGGCGTATTCGTACAACCCATAACATGTACAAAAATCCGTCTTCCACTCATCTCCCTGGTGTACCCGAATCAGATTGTATGCTCCCCTGAGGTCCAACTTGGTGTATACCGATGCGTGGGTTAATCGATCTAACAGTGGGCCTATGAGGGGAATGGGTGTTATGCTTGATCTAAAATGACGCTGGTGTGCAATGCATTCTGGGAGCGCTCGGAGCCATGATGGATATTTACTTCATGCCGCAGTGAAAAGCTGCACACATTTTTCTGAGTGTTAGATTCAGGGTGCTGAGAAAAACATGCTTTCCAAACCTGGTATGCGGTCAAGGACATTTCCGCTGGGAAAGCTAACTTTGTTATGGTTTGCTACTGTTCTCCGTGGAGCTTGTTTTTAGAGAAGGGAGGCACTGCGCTTCTTGGGGGGAGCTCTCGATTGACCCAGCTGGCAACCGACGGCTGTTCCTCAACTGCGCAAGTGCAATTTCCAGAAGGTTCGAGAATTGACTCCCCTTTGTGGAGTGTGTATATATGCGGAAGCCGGGAGGTGGTCAGGTGAGACTTCAGCCGGAGAAGGACGCTTACGTCCGGCGCTCCTGTGAGCTGTGGTGCTCTCGGCCTGCCTGTTCCCATGGTCTTCCATCTGCTTATGGACGAGATGAGGAATCCTGTTACGCTCACGGTGATGTATTTCCTTTTGAATTCTTTACTTCTTCTGTGATCTATGTCCATATTATTTTTGTGAGTTATTTCTATGTACTTCTAAGTTTTGAATAAATAGCCGTTTAAGAGCTGATTATCTTCTAAGAGTGCGTGGCTGTGAGTTATTGCGTCTGTCTACGTTCAAAGTATTTGCTCTGTAATTGCATTGGTGATTTATGTTTGTTCCGTGCACTTTGGGGAGAGCAATACATTTTTGGCGTCACAAACAGGATACTTGTGATGAGTTGTGCCGAGTATTCAAGAATCTGTTGAAACGTAGATAGGATTTGGTTGTCTTGTAAGTGAAGTTTTTTAATAGTGAAGTTTTTTTTCCCTTTTGCCAGTGTGTGAGTGCCTGTGGGAGTGATTGTAGCATGGAGAAGAAAATATATAGATTCAACAAGGTTTTGTTTTGTTTGCGATAATGAGTAGTTTGTTTAGGAAGAAGAACGTTACCGCTGGCGGTGACTGTTCTGATGTTGTTATTACAGGATGGACTAAGGGTCCATATGATAAATTGGCTCAGGCGTGGGCATGTGGTGCAGGTTTAAGTGAAACATGGGATCAAGGATTGGGAGATGCCGATCCGGCTGATGTAATGGCATGCTTGCAACAAGTTTCAGTAGAACGGGGCAAAGAATTTGCGGCATTAGGTAGGCGAGGTTGGGTTCTTTTGCATGCTTATAGGAAAATACATCATATAAAGGTGGAAATAAAAAATGAGGTCTTGCGATTAGAAAGAGAGCTAGCTGCAGAATGGCAGACTGCGTTAATGCAGCAGATTCAAATGAAACTGTTTAAAGATAAGGCCGACACATATCAGGCGGTGGCCGAGAGGGCAGCAGTCAGAGTAGCCTAGTATAAGTATAGGAAAAGATGGGGATGGGTCCACAAAAGAAAGGTGGCAACTGTAATCGCTACCGCTGGCGTAGACTGGGATCCGGATAAGTGGGATGGCGATATTTTTGATTCGACCAGTCTAAAAAGCAGTTCAGCAGATGAGTCTGACCCCAAACCAGAGGTGAAACAGAAAACAGTGGCGGCTAAGCCTGTTAGAAGACGGCGAGCCGGACCCCACCTGCAGAATCCTGCTGGCAGAATGGTGGATTTAACCACGCTGGAGGATTACACACAACAGGAGTTTGGGGAAATTATTACCCGTTTGAGGCAAAAATCAGGGGAGGCTTTACTGACATGGATGGTGAGATTACTAGATGGGGGTGCTGCAGGGTTGTTGGTAGATTCTACGGACTCACCACGTTTTTTTACCCCTGTCAATTGACACCAATGTACAGGAGGTCTTAAGAGCAGGACCGCCCCCTGATGCAAATGGTCAAGATACGCAGGTGTCTTTGTTGCCCAAGCATGTAACCGTAAATACCCTATTACCACAGATTGGCCTAGTGAAGAAACAAAGTGGTATACGTTGAGAGAAGCAATCCAAAAAGTCAGAGATTATGCTATGAAAGAGGCTATTCACATAGATGCTCCTGATCACATGGGAGCCGTGCCGCTCTCAATTTCAACTCGAAACATGGTGATTAGAACTGCGCCACCCGCATACATGCTCGTAGGTATGATGGGCAAGGCTACTGATGAGGTAGCAGATGCCATTCAGCAACTTGCAGATTTGGGAGAGTGGGATAAGAGCGATAACAAGCCACGGGAGAGAGAGGGGCGTAGTGAGATAAGAACCGAAGGCAGGCGGCAAGATAGAAGAGACTCCCGAGTGTCCCGAAAAGACATGTTTTTGGCTTCATTAAAAGATGGCGTGCTACACGAAGAAATTGATGGCATTGAAACCAGAGTAATGTATGAATTATACAAAAAACGAGGACTTGCAGCCAAAGAGCGCTATTAACAGGTTCAGAAACAAGTAGTCACCACGCCACAGGGGGACACATCACCTTCTGCTCCCCCTGTGGAAGAACCAGATGAAGGGTCTATGGGGACACCTTCCCCGTACCAGCCAACATACGCTGATTTGAGAAAGGTGGTGAGTGCGATGCTAGAGGCGGAGTCGAGTCACACTCATTCAAAGTTTGACTAGGGCTTCGGCCAAGCTCTGGCAGCGTCTGCCCGCATAAAAGTGGATAGGCGGCCTCATGTTGATGTTAAGATTTTTTGGGGGCCAGGAAATACACAAGGGGTGCGAGCATTGATAGACACCGGGGCGGAGGCCTCTTTGATTCATGGTAATCCAACACGATTTAAAGGCAAACAGTTTACTATTACAGGTCTAGGGGGAAAGGAGAACCCCGCAGTACAAACAAAAGTGGAGATGAAAATAGGCAATTTGAATAGGCAGAAATACCAAGTGTTGATTGTCCCGATACCTGAATATATAATTGGCTTTGACATTTTGGAAGGGTTAACCTTGGGACTTGGCGGTAAAACGTACTAGTTTGGGGTGAGTGCATTAATCTGTACACCCATTACCGTAGGCAAATTGAAGATGCCCCCATTGCAAGTTCCAGTGGCAACCAAGCGGGTAGCAATGGAACAATACCGCATTCCTGGGGGGCACAAGGAAATTTCAAACACCATAAAAGAGTACGTGGAGGCGGGTGTATTACACCCTATTACCACCTCACGGAACAATCCTCTCTGGCCTATTGAAAAGGGAGATGGGTCGTGGAGGATGACGGTGGATTACAGGGAGTTGAATAAACATACTCCTCCCTTAGTGCCCGCAGTCCCAGATGCGATTACTTTGATTGAAAATGTCCAAAAGTTTGAGGGTACTTGGTATGCAGTGATCGATTTAGCTAATGCATTTTTCTCCGTGCCAATTTTGGAAGAGTGTCAAGAACAATTTGCATTTACGTGGAGTGGACGTCAGTACACTTTCACGAGGCTACCTGAGGGGCACATACACAGCCCGACTATCTGTCACTGGCTGGTGGCAGAACACTTAGACAAGATACCGTGTAAACCTGACATACAAATCTCTCATTACATTGATGATATTTTGATCTAAGGCAAGGATGAGCACAGTGTGCAAAGCCAGTTAGATGTCCTTATGGAAGGATTGAAAAAGGAAGGGCGGGAGATTAATCTGAGTAAAATTCAAGGTCCAGTTGAAACAGCGATATTCCTAGGAATTCAGTGGCATCATGGGCATCGAGAAATAGTGCCAAAAGCCAGACAGAAAATACTTGAATTCACCACTCCAATGAACAAAAAGCAAGCTCAGCAGTTTATAGGACTGTTTGGGTTTTGGAGACAGAACATTCCTCATTTAGGGCAGATATTGGCCCCCCCCTCTACAAGGTGACACGAAAGAAATATTAGTTTCAGTGGGGGGAAGAGCAGCAGAAAGCCTTTGAAATGGCGAAAGACACTGTGCAGCAAGTGCTTGATTTATGGCCCTTGAAGGAAGGAGAGGTGGAATTAAATGTGTCTGTACAAGACAATTATGCTAACTGGAGTGTGTGGCAGAAACAAGACTAAAAACGTGTGCCATTACGGTTTTGGAGTCGTAAGTTGCCCGACGCTGGTAACTCATACACTCCGTTTGAGAAGCAATTGCTGGCGTGTTATTGGGCTCTTGTTGATACCGAGCAGATGACAGTGGGCCATGATGTATTCATGAGACCAGAAATACCAATCATGCAATGGGTACTGAGCTCTCCTAAAACGCATAGAATAGGACATGCTCAAGAAGCCAGCATAATTAAGTGGAAATGGTATATTCAAGACAGAGCCAAATCAGGAAAGGGTGGAGTGGCAAAACTACATGAGCAAGTAGCCAACGTACCGCCCTCAGATTACAAACCACCAGAAGTGCCTGGAAAACGTGAGTCTCCTGTGAAATGGGGAGTACCTTACAGCGATCTGACCGTGGAGCAAACAGAGCATGCTTGGTTCACGGATGGTTCAGCTCGATATGTGGGAACTGAGCGGTACTAGAAAGCAGTGTCGTACAATTCCAAAACAAAAAAGATGTTGACAACGACAGGGAAAGGGAAGAGCAGTCAGTTTTCAGAACTTTACGCAGTTTACCAAGCATTGAAACAAGAGACCCCTGGTCAGTGTTATGTGTACACAGATTCATGGTCAGTGGCGAATGGATTGGCAGTGTGGTTGCCAACTTGGCAAAAGAATGGGTGGAAGATTCATTCAAAAGAGTTGTGGGGAAAAGAACTGTGGCAAGATATTGCAGAAATGTTATTACAAAGTGAAGTCACTGTATATCATGTGGACGCACATTGTGCCACAGACTCATTAGAACGTTGGTTTAATTCCGTTGCAGACGAACACACCAAGATTTCATCTGTGGATGCAGAGGCTCAGGAAGACGATTTGGAGGGTTTGGCCAAATGGGCCCATCAGAACTGTGGGCACCTTGGAGAAAAGGCTACTATCAGGTGGGCACAAGCTCGAGGAATCAGTCTTCCTTTAGGAGTAGTGAAAACGATCATTTTGCAATGTCCCGTGTGCCAACACCAATTGCATAGACCTATCCCTCAAATTGTTCGAGGCACATTGAGAAGAGGAAAATTACCAGGTAAAATTTGGCAGATTGATTATATCGGACCCATGCCAATCAGTAGAGGTTGTCAATATGCATGCACTATTGTGGATACATACTCGGGATATTTGATGGTTTTGCCGTGCAAACGTGCAACCCAACTGAACACTATCAGGTTGTTAGATCAGATCATACTACATTATGAAGTGCCTTTGCAGATTCAAAGTGACAATGGGTCACATTTCAAAGGCAAATTAATCCAAGAGTTTTGTCAGGAAAAGAGCATTGAGTGGCTGTATCACGTTCCGTACCATTCAGCTGCTGCAGGGTTGATTGAACGAATGAATGGGTTATTGAAAGAACAGTTGCGCAAGTCTGGAGACGGCAGTTTGGCAGGCTGGCGTGATCGTGTGTTTGATGCGGTGCAAGTATTAAACAATAGGCCTGTGTAGGAACATGAAACTCCTTTGATGCGATTAATGACTCCTACTTTACAGGTTCAACCCAATTCAGTTAGAGAAACACTATTGTACTGGGAAATTACTCCAGGTTCTTTAGCTCCCTATCGAGAAACTCCAGAGTCAGCAGGGGTAGACATTCATTCCCATGAAGAAATCAGATTAGATCCAAGAGGAATAGTTATAATTGAAACAGGAATTGGAGTACAGATTCCCCCAGAGCATATGGGATGGATTGCCCCAAGATCTGGCCAAGCATTGAAGGGAGTTCAAGTGTTGGGAGGGGTGATTGATGCTGATTACCAGGGTGAGATTAAAGTCATCCTAATGAATAGTGGGGATCAATTGTTATCAATCCACAAGGGTGATCGAGTGGCCCAATTGATAGTCATTCCCATTAAGTTATCCATGATTAAGAAGGGAGAGCCTCCTACAGTGTTAACTACCCGTGGGGACCGCGGTTTTGGCTCTTCAGACAGTATGGTACCGGGTGCAAAGGTGTGGGTGGAAAAGCCTAATGGCCCACCAGTGCCCGCAGATGTCATTGCATCAGGCAAAGATCAAGTAGTTTTAGTTATGGAGCCTGGTAGGAAGAAATGGCAATATGTACCTGCAGACAAATGTTACCTCAGAGAGTGATGTGCAACACTGATATCTCTTTTCTGGGTTTGCTTTGTAGATCCTGTATCTGGTTGGTGTAACTGTGGCACTAAATGGACTCCATTTGGGAGAGTTACACAGTCTGCTACTACCAACGAAAAATGTCACATCTGTGCTAATGATCAAGGGGATACTGATAGTGATGAATAATGTTGTCCACAAGCAGCCTTATGCCAGTGCCGAAAAGCCAACCAGACAGAAGACATGGATTCGTGAAATGCGGCAAACACATCAGGAGCCAGTGAAAACAACTTTGATGCCAGTCGTGCAAGATATGTTCGCAGGAAAGCGGAAACACTCTCCTATGATTACGCAAGAGGAGAATATGTGGATATATCTGGCACAGCAAGTACTGAACATATCACACTTTTGTCTTACTGATGTGCCCAATGCTGAAGCTTTATTGACTACGTGTTTAGTAGCGGTGCCGACGCCTGTTCCGGTTTTAAAGCATATCTTCGGCATCACACACAATGATTCTTTAGTTCAAGACTCAGATATTAGACAATCTTTTTTAGTTTATGAATACTGTCGGTTTTGCCAAGAGACTGACCATAAATGGAGAAATTTGACACGTGTTATTACTTATAATATAACCCAAGGTGATGTATGTTATGTTATGACATGCAATGCACAAGAAATTGGCAAATGCCGGCAAATAGAGTTGACCAATCAGCGCAATCATACGATGTTCGAGAGGCGACTGTGTTCGCGAGTGCCACGCAAATGCACCAGTGTAAATAACACTATGTCCTGCAATCATACAGTGATAACTGCTAGTCATTTGAATCATGTGAAACTTCCAACAGGATGGCCCTTTTCATGTGGTAACATTACATATACTTATATTCCAGCTAATATTTCTGGAGGTCCATGTGCTTTAACTCGATTAGGACTAATGATGTTTCCTTTACACCCAGCGATAACTCGATGTAAAAGGTCAACTTTTGAATCTGTAGGCCTATCTCCTGACTGTGATTCACATGTACATTTGTTATCAGAAGCTGAGGTTCTAGCATTAGCCCTTTCATTAGTGGGAGTTTGGGGTTTAGCTGCTGGAGGTTACATACCTTTGATGAAATTAGCATGTTTAGTAGTCAAAAGCCTTAATCATACTTCGCAGGCATTAGAAGAAGTACTCCTTGATAGTCAAGTTATTAGAAAAGCAACTTTGCAGAACAGAGCTGCTGTTGATTATCTATTGCTAAAACATAATTTAGGGTGTAACGCATTTGAAGGTATGTGTTGTTTCAATTTAAGTGACCATTCACGATCTATTGAAAGTCATATTCGAGGTTTGAGGGATCTCATTTCTCAAGTGTCTCAAGATCGTAATAGAAATTGGTGGGATTGGTTATTTTCATGGATACCTGATATTGGGGGTACACTACGTTACGTTTTTGCTTGCATTTTTATTATATTATCTATTATAATTGCTTGTTGTTGTTGCATTCAATGTATTCCCAATTTAGTTTTAACATTTCGTAGGTTTCAGAGACCGGTTCCTGTGCCACCAGGCTATGGAAGGTAAATATACAAGGGCGGAATTGTTATGCTTGATCTAAAATGGCGCTGGTGCGCAATGCATTCTGGGAGCGCTCGGAGGCATGATGGATATTTACTTCATGCCGCAGTGAAAGGTTGCACACATTTTGCTGAGTGTTAGATTCACGGTGCTGAGAAAAACATGCTTTCCAAACCTGGTATGCGGTTAAGGACATTTCTGCTGGGAAATGTCCTTGAGGTGCCCTGCGCCCTGAATTGCATTTAGCCCATTTGTAAATTGCATTGACTAGCCTAGAGGTGCCCTGTGCCCTGAATTGCATTCCACACTGCCCTCTGCACACTGCAATTTGAGTTGACTGCAATTTGAGTTGATGCCCATGTTATTGCCACTGAAACGCCTAACTAGTGTCCACACACACGTTAGCAAACTATTCTTGCTAATCATTTATGAACCTCACTGCCTCTATCTCCAGAGCCAAGTTACCCATGATGGCCTCACTTAGAGGTGCCACTCTAACTATGGCTACTCTCCTCCCTCTGTTCCAGAATATCTCACTTCAGAACTGTGTCTACACAACCACACCACTTTACCCAGACTTACTATCTCCAGCGGACTGGATAAACAGATTTGCCAGCCCACCTACACCCTTAATACCCTGTCCCACATCTCTTAGAAATACAAGATTAGCTTCTCGCCTTGTTGTACCCTCTACCACCTTCTTGAACGCAGCCCCACCGACCATGATTAGAAACGCTAGACTCAGCCATCGCACTAATCCTGATGTAAAACTCACCAGAATGCTCACTAATCAGGCTAGGAATCTCACGCAGCCCACCTCACTTACTGACCCTCCCCCGAGTCACAAGCCTGCAACACCTCACCCACCACCACACACGAAAGTCAACCTTCCACTGACCTCCATCAAAGGAGCTCTCATGAACGCACGCTCATTGGTAGCCCACGCTACTGATGTCTCCGACATTATCTCGACCAACCACCTAGACTTTATCGATATCACAGAGACATGGCTCCACCTAGCAGCCGGTCCCACAATAGCTCTAGCCACCCCGGATAACTACACCATCATCCAAGCAGACCGAAAAAATGGAATAGGAGGAGGAATAGCAATTATTGCGAAATCCACCCTAAACATCAGAGAAGTAACTAGCACAACCCTACCTTCAGCCGAACTCCTATCCGTCAAACTCTGAATATCTGACACCCAAACTATCCTTCTCCACATTATATGCAGACCTCCAGGACCATCCTCCACCTTTGAAGAAGATATCTCTCTCTTACTCACTAGCAACCTGAAACCTAAATCTCAAATCATCATTATGGGCGACTTCAACTTGGGACTTAATGACCCTAATGACAATCAGGCCACCTCCATTAATGACACCATTACTCATCTAGGCCTCACCCAACACATTAATAAACCTACACATACAAAAGGAAGATCCTTTGACTGGCTTGCAGACGCCAACTGCAACCTCTCACTGACCGACATCACTCCTTGTGCTTGGACTGACCACCACCTTATTACCTTCTCTCTACCCAGATCCATACCATCTACCAAACTACTCACTACGTTACCTCAAATAATCTCCAGAAATAACCGCAACATCACTATAGAGAACCTTAGACCTCTTCTCGTGCCTATCAGTAAAACTAATCTATCTACGCAAAATGACAACCCATCAGCCATTGTAGACCTATACAACAATACCCTAGAACTAGCTCTCAACCAGATAGTTCCTCTTAAACAACGAAAAGCCAAACCCATTGCCCACTCCAACAAATGGTTCTCAGCAGAATTAAAGGCTCGCCGCAATATCAAAAGAACTGCAAAAAACTAGCTGGAGAAAAGCCCTTCTCTTTCCACTAAAGATAAGTTCGCCTCAGCAGCCTCCACCTACAAATTCGCCATCTTAAATGCTAAAAAAGAGATCTATAACATGAGAATACAAAACGCCAAATCTGGCACTAAAGAACTATTCTCTATACTAAGGGAACTCGAATCACCACTGCCTCCTTCATAGGACTGCATTAAAGACAAGGCCTGGTGCAATAATATCCAGCTGGCCCTCGCTAATAAAATTGCCCTCCTACAAACTAAGATAGAAGCAAAAAAAGCCAACCTTGCCTCCAAACAGAATTCCATCTGCATAAAAAACCACATCACCCCCAATTGCTCTTCCTTCCCCTTCTCACCAGTCACAGAAGAGGAAGTAATCAAGATAATCGCCAGTCTCAAACCATCCAAATGCAAAGGTGACATTTGTCCCGCCTCCGTCATCAAAGACGGGGCTAATGAGTTAGCCCCTCTCATCACCTCCTTGATCAATGCTTCCTTCAAAAACTCAGTGGTCCCCAATAACCTTAAAGAAGCGTGGGTCCTAACCCTGCTCAAAAAACCCAACCTAGACCCCAACGTCCCCACAAATTACAGGCCCATCACCACAGTCCCATTTCTCCTCAAAATCTTAGGCAGGGTAGCCTATCTCCAATTACAACAACATTTGGAAGACAACAACCTCCTAGGCCTGCGACAATCCGGCTTTAGACCAAGGCACGGGACTGAAACTGCCCTCTTGGATCTAAAAATCCAAATGGATGATGCCAAAGATAAGGGCAAACTGGCCATGTTGCTCTTGTTGGATCTATCTGCTGCCTTCGATCTGGTTGACCACCAGATCATCACTTAACACCTCTCCTCGGCTGCTGCATTCTCTCAGAATGCCACTAAGTGGATCCAGTCATTTTTGTCTGACAGGTCGACTAGGGTCTTCGCCCCACCGCGGCTGCGGACCCTATCCCAATCACATGTGGAGTGCCCCAAGGCTCCTGCATTTCCCCCACACTTTACAATATCTTCACAAAGCTCCTCTTTGACCGTCTTGACGATCTGGGTGTCAGCTACACTAATTATGCAGACGACACCCAGGTCCTCATCACTCTCACTGGCAGCTAAGAAGAGGATGCTGCAAAGCTTAATGAAATCTACTTAGAAATCCAAGCCTGGATGGCAACACACAGTCTTTGCCTCAATGACGATAAGACAGAACTGCTTATCGTAGGCTCCCAGGCTCGCCTCAACAAACTAAACCAAAGGTATCAATCCTTTACCATTGACGGCAACATCATAAAAGTCTCCAAAGAGGTCAAAACACTAGGTGTGTACCTCGACTCCACCTTGTCACTAAAAAAACAAATAAACTCCACCATCTCAGCCACCACCTACACCAATAAATTGATCAATGCCTGTAGGCCTTTTCTCTCCACCTCTAGCTGCCTCACCTTATCAAGAGCGTTGATATTGTCTAAATTAGACTATTGCAACACACTCTACCTAGGCACTACCACAAGAAACTTGAACAGGCTCCAGATCCTGCAAAATAATGCACTAAGATGTGCCCTTAACCTCCCGCGCAAGGCTCACATATCCACGGCCAGCAAAGAAGTCCACTGGCTCCCGATCCGCGACAGAATCAAGCTAAGAACCCTGGTCATCACCCATAAGTGCCTGTCACGCACCGCCCCTCGCTACCTCTCAGACAAATTCGCTAGACATTGCTCCACTAGACCCACCAGAACCCCTTACCTGCACCAACTAAAGGTCCCCAACTATAACCTAAAAACAGCAGGAGGTTCAAGCTTCCCAGTGCTCGCAGCACAATGCTGGAATACCCTCCCTCTTGCAATTAGATCGGAAGCCGCGATCTGGCCATTCAGAGCCATGGTGAAATCATGGTTACTAGCCTAAACATCCAATCTCTCAATGACACGTTCGGCCAGCCGCCGTTCGCTACCATGTAGTAATGTTCACCCTGGCTTTATCCGAGTCAGGACCACCCTGTAACCCGGTCCTGACTCTCCACTGTAACTATCTTGTACACTGTTCTCTGTATACTTTATTCTTGTATGTAACTACTCAGAGCCTGGTCTAATGTATGCTCTGACTGGTGTATTAAGGTGTTTGTGTAACGATATGTAACTCTGCTGTGCACATGATTATGCGCCCAGCTACCTGAGGGTTCGGACGCGCTTTATAAATAAACAAACTAAACTAAACTAAAGCTAACTTTGTTATGGTTTGCTACTGTTCTCCGTGGAGCGTGTTTTTAAAGAAGGGAGGCACTGCGCTTCTTGGGGGGAGCTCTCGATTGACCCAGCTGGCAACCGACGGCTGTTCCTCAACTGCGCAAGTGCAATTTCCAGAAGGTTCGAGAATTGACTCCCCTTTGTGGAGTGTGTATATATGCGGAAGCCTGGAGGTGGTCAGGTGAGACTTCAGCCGGAGAAGGACGCTTACGTCCGGCCCTCCTGTGAGCTGTGGGGCTCTCGGCCTGGCTGTTCCCGGGGTCTTCCAGCCACTTCTGGACGAGATGAGGAATCCTGTTACGCTCACGGTGATGTATTTCCTTTTGAATTCTTTACTTCTTCTGTGATCTATGTCCATATTATTTTTGTGCGTTATTTCTATGTACTTCTACGTTTTGAATAAATCGCCGTATAAGAGCTGATTATCTTCTAAGAGTGTGTGGCTGTGAGTTATTGCGTCTGTCTACGTTCAAAGTATTTGCTCTGTAATTGCATTGGTGATTTGTGTTTGTTTCGTACACTTTGGGGAGAGCAATACAATGAGGTATCGATTTATTATGGTGATGGCATTCCAGCACCGATAATCAATGCAGGGACGTAGGTCTCCTTCGCGATTCGGGACAAAAAAGATAGGACTGGAGGCTGGGAAGATAGAATGATATATATGGCCCAATTTCAAAGCGTTTTGTTGTATACCGATGCGTGGGTTAATCGATCTAACAGTGGGCCTATGAGGGGAATGGGGTATCGATTTATTATGGTGATGGCATTCAAGCACCGATAATCGATGCAGGGACGTAGGTCTCCTTCGCAATTTGGGACAAAAAAGATAGGACTGGAGGCTGGGGAGATAGAATGACATATAAAGCCCAATTTCAAAGCGTTTTGTATATACTCCTTCAATATCTGTTCTTCTGAGGTTGTTAAGGAGTATATTCTACCCTTCGGTATCTCTGCATTAATAACCAGATCGATGGGGCAGTCATAGGATCTATGAGGAGGTAATGTCGCTGCACAACCCTTATCAAAGATGTCATGGTATTCAGTATACTCTGCAGGAATCCCGGAAACCAAGGAACCCACTATGTGTTGTTGAGTATCAATGTCCATGGGAGGAACCTCATCCAATGTGAGTTGTGCTACTGCACCTAATAATTGAGAAGATGAAGCATCACTCCTCAGGGGAGTGAGACACGTGGATTGACAGTATGTTGATTCAAAAAACAGATCGCCGGAAGCCCAATCAATCATAGGGTTATGAAGCCGAAGCCAAGGTATTCCTAGAATGATGCCGAATTGTGGTGTGGCTATTAGGTCAAAAGTAACTAGTTCTTTGTGGGTCTCTTGAAGTGTCAAACATAAGGGAGCTGCTTGTTGGTGAATAGGTCCTGATATTAAGGCCGTGCCATCCACTGCTTGCAGTGGTTCTGGTCGGGTTTTGGTTTGTAAAGGGAGATGTAAGGAAACGGCTAGTTCATTATCTATGTAATTCCCTGTGGCACCTGAGTCAATAACAATACGCACCGTGTGAACCATGTCGGGGGTATAGGACAGGACAGCCTGAACCATAATTGGTTTGTTTGTTATATTCGTAGGCATGGTTGTGTTGGGGGTCTGGTCATAGCTCGCCCATTCCCCCATGGTTAAGGGCGAGCTTTCCGAAAACCTGGAGGCTGGAGTCGGGGCGTCTTGGGCATTCCCTGACATAGTGGCCATTAAGGCTGCAGTAGAAACAGGCATTTTGTGTCTTTCTACGCTCTCTTCCTGCAGACGTGATCGGACTACGAACCCCCCCTATCTGCATTGGTTCTGCTGGAGGTTCCGGTACAACCGGTCTGCCTGAAGAAAAACTCGCCTCTGGTTTTCTTTCAGCACGTCTGGCGTCAACTTGGAGGGCCAAATCCACAAAATCTTGATATTGGGAGGTCAGTGATGGTACCACAGCCAAAGCATCCTTCATTGCATCACTCAAACCCTTGTAGAATACAACCGCCTTCTTATTTTCGGGCCAGGAAGTCTCCACGGCCAATTGATTGTATCGGGTGATGCAATCAATGAGTGATGTTTTCCCCTGGGTTAGGTTTAGTAACTCCAGATCACGTGACTGCGCTTTGTGCCTGGTATCAAATACTTTGGTCATCTCTGAGATGACCAAAAAATCATATGATATGATATGATATGATATGGTATTTGTAACGCGCCTATACACAAGTGTTTCAAGGCGCGACGAGGCAGGGAGGGAGGGAAACAAGGGGAAGACAGACAAACGATCCTACTAGGCCAGGTGTCATTCAGATCGCGCAAGTGCAGAGGTAAGGGGAAAAGGAGAAAGTGCAAGGAGAGGAGGTGGGGGGGGGTGCAGTACAAGGTAAGTAGCGTAATAAAATAATAAATAATAAATAATGAATAAAAAGGGCCCGCTGGTGGCAAGTGCGAGGCAAGTGCAGAGCAAGTGCTGGGAAGGGGGGCTGTAGGGATACAGTGACAGTCCCACAGTGCAGGGGGAGCCAGGGAGGCAGTGCAAGTGGAGAGTGGCTGGGCCCTGGACCGAGGTCGCTGAGAGTGGCCCAGATGCAGGTTTAGTGCAGAATTCAGTGGGGAGTTAGGCAGGTTTAGCAGGGGAGAGGGAGAGAGAAGGCAGAAGCGAAGAGGAAGGTTTTGAGGTACTTCCGGAACCGGAGATGGTTCTCCTCAAGTTTCAGGGAGGCAGGAAGGCTGTTCCAGAGGGAGGCCCCTGCTGCGGAGAGAGATCTACCCCCAGCTCGTTGCTTCGAGAAGCGGCTGACCATGAGGGAGTTGGAGACGGATGAGCGAAGGGCTCGTGAAGGAAGATATTTAGGAAGAGAGAGTTGAAGGTATTTAGGCCCCAGGCCCCAGAAGGCCTTGTGGACAATGCAGAGGGTTTTGAACTTAATCCTCGCAGCCACTGGGAGCCAGTGAAGAGATTTCAGTCCTGGAGAGATACGGTCCCTGGGCTTGAGGCCAAGGACAAGTCTCGCAGTTCTGTTCTGGATAAGTTGCAGAGGGCGGAGAGTGGAGGCAGGCAGATTAAGATAGAGGCTGTTACAGTAGTCCAGCCTAGAGAGAACCAGGGCTCGGGAGACAGTGAGCTTCTGGGGGAAGGAGAGGAAGGAGGAGATCTAGGGGTAATATGGTGGGGTAATACCTGATCCCTCAGTGGGCTGAGATCAGGGAAGCCAGGGGAGGAGAGAGGAATTGCCACACTGGAACACCTGAGTAGGATGCTCCTGGAGATTAGAAACTGGAGCACAAGGATGTCAAAAACAGATCCGGTTATAACTTTGCCAAAGGAGGTAACTGAAGCTTATCCAAGAGGCAGTCTGTGGTCAGTATTTCCAAGAAACCAAAAGTCCAAGCAAAAAATAACTTTGCCAAAGGAGGTAACTGAAGCTTATCCAAGAGGCAGTCTGTGGTCAGTATTTCCAAGAAACCAAAAGTCCAAGCAAAGTATCAAAAGGGAATAGCAAAGGAATCCTTAATACGAAATCCGAGGTCAAAACAGTAGATCAAGGCAAGAAGAACGAAGAGTGAGCTCCCAAATGGCATAGGCGAACAGCTGAGAAGCGCCGTGTAGCAACCTGGAGCTCATTATATACTGGGAGACATATAATGTGGTTTCTGGGGACACGTTACGCGTCACGTGATCATCACGTTGGTTGGTAGAGGCTTGAGTGTTGCTGGATCCAATGTCCAATGGAGACGCTGTGGTCAAAAGGGGCATGGCTGTTGTCACGACGACCCGTGATGCTGTGCTGTGATGAACAGATGAGCCCGTCTGTTGTTTTGAAGTACAGGCGGCGGGAGCCATATCTCGTGGCCCGGTGACGTTCCGGGTATCGTGCAGGTTTGGCACCTGTAGAAGTTGTCTGCCAGAGGTGGCCCGATTCTGCAGTGTGGATATACGCCAGGGGAGATACCATTTGTGATACAAGCGATGGCCCCTCACCTGACGTATTCTCTGATGGCTTCCCCAACTCCTCCCACCAGCAGGAGATCTAATCTTGTAAGAGAGAATGGGGGGTGGTTGTACGCGAGAACTAGTACCCGGTCTGGGACACGGTCGGAAAGGGACACATGGAAGGGTCAACAAACGTGTGGGCATGACACCTCCTCACAAGAGGAAGTTGATAAGGAACGGGATGAAGGAAGCCTGCCTCCACCAAAGAAGAGGCTGAGGAAGCTGAACAATCTAGAGGACGAGGAGACCTCAGATATGTTCCATCCAGAAGAGATTCAAACCCGGAATCCTCAGAATGGATGCCCTCTCCAAGAGTCGCAAGATATATGGCTCAAAGACTGCACAAGGCGCTGGAGAAAGAGGTGAGGCAAAGGATGAGGGCAGAGTGTCCAAAACCTGATCTTCCAGGCAAAGTAGCAGAAGTGCCAGAGCTGGACCCCAAGATCCTGGCTTTTGTCGCCAAATCCAACAGGGACCCCAGGAAAGGGATCAACCGCTCATGGAGGAGTTGTCAGGAGAAAGTCCTGGATCTGACTGGTCCCCTAGACAAAATCATGGACTTGGCGGAACAGGCGAGAGACACCGTGGAAGAAGTGGACCCAGAGGTACTAGCAAACTGGGCACAGAGAGCGGTGTGCTTATTGGGGAACGCTAATTGCGCAATATCCTCTGAACGCAGAAGAGGGCTACTGCTGAAAATAAACCCCAAGTTAGGGGATCTGTCCTCATACAAAGCGGGCGAAGCAGCGCAAGGGCTACTGTTCAGCGAGACTTTTGGAAAAGAGACGGGGAGATTCGTAGCAATGATAACCTACTGCACCATCCGTACTAAGTGGTAAAGACCCAGAGCCCTTGTTAACAAAACTTGCTATATTCAGGCCTATTAACCTCGGCTGCAGCCTATTACCACTCATTAGCACCCCGGGAGGTGCCTTCCACCAATGAGAAGTTTCGAAATGTGGGCTGTATTCACTAAGGAAAGCCTGCGTTCTGAGCAGTCTCATTGGTGTCGGGTGCTTCCCTTCCCAGCTCCCCCTTCACCTTAGCACCTGGGTAGCTCCCTACATGGGTGCTAATGGTGTTGGTTTTAGTTTTTTTTCAAGATGAAAAAGAAAACGTACATTTCTCTCCTTACCCGATGCCACACAGTGCTGTCAGCCAGGCAGTCCCTCTTCAATATTGATGATGTCAGTCATCAACATTGAAAACTGACTTCATGGCTGACAGCACTGTGCGGCGAGAGAAAGGTACGTTTTCGTTCTTTAGTAAAAAAAACAAAAAAAACATTAGCATCCATGTAGGGATCTACACGGTTGCTAATAGCGATATGGTCCTCGGTGGCGGGCGCACCCTGTAGGCATCCACACTCCAAGATGCCTGTCAGACAAGTTTTGGGAAGTGGCTGAACACTGAAAGGATTACTACCTAGCTAAAGTGTTGCAGGACAAGGCATTCCAGGCCCTTAAAAGGCCCTTGCGGCTGACACAATAATGGCCCATGTTAACCCTAAACAGCAAACAGAACTGATTGTTGCTGCCAGTTCCCATGACCAAGGCACCACTGTACCTCAACACACATCCTCCGAGGATATTGTTCCGGTGGCATTTGCAAGCAGAGCCCTGATGCTGACAAAGACTAGATACTCTCAAATTGAAAAGAAGCCATTGCGGTGGTATGGGATGTATTGTATTGTATTGTATTGTATGAACATTTGTAGAGCGCGAACTAAGGCCTGAATTCATCTAGGCACTAGATAGAAGATAGGTGAGAGCTTATGCAAAGCAGGGTCAGAACAAGTGGTTCTTCAAGGTCTTCTGAAACTGGAGATATTCAGGGATGTTACAGAGATATGTCAGCAGAGAGTTTCAGAGCATGGGGGCCAGCACCAAAAAAAGATCTACCCCCCACCGAGCCCTTCGGAACCTTGGAATACATAGAAAAGACTGAGAGAAAGAACAAACAAATCTTGCAGGTTTGTAAAAAGTCAGCTTGGACCTTAAAAACTCAGCACCAGAGATATGGATGGTGCATTGCGCAAGGCATACAGAGTACCCTGCTCCTAATAGTGAGCAAGTGAAGCTGACAGAGCAAGTCTTGAGTGTGAGAGTCTTTGGGCTCCCAGAGCCAGCCGGGTGGCTGAGTTCTGGGGATCTGAAGGCGCTTCAACAGCATCTCTGGTTGTCCAAGATAGATGCCGTTGCAGTAATAAACAGAACCCATAATAGAAGATGTAACCGCCTTAACCCTAGACTCAGGAGGGAGAAATGGTAAAACTTTCTTCAGAACATTTAATTTAACAAAGCCTGATTGAGAAACTGAGGAAATCTGGGCTTCTCTAGATGCTGCCACTTCCGCCTATGTATGACCAGCCATTCAAGGTACTGATAGACCATAAACCTCTCATCCCCATCTACAACGGGTCATCCCTATGGCCTTTCCCGTGGATGGAGAAGTGGATACTGTAACTGCAGGAATTCATATTTGCCCCTTAATATCGTCTGGGACGGGGAACCGGGCAGACTTTCTGTCATGCCACACATGAGAGGCAGCAGCCATTGGGACAAGACCGAACCTGCACCTAGAGCAGCATGTGAACATGGTAGAAATCGGAAAAACCTCCAAAGCCCTAGAGATGGACAAGATCAAGGAAGCCACAGCCAGTGATGAGTGCATCAAAATCGTAAAAAGGAGCGCTATCAACTAAGAGATGGAATGGATCCCTGCAAGCCCAACAGCACCAGACTGACGCGCCACAAGATTGCACATTCCTCCTTTTCATAATGATCCTTCGTACACTAGGCTGTTGATGATCAAATCATTTTGGTCAGAGCAGTCTTGGTTTCTTATAACTCTCAGTGAGTCCTCTGATCCCCCACATCCTTCAGCATGCCTTCACCCGACGGTGCTAGATGGATCCTTAGAACTGGTTGCGTGGTTGATTTCTGGTGTATTTAAGGGATCAAGAGTAAGACACTGACACAGTAATCACTTTCGATACAGATTTGCTTTTTATTGATAAGATAAAAATAAGAAGGGCTGGGGGAAACCTATCTGTCCCTAATCCTAAGAGGGGTTTCCCAGCCTCAATGAAACTAAGGAACATCCATGTCAGGATGTTAAACAAAAGAGCGTCCTGGTAAGCTATGTGCTTGTACCATCCTTCTTCATCTTGCCACTCTCAACTCTCGCTCTGCTGTCAAACACTCCTTTGACATCTGCCACCTCCTTGAAGAACTAGACCTTGATGTCCTTGGTTTTACTGAGACATGGTTGAGGGCCAGCTCTGTCACAAGCTTTGACCCCCTCCTCCCTGATGGCTACAAGATCCTCTCTGCACCCAGATCCTCCCAGTCCGGTGAGGGGATAGCCCTGATCTTTCCTGAGTGGATTCCTGCCTCTATCATTCCCACTCAGAACTACTCCTCTTTTGAATGCCTTATCTGTAGGCTCTCTCTCTCTCCTAGCCATTCTCTTACCGTGGCTACTATCTTCCGGCCTCCTGGTCAAATCACCTCATTTCTCTCTGAGTGGGCGGACCTCTCCTCCTCCCTCCTGCCCTCTACCACTCAACTTCTCCTCCTCTGTGACCTCAATATCCATCTAGACTCTCCTTGTTCCTCCTCTTTACTCTTCTTTGACCTCCGCGACTTCCTCTCCCTGTCCATCCTCCCCTCTGGCCTGACTCACTCTGCCGGGCACACACTCAATGTCTTGATCTCCTCTTACCTCCCCTCTTCATCCCTCTGACCACTCCTCTCTCTTGGAGCGATCATTCCCTCCTCTCCTCTCATTTCTCCCTCTTTTCCCCCCAGGCCCAGTCTACCCCAACATTGCCACTTACCTTCTCGGACACCCGACCCATGAAGCGTGTGTCAGTTAAGGCTTTCGCCGCCACCTTCTCTCCCCCACTCCACCTCTGGCTAACTCACATCCTGAAACAGCCCTGTCTCTGCTCTACTCTTCTATTTCTGATTCTCTTGGTGCTCTTGCTCCTGTCATGAGGATCCGTTTGAAGTCAAAGGACAAGTTCAATTCCTGGTATTACTCTGACCTAGCTACACTTAAAAGTAAGTGTAGGGTGACTAAGAGGAAATGGAGGGCTTCTTGTTCATCTTCTGAGAAACTGACCTGTCGCCCACTCTGTCATGTACAGGCGTGCAAGCAGTGCTAAGAAACGGCTGCATAGCCCTTTAAGAACGCTGCAACCAGGTGCCTGGAAGTTCACTTGATACTTGGATTTCCTTGCTACGTACGCTAACAAGTGTGTATTAGGCGTCCTCATGCCGGCGGGATAGGTGTTGGGCTTTTCTTGGATTCTGGATTGTGGACTTCGGATTTGCTTCCCTTCCTTTTTTCCACCTGACTCTCCCCGGCGTTGATCAGGATAAAAACACGGTAAGCCATAGTCTTGCATGGGAAGGGGGTTGTTATTGGAATTTGATCAACACGTATTGCATTCTTAAACAGTTGTGTTCGGGTCTGGTCAGAAGGGCGGTTGGTTATACTTTCTGTGTTGTGTTAACCCCTCACTTGCAGATCCAATGCCTGTCCTCGGCCACTCGTTCCACCCTGACTTCACCGATAACAACTCCTGCGGCACGTGTCTTCATCTGGGTCATCTGGGTCTCATCTGGCATCCTTTCTTTCCTCTGATTGATCGCTCTGGCTGTCTATTCCTGGAGCCAGAGGGTTCCATCAGGAGGAAGAACTCTTTGGCTACACGACGTGGGCAACTTGCATCTGACATAATCAGAAGCCATTAATATGGATGCCAATGAGACGTTGACCAATATTTTACAATTGGTGGCTGACTTACGCAATGACATGACTGCGGCTCATTCAGCCACGCAGCGACGCATTGATGAGTTGCAAGCAGGGTTTCAACCCCTTGGGGCAGCTGCGCCTCCTTTGGCTAGTGTCTCTGGGGCAGGTGCTGGTCCTCCCCAACAGGGTGCTGGACCAGTTTATATGACTGCCCAGTTCCCTTTGGCTCCGCCGGAACGGTTCAATGGAGACCCCAAGACCTATAGGACCTTTTTGAACCAATGTAGACTGCATTTTCTGTGCCGTCCTGCCTCTTTTCCGGATTCCACTACCAAGGCGGCGTTTCTGTTATCCCATTTAGGAGGTACCGCAGCTGCTTGGGCCAATCCGTTGTTGGAAGATGGCAGCCATATACTTTACAATTGTGATGCCCTAATTGAGGCTATGAGTCGTGTGTTCGACACACGTTACGCCACACAAGCTACTGATTTGGAACTGCTCGGTCTCCAACAAGGCAGTTCGCCTCTCTTGTCTTATCTAGCCAAGTTCAATCAGCTGGTGGCGGAAACCGGTTGGCCCGAAGAAAAGAAGGCCTCTTTCTTCTATAAGGGGCTATCCGACTCCCTAAAAGATACACTGGCCACCGTCCCGGTAATCCCTACAGCTTTTTCGGAATTATTCGATATGGTTCTCCAAATCGATTCCCGACAAGCAGCACGGAGGGGTTAAAAGAGAACGGCTCCTCCTGTTGCTCTCTCCGTTCCTTTACCTGCCGCTGGGTCCACGGAACCCATGCAGATCGGGGCACTTAGAACTCCTTTGTCGGCAGAAGTTAGGGAACACTGGAAGAAGAACGGCCTATGTTTCTACTGCGGAGGATCAGACCACTTACTCTGAGAATGTACCAAAAAACCCACTAAGAAACAGGGAAACGCCAAAACCTGGTGACTGAAGGGGTCCAGATGCTGGGTGGTTCTTCTATAGATCCCACAGTTTACAGTCCTTATTGTCTGTCTGTTTCCCTGTCGTTCCCCGGTTCTGAGAAATGGGCCGTGATGATGGTCTTGGACTCAGGAGCCACGGGGAACTACGTGGATGCCGCTTATGCCCGGGATTTGGGTCTGCCGGTTATGCATAAGACATGTCCTGAAGTGGTGAATTCGGTGGATGGCTCTTCCTTGGTCTCTGGGTTAGTGACGGAGCGGACCACTGATCTCACCATGATCACAGACTGCGGTCATCAAGGGAGCATATATTTTGACCTCATTGCGGCACCGCAGTTCAAATTCATTCTTGGCTTACCATGGTTAAAATTGCATAATCCCTCTGTGGATTGGCATTCTGGGGAGGTATGTTTTCTCTCGGAATACTGTGAAAATAAGTGCCTAACTATCAGTTCAGAGACCACCAGTCCAAGTCATGCTCTCGCTGGAACTACCCGTACTGTGGGGGCAGTATTCAACACTGTCCTTCCTATGGTGTACAGGGAATATCAGGACGTATTCGACGCACGTGGGGCAGAGGTACTTCCGCCACACAGGCCCTTTGATTGCCCCATTGAACTGATTCCTGGAGCCAAGATTCCGTCTGGGCGGATATATTCCCTGACCCCTAAGGAGGACGTGATTTTGAAGGAATATATTGACAAATCCTTGAGTACCAGCTGCTTTATTCGTCCTTCCCGTTCACCTGCTGCCTCCCCCATGTTCTTTGTCCCTAAAAAGGAGAGGGACCTGCGTCCCTGCATCGATTACCGTGCTTTGAATGCCGTCACGATCAGGAATCAATATCCGATACCTCTGATTCCAGTCTTATTGGACCAATTGGGTGCAGCTAAGGTGTTCACTAAACTGGATTTGAGGGGGGCCTACAATCTCGTACGGATTCGCGAAGGCAACGAGTGGAAGACTGCCTTCAAAACCAAATATGGCCTCTTCGAATACTGCGTTATGCCCTTTGGCCTGTGTAACGCTCCAGCGACCTTCCAATACTTTATCAACGACGTATTTCATGACATGCTAGACCAATATGTAGTTGTTTATCTAGACGACATCTTGATCTACTCTCCTTCAGTTGACACTCATGTCGTCCATGTCTCTAACGTTTTGCAACGTTTAAGGGAGAACCACTTGTATGCCAAGTTGGACAGATGCAGGTTCCATGAAACCGAGGTGGAGTTCCTAGGCTATGATATCACTAGCCAGGGAGTGCAGATGAGCCAGTCTAAGGTTACCGCGATATTGGAGTGGCCTTGTCCTAGTACCTTGAAGGCCCTGCAATCCTTTCTAGGTTTTGCAAATTTCTATCGGCGGTTTATCCAAGACTTCTCAGCCATTGCCTCTCCACTTACTAAACTAACCAGCACCAAATGCTTGTTTAAATGGAACGAGGACGCTCAACGGGCTTTTGAGACCTTAAAGTCTGCTTTTACCACTGCTCCCGTCCTTCAACATCCGGATCTGTCTTTGCCTTTCATTGTAGAAGCAGATGCGTCAGGTGTTGCACTGGGAGCCATCCTGTCCCAACTTTGCCCAGAGTCCACTGGTTTACATCCTGTTGCGTATCACTCTAGAAAACTCACCTCTTAAGAGAGGAACTATACGATCACAGAACGGGAATTGTTAGCAGTGAGGGACGCCTTTATGGTATGGAGACATCATCTTTTGGGGTCCTCCGAACCGGTTCAAGTGTTTACTGATCACTGAAATCTCTTGGCGCTGCAATCAGTGAAGTGTACCACGGCACGCCATGCCAGGTGGCATGAATTTTTTGCCATGTTCAACTTCACCATTACCTATCGCCCTGGGTCTCTGAACTCGAAGGCGGATGCTTTCTCCCGTATCCATGGAGTCCCTGAACCATCTGAGCTCAAGGGCGCCCTTCTATTACCTAATCAAGTGGTGTGTGGGTGTACCTTGCGCCCTTCTCTGAAAACAAGGATCCAAGAGTGGGTGAGAACCACTCCCTCCGAGATTGCTAGCCTGGGATTGGAGATCATCCATTCATTGCCTTATAAAAAGGGTAAAATATATGTACCTAACTCCTACACAAGACACATAGCCATACAATGGTGTCACGATTCAGTGGTAGCTGCACATCCAGGTACTGGGAAAACTATCGACCTTTTGAGAAGGTGGTGCTGGTGGCCCTCCATGTCACACGACGTTAGGGAATACATTGTCTCTTGTGCCACTTGTGCGCAGTGCAAACATCAACCGGGCAAACCTGTGGGCCTACTACAACCCATGCATATACCAGATAGACCTTGGCTTATGGTTTCTATGGACTTCGTAGTAGAGCTTCCAGTAGTCGATGGCTACGACACTATATGGGTGGTCGTGGACTACTTCACAAAATCAGCCTTGTTTGTACCCTGCCAGGGGATTCCTTCTGCTCCTGTTTTGGCAGAACTGTTCTTGAAGAACGTCTACCGAAGATTTGGTCTGCCCTCCATTCTCGTTACTGACCGGGGACCACAGTTCACTTCTCGCTTTTGGAGAGCATTGACTACGACCCTGGGTATAGACGGCAGGTACTCCAGTGCATACCATCCACAAACTGATGGGCAAACTGAGAGGCTGAATGCCACTATGGAGCAGTATCTACGATGTCTTACCATCCAACGCCAAGATACGTGGGTTTCCGTTCTACCACTGGCGGAGTTCGCCTACAACAACTCTCTGCACACGGCGACAGGTGTATCTCCATTCTTTGCCTTGTATGGCCAACACCCCCGTTCTTTGCCCAGTATTGCTGATTGGCCGTTACACAATCCGGCTGCCTCTGGTTGTCTTAGGAATCTATCAGATACCCACGCTATGGTCAAGAATCAGCTACTACAGGCCCAGTCACGTACTAAGTCTTCTGCAGATGCACATCGCTCCCCGGCTCCTAGCTACCAACCGGGGATGAAGGTCTGGCTGTCCGCAAAGAACCTACGCTTGCCTGGTCGACGAGCCTTGTTACCTCGGTTTGTGGGTCCCTACAGCATTCTGCAGGTTATTAACCCTGCTGCCCTCCGATTGGCCCTTCCTACTAAATGGAAGGTACATCCGGTATTCCATGTCTCTCTAGTGAAACCATGCCACCCATCTACCAGACTACCTGCTCGCCCTCCGCCGATTAAGGTGCGCGGTTTTGATGAATTCGAGGTGGGTGCGATCTTGGATACCAAGGTTCGAAGGGGCAGGCGTCTCTATCTGGTCGATTGGAAGGGCTATGGACCCGAAGACCGTACGTGGGAACCTGCGGTGAACGTCCATGCTCTGGCCCTTTTGTCTCGTTTCTGGTCTGCTCGGGGGGTGAGACCCCCTTTGAGGGAGGATACTGTCATGTACAGGCGTACAAGCAGTGCTAAGAAATGGCTACATAGCCCTTTAAGAATGCTGCAACCAGGTGCCTGGAAGTTGGCATGGCAACGCTGGCGTCCTCTCAGCGTTTCCTACGGCCGACGCTGGAAGCCGCGGAACGCTGTCATGTGACCTCTCCTTTTTAGGCACCGCCTTCACTTCGTATCGGTGCTTCTGATTGAGAATTGGTGGCGCTTCGTACCTTGTGCATTGTATCCTGTTCCCTTGAACCCCTGTTGCAGTACCCTTCCCCCCCTCCCTCCTGTGTTCCTGATTGCCCCGTTTCCTTGACCCGGACCGTTACCTGGCTTTGATTCTGGACTGCCTTGTTATTGTTTGTTGCCTGCATCGTGCTTCGACCTCGGACTGCTCACGGACATCTTTGCCTTCGCCCATTTGTTTTGGTTACTCTCCGTTTGTCTTCTGGATCCTCACTCACCTGGATTGCGTCTGGGTAATTTTGGGATTGTTGAACTTTGGAACTTTTCGAACTTTTGGATTGTTGAACTTTGGAACTCGAACTTTTTGGATTGTTCACACTTGATACTTGGATTTCCTTGCTACGTACACTAACAAGTGTGTATTAGGCGTCCTCGTGCCGGCGGGACAGGTGTTGGGCTTTTCTTGGATTCTGGATTGTGGACTTCGGATTTGCTTCCCTTCCTTTTTTCCACCTGACTCTCCCCGGCGTTGATCAGGATAAAAAAACGGTAAGCCATTGTCTCGCATGGGAAGGGGGTTGTTATTGGAATTTGATCAACACGTATTGCATTCTTAAACTGTTGTGTTCGGGTCTGGTCAGAAGGGTGGTTGGTTATACTTTCTGTGTTGTGTTAACCCCTCACTTGCAGATTCAACGCTTGTCCTCGGCCACTCGTTCCACCCTGACTTCACCGATAACAACTCCTGTGGCACGTGTCTTCATCTGGGTTGTCTGGGTCTCATCTGGCATCCTTTCTTTCCTCTGATTGATCGCTCTGGCTGTCTATTCCTGGAGCCAGAGGGTTCCATCAGGAGGAAGAACTCTTCGGCTACACGATGTGGGCAACTTGCATCTGACACACTCCAAAGGCAATACCAACTCTCTGTCCTCACTAAGATGAGAGTCTACATTCAAACCTGTGTCTCTGCAGCATCTAACAATTCAGCCAAACTCTTTAAAATCTGCAAGGAGCTGGCCAACCCTGCTGCAGTCTCTATCCCCCCTGTTGCCTCCCAGGTTCTTTGCAATGCCCTTGCCTCTCACTTTATCTCAAAAACCTAGGACATCCTGTACACACTCTCCTCCACTGCCCCACCTCTCCCCTCTCTGTCTGTGCATGCTGACCCTCCTTCAGCCACCCCACCACCCTCTTTCTCATCCTTTCCTCTTTTCTCCCCTGATGAGGTCGCTAGACAAGTCTGATCTATGAAAGCCTCGTCAAAACAGATTCATCCCTGTTCCTCTAAAACCATCAAGAACCACATCGATACCCTCGCTCCAGCCCTTGCCGATATCTGCATCCACGCCTTTGCTTCAGGATCCTTCCCCTCCCCTCTGAAGCACTCCCTTGAGCATCCTCTTCTCAAGAAACCCACAACTGATCGTTCTTGTCCGGCTAACTATCGCCCAATTTCCATTACTCCTTTTCTGGGCAAACTCCTGGAAAAGCTGGCCATCTCTTAGTTTAGCCTTCATTCCGATTATGTTGGCTGTCTCCATGACCACCAGTCTGGCTTCAGAGCTGCCAGAAGCACAGAAATTGCTCTCCTGAATAGCCGTGAAGATCTGCTCTCCAACCTTGACTCTAACATTCCCTCTGTCCTCATCCTACTCGATCTCTCTTCTGCCTTCGACACGGTCAACCATACCATCCTGCTCAACCATCTCTGTGATAACCTGGGTATGACCAATCAGGCTCTGGTCTGGCTGAACCTCTTTCCTCTCTGATCAACCCTCCCAGGTCCAACTCGGGCCCTTCCTATCATCGTTCTCCCTCTCTACCTGTGGTGTTCCCCACAGGTCTAACCTCTCACCATGGCTTTTCAACCAATACCTAGCAACTCTTGCCCACTGCATTGCCATTTTCTGCTCCAATTTCCAGTGCTATGCTGACAACACTCAACTCATTTTCAGGCTGCCATCGGTCACCTGCTCTTCTCCTCTCATCTCTGATTGCCTAACTGCCATTCAGGATTGGTGTGCCGCCAACGATCTTTGTCTGAATGCCAGCAAGATGGAGATCCTCCTCATCGGCACACCCTCACCTTCCTTTACCCTCACTCTCTTCCCGGCCTCCCTTGGCCCTCCTCCTACTCCCACCTGCCAGCCTAAGAACCTCTGGGTCATCTTTGACTCCACACTTTCCTTCTCCGCCCACATCTCTGATGTCCCTAAAAAGTCAAACTTCCCATTGCACCTCCTCAGAGGCACTCTGCCTTTCCTCTCCTTCCCCCAGAAGCTCACTGTCTCCGACACTCTGGTTCTCTCTAGGTTGGACTATTGTAACAGCCTCTTTCTAAATCTACCTGCTTCTACTCTCTGCCCTCTGCAACTAATCCAGAACAGGACTGAAAGACGTGTCCTTTGCCTCGCGCCCTGGGATTGTATCTCTCCAGCTCTGATATCTCTCCATTGGCTCCCAGTGGATGCAAGGATTAAATTCAAAACCCTCTGCATTGTCCACAAGGCTTTCTGCGGTCTGGGTCCAAAATACCTTCAGCTATCCCTCTGCAAATACCTACCCTCTCAAGCTCTTCGCTCCTCTACCTCTAACTCCCTCAGGGTCAGTTGTTTTTTCAAGGAAACAAGCTGGGGTAGATCTCTGTCTTCGGCTGTGGCCTCCCTTTGGAACAGCCTCCCTGCCACTCTGTAACTTGAGGAGAACCATCTCCGGTTCCGGAAGCTCCTCAATACCTTCCTCTTTGCTTCTGACTTTGCCTCCCTGACCCCTGCTGATCTGCTCTCTCTCAGCACCGTGCACCTGGCCTACCCTCTGTCTTCCGGGCCCAGGTACCTGCTCACACTGCCACCGTCCCGCACTGCCCCCGGCCCTCCCTTACACTGGGGTCTGTATCTGTACCCATACAGTCACTCCCCCTTTTCCTTCCTGCACTTATCAGAAATACCCTGTCTGCTGCCTTAAACCCAGCACTTGCCACTTGCTGGCTGCACTACCACTGTTTGTTGCCTTTAATATTTATTTATTTATTATTATTTATCTGTTTTCTCCTTTGCTTCGCACTTTCCACTTCTCCCCCTTCCCATGCACTTTTCCCCTCTCCCTCTCCTATGCACTTGCACGTTCTCAATGTCACTGTGCCTAGTAAGATCGTTGTTTTGTTCTCGTCTGTTCTCCTCCCTTGCCTTGTCTTGCTCTGAAACACTTGTGTACGAGCACGATTTAAATAAAATATCAATAACAATATCCTTTCAAAGTTATCAAAATAAAACTTTTAAGCTGCAGAAAAGAAATAAAAGATCTAATAGAGAAAGGGGGCTTCCCTTCCCCTATGGTTTCTCTGATCCTTCACTGTTTAGCCAGCACTTATGGATAAAAGTCAATGGCCCTCATTACGACCCTGGCGGAAATCGGAAAACGATGGCGGAAATGCAATACCGCCATCGAATAGCGCTCGGTGCGACTATGACCCGTCACCGCAAAGTACGAAGCCATTAGCGACACCGTAGTGAACGCCAACGCTAACTGCACCAAGCACGCGCGCGCGCGCCATGCGAAACCGCAAACACCACCATGGCGCAAGGGTACGCCAATTCCGACCCTAGCGGACATGTACCTAACGCCATCAGGCATGGCGTAATGTACCATTCCGCCATGGTGAGAAGTACGGCATCGCGAATCAACCGTAAACGGCCCCACTGAGTGCCTGTACACCGCTCCCTGCCCACAAAGTACAACTCCCCGTAGGTGCAATGAAGTCACAATGCAACCAGTGAAATGTACAAGTCACCCATGCATGGCAACGAACAAAAGAAACACAAGAGGGGCCAATGGGAGCTGCAGGGCACAGATGGCACGAATACAGAAGCCAATCCAATGGACATGACCACAGTCCCCCACCAAGAAACGCACGCAAACACAGGCACCTGTGACCAGCAATATTCCGAGAATCACATCATTCCACCAGTCCACCTGGCTGACCGGCATCTGTTACACAAAACCCAATCCCCCGCCCCTGAGCATGACAACATTCAAACTGTCATATTGGCAGCCCCCATCCCTGACCTCACGGGCTTAGTAGGCAAACGCGCCCAGTACAGTACCACGCAACTAAACTCCGAAGCCGGAACCCAATGCAGATCTCCTCACAATACATCGCCCCCCAAATAGGCATATGCCACATCACTTGCAAAGAAAAACGCTACACGGGCCAAATCAGAATAGAAATTTAATGCACATCAAAGTCACCAAGCCCATACAGCCATCAGGCCATGAACTCCAAAACACTAATCGCCATTGTGGGCTGCATCCGCAAGAAATGACCAGCCACTACTTGTGTGTCGCCCTGTTCCCTCATGGTACACAGAGCCACATTCACGTACGAAAAGGCAACATGGAAGCGCACAGAACCGCAGGGCCGTCCCAATGGGGAGGCACTAGTCCAGCTGAAAGGCCGAAATGTTGCTCCGAGCCACCAGTACTGCGTAAGGGCATGTGGGCCATTGGCGATCGTCCCATAAGATCGTAATGCTGCTCCACTGATTAACACGAAGCAGCAGGTGTCGGGAGTAAAAGCCATCTGCAGGAGTGGCATACAGATGGCAGTGGCAAAAGGGGAGGAGATACCTGTCAACCAAAAGAAAAGAAAAAGAACAGAATGGCCATCAGAACCACATTCCAACAACTCACTTCAATGTTCACACTAAATCCACAGCCATATGCATGCTAGCCCACTCCAAAGGATCATCACCACCCCAAAACCACTTGCGACTCATAACCATCTATATCGAGGTGCAAACACCATCACAAACGAGTGTACCTGTGCATGCGTCTGTCAAAACAGAATCCATCAGATGGGAATGTTAACGTGCATGGACACAAGTGTCTGAGGGCGCGTCGAGACAGGGAGGGCTCAACAAGGCCAGATAGACGATGGTCCCACTATGGCAGCCCTGCATCACATAGCGTAGGGGAGGCGGATAGATCCCAAGAAGCCCTGTACATGGCAAACTCTGTATCAAATCACCTGCCCATGCATCCATTCATCATTCCCTCATCCCGGAATCAAAACGCCTGAATAATTACTCACATAACATTAGAAACATCCATTGAGTCCGTGCGTTATGCAGCCTGCAAAATCCACAGTGCCCCAGCCCGTAATTCCAGTGTAGTGAAGTAACATGTATTTGGGAACGTCCGGCCTCATCGCCCACGTAGCAATTGCGCATCCCAAACTATTCATATCAATCATTGCTTCCTCGCCATGGGCCCTGTCTCAAGGACATTGAACAATAGAACGTTATATTTGCAGTCAGACCTGTGGGCATCTCCTCGCCGCTAGCTGGAAACCGAAAGCGCCGCCCTTCGAATTCCTCATTTGCAACATCACGCCGAAAAGGCATCTGTGGCCGTTTGTAATCACTAATTATTCCATCGAGTGCGGCTGTGTGTGAAAATGGCAACTGCCTTCACCCACAAATGGGACGCCCCGCCCGTGGTTGCAACTCGGTACAGTGATGCATGAGGGCCCACCGTTACTCGAGTACTACGTTCCACTGACCCTTCACAAGTCTGTTCGCGACTGCACAGATAGTATGTGCAACAATGGGACCACAGCAGAATGAACATGTCAACCAATGTTACACGGCCATCGGGTACAAATACATGATTGCAATAGCAAGATGCCATTCCCCGATTTGCAGCGTTGTGCGCGGGACGTGCTCGGCCAAAGGGGAGAGCAGTTTGCACAGGTGGAATTAATCACCACAGGTGGAGGCCATACAGCCTGAAAACACATAAATTGCACAGCCAGTCTCCTCCCACAACCACACCGAAATGCTACCGGCAGGACTCGCGATGTTGGCCCTGGGGGACCTGATAGCACTGCAAGTACTCCAACTCCAAGAAGAAGACGAACACCAACTGCAACCGGCCGCACGAAGGAGACGCAGGAGGAGGAGGAGGCCAAGGCAGGGCCAGCAAGGGGCGCCAGCACAGCCACTACCACCACGCAGGCAGCCCGCAATCCCACGCCTCCGAGCACATCCGTTCGACCTCACTGCTGAGCAGATCCACACCCTCTACCGTTTGGACCGGGACACCATAGCCGCCATTGTGGACATGACACAGGCTGACCTTGTCAGCATGATAGATAGCCCAACCGCCATCCCACCCCTACTGAAGGTGGTGTCTGTACTCCACTTCCTGGCCACAGGCACCTACCAGCACACAGTCGGACAGTTGCATGGCATTTCTCAGCCACTGTTCTCACGGACACTATTTCAAGTGCTCGATGCCCTCCTGCAGCACGCAGACGACTACATCTCTCTACCACGCTCGGAGCAGGAAATTACCAACACAAAAGTGGGATTCCATGCACTTGCCGGCATACCGGGTTGCATTGGTGCCATCGACTGCACCCATGTGGAATTGGTCGTCCCACATGCCATGGAGGCCCAGTACCGCAACCGAAAACAATTTCATTCCCTGAATGTACAAATGGTGTGTGACTCCAACAGGATCATTACACATTGTTGTGCCCGATTCCCTGGATCAACCCATGATTCTATGGTCTTGAGGAACTCTACAATACCACGCTACATGGAGCGACACGCAGGGAACAGATCCTGGCTACTCGGTGAGTCTCATTACATGCATGATTATGTGGGGTATGTGATTTGGCAATGACCTGGCAGGAAGGGGCGGGGGTGTGCGTACGTAGCAATGGCATTCCACATCATACGTTTCTCGTCCACATACAGGTGATGCTGGATATCCACTGAAGAGATGGCTCCTCACACCAGTCCGGAACCCACGGGACCAGCATGAGGAGGACTACAACCATGCCCACTCACGTACCCGTGTAGTCATTGAACAGGCATTCGGCCTACTGAAGACTCGTTTCCGCTGCCTCAGCAGGTCTGGCGGGGCACTCCTGTACCGCCATGAGAAGGTTGCAAAGATGGTCATGGCATGTGTCATGCTCCACAACATGTGCGTACGTAGAAATGTGCCCATGCCCCCTGACGCAGAACTGCAAGCACCTGATGATGGTCATGATGAGGGTGGGGATGTGGCAGCACCTCATGGAGTCTGCGAGGCACCGGAGGCCCGTGACATTCGTCAGCATCTCATTGATGTATGCTTCTAGCACTCACGCCTGGTGGCTGATACATGGACACGGGACTCGTGGCACTGTGTGTGTCTGGGACATGCACAATATGGACTGTACGCCTATGATGGCCTAGTACACAAAGATCAATGTCCACACATCTCATTGGTTGATCGTGCACTTTATATGGCATATGTGATGTCATGTTGAACACCCTATCGACCCGCCACCCAAGTGAGCCCAACACACCCCCTCCACCCTCCTACCTCCCCCCCGAACACCAGTGTCCAAAGATGCTCATTGTCAGTGGGCTGTCGCTATTGCAAGCCCCCTCTGCGGGTATCAGGGGCACCCCTGCCTGTGGAGCGCAGGTTCCTTCCAGATCTACGTTGGGGGCTGCCCTGGACGGAACTTGCAACGGATGATGTGTCTGCCTGCTCACGTCCATGCATGTCCCTAAGGGTTTGCGAGAGCTCAGTGAGCACACGGCGCACTGCGGCAAGTTCGGCACATACGTCTTTGGACGTCGCATGCAGTTCCCCCCTCAGGCTCTCGGTGCTTCTCTCCATTTGGACTCTCAGGCTCTCGGTGCTACTCTCCATTTGGACTCTCAGGCTCTCGGTGCTACTCTCCATTTGGACTCTCAGGCTCTCGGTGCTACTCTCCATTTGTGCCCTTAGCGTCTCTGTACCTCTCTCCATTTCTGCCCTAAGTGTCTCAGTTGATGTTTCTATGTCTGCCTTAGTGCCCCCACATTCATCGGCATGGTCCTTGAGGAGCGTGGCCATTTGCTGCTGTTGCACGATTAACTGGTCGAGGGACTGTTGCCTCTGCTGGGCCATGGCCATTTGCGGGGGTGTCACAGAGGGGCTGTTGTCCTCATGTTGCCTTGCCACAGGGCTTGTGGGGGATGGCCAGTCGTCGTCTTGTGGGTGCCCCTGCGTGGTATCCTCATGTTGTACGGGATGGGACAGACAGGGGGATTGGGACAGGTCATGGATGGATCTGACTTCGACATCCCCGTTTTCTGTGTCCGAGCATGCTGCCATCAATGGGGTGTCACCTATGGTGCTGCTGCCACCAGAGGCAGTGCCTTCTGTGGCATCCATTGGGGGAACTGTGGTGGTGGTGTTGTGGGCATGCTGGCTGCTGGGGTGCCTGTTGATGTTCCCTCCTCTGTGCTGCCACCTGATTTGTGCTGCTGCCGTGTCTTGATGCGTGCAGCTGAGGTGGAGGGTCTCTGGCCGTTGGTCTTGGCCCTCTTTGCAGGTGTGCTGGTAGGGGTGTCCTGTAGCTCGTCGTTTGGATCGGACCCTGTGGTGGAGTAAAGGAGGGCGAGGGTTATTGATGGGTCTGTGGAAATTGGAATGGCATTGTATCACATGCATTGGGGTGGTACCTGAGGGTGATTTGGGTAGGGTCCTTGGAGGTGCTTTCATTTGTGTGTGGAGTGAGGGTGCAGTTGTTTGGCAGCCTGCAGTTTGGGTGTGCCTGCTGCACGTGTAGTGCGTGTATTAGGGGTTTTTAATTATTTATGTATTTATTGTGGGTTTTAACGTGCGCTATCAGGTCGATGTGTGTGGACGTTCTCCTGGACATGTGTTTCTGTTGCACTATGTGGACGCATGGTACTTCACATGGATGGACTGTGTGGATTTGGCATTGTTTTATCTGGCCCACCTACCTGAATCTTCGGATGTCTGCACTCCTTTCTCCATCCCTCCGACTCCCTCTATGCTCTCCATTCCGATGGTGGAGGCACAGATTTCTTCCCAGGGGGTCAACTTGATGGGTGATTCAGGACCTCCCCCGGTGGCTGTGGCAATGTTGCGGTTGGCAGAGAGTATGCTGCGGACGCGTATCCGCAGGTCGTCCCATCGCTTGCGGCATTGCTGTGGGGTGCGGGGTGCGGTCCCCACCGCACTTACCCGCTGTGCCACCAGAGCCCATATGGTCTTCTTGTTTGCAAGTGCCATTCTGGTCATTTGCGTGGAGAAGACGACGGCAGCATTCTCCTGGAGGGTCTCTGTTAGCACGGTGAGTTCCTCACGGGAGAAGTGGACCTGGCGCTTGCGGTCGCACGCTTTCTTCGCTACTTTTCCCATTTTTCTTGGTTTCGCTAGGGTGGATGACGGGTTGGGGTGTGTTTCAGGGTAGTGATTTTAGTGGTTGTGTGGTTTTAGTGGTTTTATAGGTGTACGCCGGGATGTTTCCCGTTCCGGGCCCATGTTTTAACTTCCGTTTCCGTATATTTCCGGTCACCGTACTTTCCGGTAGGCGCACACTGCGGTGACCGCTAAGAGGGGTGGCGGTATTGCACCTAGGGCGCCGTACGGCGGCGGTGTGGGCCGTTTTGGGGTCATTTCCGCCATCGCGGACTTTGCACTTCCGCCGTGGCGTGGTGCTCGTGCCCGATGGGTCGGAATGGGCCGCACTTTGCTCCATCGTGCAATGGCGGAAACGCTATTTACGCTGTGGCGGTCCGGTCAGTCACTTTCCGCCAGGGTCGTAATGAGGGCCAATAACGTCCCACTGCTTCACCAAAATGGTGGTAGTTCCTCCACTATGTTTCGCTCTTCTCCAAATATTTCACTCCACAGTTTCAAGGAGGCCAGCTTCTCCTTTGAGGTTCCCCAGTTCGTATATACTTCTTTCCATTAACCTCTTCTGTTTTCCACATTCAATACTTTAACATCTTTAGTGCCAAGGACGAGGTATCTCGTCCTTGGAATTCCCTCCCTGTTGCCAAGGATGAGATACTTTGTCCTTTTCGGCACTCTGTTTTGTTCAATCCCTGCACAAAACTGTAATCCAACCCCCGGGCTATGTGAGGGGGAGGTCCCCCTTCAGTGGCCGGGGGTTGGATTACCTTGAATTTCACGTCAGCGTGCGTGACGCACGCCGACGTGACATTGAAAGTAAATTCACTGTGGCAGCCATTTTCGGCTGCCGCGGTGAAGAGAGAAGGTAAGAGCCCTTCTCCCTCTGCCTCGATCTCTAGCTGTATTTCAACCTGGAGATCGAGGCAGGTATTGTTGTAAAGGATTCTCCCCTTTCCAGCGATAGCTTGTGTGACCGCATCCTGGTCACGGATCGGGCGCAGAGCTCGATCCGTGGCCAGCAATGCCCACTAGACCACCAGGGATCTGTTTTGGGAGTGGGGCAAGGGGGGCTGCTTACTAGGTAAGCAGCCCCCTCTAAACCAAGCCCCCCAAGCATGGTGCCACGGTGCTGGAGACCCCTGGGGGCAGTGATCATCGGCCCCCAGGGGTGTGGAGGAAAAAAAGAAATTGAAGGAAGGGGGAGGTGGAATGGGGTTTGGGGCCCTGCGGCCCACTAGCCACCAGGGATTCTTGAAAAAGTGGTGTCGTTGGAAAGGGGAGATTCTCCCCTTTCCAACGACACCATTTATGATGGCATTGCTGGTCACAGATCGGGCGCAGAGTGCTCGATCCGTGACCAGCATCCCACTGGACTACCAGGGATACGTTTGTGACGTGGGGGGCGGAGGGGTGCTGCTTACAGTAAGCAGCCCTCTCCCCCTAGCCCCCAAAGCATTGTCAATCTGGAAAAATGAATACCCTTCATTTGAATGATAGACATAACTTGATGGCCGTGGGCCAACCGTCTTATGCACCGAATTGGAGAAATATGAACTGCTATGCTTGACCGACGAGCGGCCATTTTAAATGTAGTAAGAATCGCCATTTTGCTTGTTAACCATTGCTCATTGCTTTTTGTCTAAAAACTGCCTTGCAGCTTGCAATTCTTGCGGATTCTGCTTACTCTGCTCAACTGATAACATTGTTGTCTGAATATGAAAGGACAAGGTCGCGGGACTGAAGAGTTTGCTGAAACTCCTCATGAGTAGCCCATAGAGGAATGCCCACGCTCCCTCTCTGTAGCCTTGGGAGGAAGCTGCAGGGCATTTAATCACTTCACAGCTACCAGCCAGTCTCGTACGATGGTAGAATATGTTAGAATAATACAGTTAAAGGCTTGAATTATGCTTCTCTTACGGCCCCCCCCTCGCAAAACCCTTTAGAACGTGTCGGCTCCCAGGACACGAATAGTACCTCATAGATAGCAAAGCTTGGAATGTGGCTCTTCCCCCGTGTACAGATTGCTTCCAAGAACAGAACCACTGTGTTCTAAAAGATGCCTCAGCACTTTCTAAATTGCACATTGTTACTAGAATAGACATCGAAAGCATTATAATCGTCATACTCGTCGGATATGTCCATCGTCATCCCGAGTTCAAAGGAACTTAATACAGAGGGGTGTTGAACATGACTTTGCTGATTGTATGATATGCATTTTGTATATATGTAACCGATGTACGTAATTCGCTCTCTTGCATCCCTCGAGGTCTAGGAAACTCACGTCGCGGGGCGTGAGATCAGAATTGGCCAATTGATACTATCTTTTGCTTGCAATAAACCCTAGCATTGGGAATTTGAAACCTCGTGTCTGGCGCATCTTTTCGTGTATGGTCATTGCCTTGTTTCCATAGCACGAGGGACCCCTAGGGGACCCTTTCAAGATGGCGCCCGAATAGGGACCCTCCCCCACTTGCCCCATCGTATACGTTGTAACGGAGTAAAGGCAGAAGAACGGCGAGGATGGGACGGTCGAGCCGGGATCAAGAAGTGTACGGGGCGCCCTGTAGAAGTGAGGAGAGATTCCTTCCGCAGATCTGCACACATCTGATCCCTGATCGACGTACCGGGCCAGATGGCAAAGGAGGCGAGGGTCCCGAGACGAGGCAGAAGCCAGAGAAGCGCAGACACGACGTGGGGAGAGGTTGCGTTAGAACAGGCGACTTGTTTTATCAGGTGAGTCATTCCCCGATTCAAAGAGAAACCAGATTTTTGGTGGAGTGTTGATTTTGCAAACTCAAACGTCCAGGTAAAAGTGGCTAGCCAAAGGGGAAGGTTAAAGAAACATGCCTGGAGTACTGTCCACTTTAGCTGGGCTTTTCAGATGCGGTAGACAGTCCTTGGAATATGGCCAAAGTGCACCGCTTGGGGGAACGCCGGCTTATGATATGTATGCGAAATATGGTGTGGGTGCGATAATATTTTGTGAAATTTGGCATAGGCAAACTAGAAAGCAACCCGACCATCAGTGGCCGATTAATGGTAGTTTTGAGATGGGGAGGATAGATAACCTAGAGAGGGTGCTGATTAGAAAGAAAGCGCGACCTGCAGCTTTTGAGACCGTCAAAGATTGGAGGAGGGAAGCGATGCTCCGACTAAGGAGTAGAGAGAAGCATGCGCGTAGGCATAAACCGAAGCTTGAGATAGCAGAAGAGAAGGAAGAGGAGGAGTGGACTGAGAGTCTAAGATGGGAAGGGAGACGGGACCAGATGAACATAGACAGAATATACCTGCAGCGGGAACTACACATAGCAGATGAATTAATGGAACATTTGTTAACTAACACGGGTCGAGGCCCAAAACCAGGGTCGAGGCCCAAAACCAGAATCAAAACCAAACACGCCAGCAGTGACTGCGCGGGCCCGACCAATAGCTCTCATACCCCCTCCCGCAGCCCGAGCACTTCCCCTCACGCAAGCGTTAACCCAAGCCCTGCCCACAGCACGAGCACTCCCACAAGCGCAGACCGCGGACACACAATTTCCCAGCACCCAGCAAGGCCCTTCACAGATGCCACCTGTGTCACTTGTCCCATCCACACCTCCCGCTCTAGAGACAGATTCAGCACCATCCCCCCCTCCCGAAGTCGAGATTGAGACTGGGGAGGCGAGAGGCGGGGCTGAAGGTACAGGATTTGGACGGGTAACTCACAGCGCAATCAGCATAGAGAGAAAGATTGAATTACGACAAGAGGCAGAAATGTACATAGAAGGAAATGATGAGACGGCAGCATTGGCCTCATTGTATGGGTACCGAAGAAGAGACGAGAGACAGGTAGTGCTGGAATGCATGGGGGAAATTCTGGTGGGAGAATGGAAAAAGATACTTGGGAATTTACCGCCACAGCGGTTGTTAGATTTGAATAAGTTAGCACGCAGTGAGCAAAGAGATGAGGATGTAAGAAAACATGTGCACAAACTGACTGAAGTAAAAAAGGAAATGGAAGACAGATATGCTGAAATGTTTGCTACACCTGAGTATAGTAGAGAGTTTATTAAGAAAGGTAGGAAGGAGGCGTCAAGGTTGAGTATAAAAAAATCATGGCCGAGAGTTTTTCCAGGTGGTACAAAGCATTTGCTGGTACCGGGACAGATAGGCGATAAACAAAGATTGCAGGTATGGGTAGGGGAAACAATGCGATGGATGTCGAACAAAAGAATGTCAGTAAAAGAAGTAAGTGAGATATGTAATGGGTACCCATTGGAGATGAGAAAGGAAGCGATGCAAATGATAGTAGGGGTGTTACTGCAGCCGGTCATTGGATACAATAGAGGTAGAGGTAATGCACAAGGCCGGGGAAATTTGAATAATATGCATGGGGTGCCATTGGGATTAAATCAATGTGCGTACTGTAAGGAGGAAGGACACTGGCGAGCGCAATGCCCGCACCTACAGAATAGAGGTGGGTTTGGTCAGAGAAGGCCTCATAGAGGACATCAGGGGTCGAAAGGCCCAAGCAGAAGTAACATGCAGCACCAGCAGGGATATACCAATGGAGGTACTCAAACCCAATCCAGAAATGATCAGAGTGGAGGACATCGAGGGGGAAATGTGAATATTTTTGATACACAACCAAACACATATTATAGCAGTAGCGGTGACTACACATCGGACGATGTGTTATTTTCGCGATAGGACAGCCCACGACAGGGGTCGGAACCAGTGTCTATTCCCGTGAATCAGAGAGGACCCTACGTAGAAATGAGAGTCGGGAATAAGGAGCAACGTTTCCTTGTAGATACAGGGGCACAGAGGTGTTCGATAGACCACCACTTGGTTCCGGAGATACCACTGTCGGGGCAGAAGAATGTTTCTGTAGGGTTCGCAGGTACACCAGTAATTAACCCCATGTCCGAAGCTGTCCCAATTACAATAGGACCATTTATGGAGCAGTGTCCATTTCCTTTGACAGAGAATTGTGGAGAGAACTTGCTAGGATTAAATTTGTTGAGAAAATTGGGGGCAGGCATACATTGTACGGCAGACGGGGTGTTCCTCACGATGTGGCCTCACGATGCACCGGTGACGGAATTCATGTCAAAAGAGTTGCCAGAAGAGTTAAGTGGAGTACCAACCTGTCTGTGGGCAATGCATGATAATGATGTAGGATGCTTGAAAATAGAGCCAGCAAAAATAACTTTGAAAGAAGGTGTAACACTACCACGAATACCCCAGTATAAAATTTCTGTTGAAGGTGAGAAGGGATTGAAAAGCATTTTTACTGACCTGGTGAGATTGGGGGTGGTTGAGGAAATTGCAGGAAGCACGTGCAACAGCCCAATTCTTCCAGTTTACAAGAAAGGAGGCAATGAAGTACCCTATTGTTTCATAATTGATCTGCGCGCATTAAACAAAGTGGTAGACCCACAATTCCCTTTGGTCCCAGATGTCACAACAATACTGACAATGATACCGGCCACTGCAGAATACTTTAGTGTAGTTGATTTGAAGAACGCATTCTTTAGCATCCCAGTGGATAAAAGCAGTAGATATCTGTTCGCGTTCACTAGGAGGTCGATCATTCACATTCGCACGCATTCCACAAGGATATACAGAAAGCCCGAGCATTTACAGCAGAGCGCTAAAAGAGCAGCTAGACATGCTAGAACTACCCGAAGGTTGCGTACTCTTGCAGTACATAGATGACTTGTTATTAGCTGCTGACACGAAAGAGATCTGCAAAGAAAGTACTGTATTACTCTTGACACATTTAGCGACCCATGGTCATAAGGCAAGTTTGAAGAAATTCCAGTAAAATCAAAAGGAGGTGTCTTATTTGGGATACCTACTTTCGAAAGAAGGGAGAAGATTAACACCAGAACGCATAAAAAGTATTTCTAGTATGCCTATTCCAAAAACTCAAAAAGGAGTGAGAGCTGTAATAGGCATGGCCTCTCATTGTCGGCAGTGGATCAGTAATTTTGCGTTGATTGTGAAGCTGATGATAAAATTGACTAAAAAGGATGCAGAGATGCCTTTGCAGTGGGATGAGGAATGTCAGAAAGCGTTTGAGCAATTGAAAGTTACATTGTGTGCTGCGCCAGTTTTAGGCACTCCTAACTATAAAAAGATCTTCAGACTATTTGTGAGTGAGAGTGAAGGATTTGCATTGGCGGTTTTGACACAGGACCAAGGTGGAGGAAATAGGCCGTGCGGCTATTTTTCTTGTGCGTTGGACCCTGTAGCGTGCGCACTACCACGATGTTTGCGATCCGTCGCAGTGACTGCTGCGTCAGTGAAACAAATGGAAGGAATGGTATTGGGGCACACTTTAATTCTGATGGTGCCACATGCTATAGACGTCCTATTAAATAGGACGCAGACGCAACACCTCACCTCAGCTAGACTGACAAGATATGAGCTCATCTTGTTTGCACCCCACATCCACATTATGAGGTGTAGCGCATTGAATCCTGCAGAATTAATGCCACTGCCCATAGCAGAAATTGGTGACAACGAATCACCACCCCATGATTGTTTAATGATCACTAAAGAAGAAACAAAGGGAAGGATTGATTTGAGCGATATCCCACAAAAAGAGCCAGATGGGGAGTTATTTTGCGATGGCTCTTGTTTTAAATTACCTGATGGCACATCAACGGCTGCAAATGCAATTACTACCCTAAAGAGAGTTGTAGAGAGCAGAAGGATCCCCTACAATTCGGCACAAGCCGCAGAAATAATAGCACTGACCCGAGCCTGTGAACTCTCTGAGAATCTGAATGTAAATATTTATACTGACAGCCAGTACGCCTTTGGCGTGGTTCACAATTTTGGCCGACTTTGGGCTGAGAGGGGTTTCTTGACATCACATGGAGCCAGGATTCAGCATGGCCCTTTGATTGTGCGATTGTTGTCTGCGCTCATGTTTCCAAAGCGCCTAGCTATAGTAAAGTGCGAGGCCCATAAGAAAGTAACATGCAGAGTGGGAGAGGGAAACGCGTTTGCAGACAGGATTGCGAAGCAAACAGCCACAGATCTGGGGAATAAAATGATGACAGTACAGACTGAGGAAGTACTTTGTATTCTAGAGAATGAAATTGCCACAGTCAAAGAAATGCAGGCTGAGGCCACGACCGAAGAGATTCAGGGGTGGGCTAAGGGCTCTGCTGAGTTAGATTTGGAAGGATGTTGGGTGGACAAGGAAACAAAGAACTGGATGTTGCCAAATTGTTACGTAACTGCAATGGTTATAATGGCGCATAGCCCTACCCACATTTGCGCAAAGAAAATGGGACAGCATTTATCCACAGTATGGAAGAATGAGCACATAAAAAAGAATGCAGAAAGGCTAGTGCAGAATTGTATCACGTGTCTGCAAAACAATGTAGGAAAGGAAACCGTGACTCCAGCAGGTAGTTTCGGCCCACCCTCTATGCCGTTTGAGGTGGTCCATTTTGATTTCATAGAAATGGAAAGGTGCCAGAACTACAAGTACGTGTTAGTGGTAATCTATGTATTCAGCAAGTGGGTGGAGGCATATCCTTTAAAAGACTGTACTGCCATGTCCACAACAAAAGTAATGCTGAAGGAGTATTTCTCCCGGTTTGGGTTGCCTCGTGTCCTGTGGTCAGACAACGGTCCCCACTTTGTGGGCGCAGTAGTGCTACAGATCTGTGCAGGTCTGCAAATAGAGAAGCGATTCCACAGTTCCAGGCATCCCAGTTCTGCCGGGCTTGTGGAGAGACACAACGGAATCTTGAAGTCAAAGATAGCGAAAATTTGCACTGGGAGCAAGTTGAGTTGGGTGGCTGCATTACCCCTAGCGCTGTTGTGTATGAGCACGTCTGTGCAGGCTAAGACTGGGCTCTCCCCTTATGAGATTATAATGGGGAGACCAGCAAATGTATGGTGCGCACCGCAGCCCAGAGAATTATGTGAGGTCGAGCATCCTATGTTAAGCACTTACTGTGGACTTTTAATACAAAAGTTGCGTTTGATTCATCAGCAGGTGCAGGAGGCGTTGCCGATGCGATATACAGGACCGGGGCATTCACTGGAGCCTGGGAGCTGGGTGCTAATCAGAAACTTTGAACGGAAGACAGCATTAGCACCCAGGTGGCGAGGCCCCTATCAAGTACTTTTGGCAACACAGACGCCCATCCGAGTGGACGGACGCAAGGCATGGATCCATGCTACCCATGCCAAAAGGTTCCCAGCGTCACTGAAAACTTTGCCTGATCCAGACGACGAGAAAAAGGCAACGGTCTCGGAAACGAAAGAAACTGTTGCCAGTCTAGTGCCACAGCATCAGCCTGAGCGAGAAGTGAAAGTTGAAACAAAGTGCAAACGAGAAGTGAAACTCGAAACAGAGCCTGAGGAGGCTGCCAGTAAGGGGGGAGGGCGAAAATTGCCCCAACGTTGCTCAGTGGAAACATCATCACTGCCGAATGACATAAACCCTGCATTGCAAACACGAGCAGAAACAACGCGTGCACCCCTTTGGCGCCCACCAGCTCTCGCGAATGCACCAAAGCCAGAGAAAGAAACTACATCATTGCCACGACGCCCATCGCTGCCCATCATTGTGCCGCAGGCTGACACTGAGCCTGATACTGGAAATGCAAGGGCACTATTCACGGATCATACAATAGCAGGAGTGAATCGATATAATCTGCGGCCTCAACAGGCAAAGTGATCCACAGATCTTTGGTGCTTTTCTTTTTGGCCTTTGGTTCTACTCACAGATGGAGTAGGAACCAGGGGCGTAGAGGAGAGAAGTGTGAGAATTGTGCAAGTCGGACAATTCAAAACTCACGGCTCCTCGGTGCGCTTATAAAGTACATGTGTCAGGAGCCAGAGCAGGACAAGCTGGATGCACATATGTACTAAGGCTGATAGAGTACATGTGTCCTAAGCCAGAGCGGGACAAGCTGGATGCCCATGGTACTCTATCAATAAAGAACTGTTCAGAAATCGTCTGAGCAGTGGGAGAAAGAACAACTAATCTTGCTCGGGAGTGGATAAATGATCCAGGCTGTGAAAAGGCTGGGAGAATTGAACTGTGATATTTTTCGTTGAACTTTTCTGCCATCAAGAACGAGAGACATTCACAACGAACTTCGCCAGCAAGAAGAAGGACGATGAAGAACAAGTGAAGACCGGTTTCAGCCTCCTCCTGCACCCCTGCTAAAAAAAATAATAGATTTAGAGACTGTAAATTTAGGGAAAAAGCATGGTAAAAGGAATAAGGTACAGATTTGGACATTGGTCCTATGTTTCTTAGGTATGATAGTACCAACAATAACAGCTATTACACTATGGTTCCTGGAGTATGTGCACCCATTAGAAACACTTTTGCCAAAAACAGCTACTGAAAGCCCGGTTCATGTAATCACTGGTACTTTGCCCCCAATGGAAGAAAGACATAGAGAAGGTTACGGCAACAATGCATTGTTGCTCATCATAAACATGACCCATGCGGTATTAAAGAAAAAAGATTGCTGGGTTTGCGCCCATTTACCACAGCACGGTGGGAAAGGGATAGGCTGGTATGCACAACCATTGCCATTGATTTATTCCTGTGAAGTAACGTTAAGTGCAATGTTCTTTGGGTAATGGAACAAGAGTAATACGGGTCAGCTAGATGAGACCAATATGAATGAATTTGAGGAAGTAATAATGAGACCTGTGGGTTGTTCCATATTCCAAAAAGCTCGCGTATTTGCACTAGAACCCGTGAGAAAGAATACACGAAAAATAACAAGACTAGATAGATTACATAGGCAGGATAGACCAACCCCGCCAGCAGAAAGAACATCAGTAATGACATTTCGGATGAGGGATGAATGGAACAAAGATGCTGTGCCCCCTGCCTATGCAGTGGATCACAGCCCCAAAACTGCTCCCCTATGTCTACAGAAAAAGGGTTCCTATAAAGTAGGAACGTTTAGCAACTGCCTGAACATAGTGGTTTTAAAACATGAAATAGAACCCGTGTACGTGGGAGACCCTGTTTATTGTATATGTGGAGAAAAAGCATATCCATGGTTACCTAGGAACTGGGGAGGTACATGCTACCTAGGTCTACTGTTTCCAGGAGTGTTCCTCTTGGAGACAGCAGAAGTAGCCAGACGAACAAAAGGTAGAACTCAAAGGAGTAGTGAGGATGGAATGATAGCAATGGATATAGCCAAATCATTTATACCGTTCTTGTCCCAAATAGAAAACTCTTACAATATAAGAAAACTGTCTGGAATATTATAAAAAACAATAAATTCCACAACGGATATTTTATTGAATATGACGTTAGAAGAAAAAGGAATAAGACTGATGGCACTTCAAAACAGGATGGCTCTCGATATAATATTAGTTGATCGTGGGGGAGTTTGCAAGCTCGTAAAAACTGCATGCTGTGTGTATATAGATGACTACTCCCTTACGATATTTAAAGCGATCTGGAAATTACATGTCATAAGTTCCACACTCTCTAGTGAAGCAGGAGGTTGGGGGATAGAATCCTGGTTATGGGGATTTTTGCGGTCTTGGGGATGGAAGTTAATTTCGATACTAATGATGATACTCGGGATATTCATAACATGCTGCTGTTGCATACAATGCTTACCAATAATATGCACTGAAATAACTGATGGATGTACTAAGGGATGTATGCACATGGTGTTGAGAGGAAAACAAACGCATGGCCGGAATAACAGAGAAACTGAGGAAACAAAAATAGTAAAACAATTCATGGCTATAGACATTAATGATGGAGATGATTCAGATGCAGATACCCCAGACTCCTCCTCAGAAGAGGAGGATACAATGAATAAATAAGACGTTTGACACACGGCCAAAAGGAGGGTTTGTCAATCTGGAAAAATGAATACCCTTCATTTGAATGATAGACGTAACTTGATGGCCGTGGGCCAACCGTCTTATGCACCGAATTGGAGAAATATGAACTGCTATGCTTGACCGACGAGCGGCCATTTTAAATGTAGTAAGAATCGCCATTTTGCTTGTTAACCATTGCTCATTGCTTTTTGTCTAAAAACTGCTTTGCAGCTTGCAATTCTTGTGGATTCTGCTTACTCTGCTCAACTGTTAACATTGTTGTCTAAATATGAAAGGACAAGGTCACGGGACTGAAGAGTTTGCTGAAACTCCTCATGAGTAGCCCAGAGAGGAATGCCCACGCTCCCTCTCTGTAGCCTTGGGAGGAAGCTGCAGGGCATTTAATCACTTCACAGCTGCCAGCCAGTCTCGTACGATGGTAGAATATGTTAGAATAATACCGTTAAAGGCTTGAATTATGCTTCTCTTATGGCCCCCCCTCCCAAAACCCTTTAGAACGTGTCGGCTCCCAGGACACAAATAGTACCTCATAGATAGCAAAGCTTGGAATGTGGCTCTTCCCCCGTGTACAGATTGCTTCCAAGAACAGAACCACCGTGTTCTAAAAGATGCCTCCGCACTTTCTAAATTGCACATTGTTACTAGAATAGACATCGAAAGCATTATAATCGTCATACTCGTCGGATATGTCCATCGTCATCCCGAGTTCAAAGGAACTTAATACAGAGGGGTGGTGAACATGACTTTGCTGATTGTATGCCAATCTGGCCCCGGGGTTCCCAAACCTTACTGCCACACCCACTGGGGGGCCTGTCCCACAATATTTGGGGGCCCTCTGGAGGGGGGTGTTCCTCACGCAGCCGTTTGTAGGAGGCCCAGGGAGGCCTGCATGATATGCCTCTGCCATCCATTTGGGGTTAGGGGGGAGAGGGCCCCCCAAAAATTGTGGGACAGGCCCCCCAGTGGGTGGTGCGGTAGGGTTTGGGCACCCCGGGGCCAGATTGGCACACCAATGTGCCCCTCTGTGCCAGGGGAGTTGGGGTACCAAAGGAAAAAAGGGAAAATGGTGGAAGGCATTTTAGGGGGGGGCTGTGGGGCACTCCAAAGGGACAGGGAATTTTCTAATGGGATGGGGCGTTGGCCACCCTACCCCCACCCGCAATGGAGTCGGTGCCATGTCATGCAGCCCTCCCTGGGACCAGATATCTGCTCCTAGGAAGGGACCCCTGATCCCAGGGAGGAGTGCAGGACAGCCCCCCATTATCTGCCCCCGGGGAGGGCTACATGAAATGCGCTGCCCCTCCAATTGGGGGAGAGGGCCCCCACGAATGGTGGGACAGGCCCCCAGTGGGTGGGGCTTTAAGGTTTGGGCACCCTGGGGCCAGATTGGCACACCAATGTGCCCCTCTGCGCCAAGGGGAGTTGGGTTACAGAAGGAAAAAAGGGAAAATGGTGGTACGCATTTTAGGGCGGGCTGTGGGGCACCCCAAAGGGACAGGGAATTTTCTAATGGTATGGGGCATTGACCCCTCACCTGCAATGGAGTGGGTGCCATGTCATGCAGCCCTCCCTGGGACCAGATATCTGCTCCTAGGAAGGGACGCTTGAGCCTAGGGAGGAGTGCAGGATAGCCCCCGCCTTATCTGCCCCCAGGGAGGGCTACATGAGATGTGCCGCCCCTCCAATTGGGGTGGGGGTGGAGAGGTGCACCCACTTCACATTAGAAAATTCCCCAGCGGTGTAGGGGGCCCCTCAGCCCCCGCTAAAGGGCAGCCTGCCATTTTGAATTACTTTCTTTGTTTACTAAACTTGCCTTGGCACAGAGGGGCACATTGGTGTGGCAATATGGCCCCAGGGTGCCAAAAACTTACTGCCCCACCCACTGGAGGGCCTGCCCCACCATTTCTGGGGACACTCTCACCCCCCACCCCAAATGGAGGGGGGTGTACCTCACGCAGCCGTTTGAAGGAGGCCCAGGGAGGCCTGCATGAGGTGCCCCAGCCACCCATTTGGGGTCAGGGGGGAGAGTGTCCCCAAAAATGGTGGGACAGGCCCCCCAGTGGGTGGGGCAGTAAGGTTTGGGCACCCCGAGGCCAGATTGGCACACCAATGTGCCCCTCTGCGCCAAGGGTAGTTGGGTTACCAAAGGAAAAAAGGGAAAATGGTGGAACGCATTTTAGGGGGGGCTGTGGGGTGCCCCAAAGGGACAGGGAATTTTGTAATGGGTTGGGGCGTTGACCCCCCATCAGCCCCCCATATGCAATGGAGTGGGTGCCATGTCATGCAGCCCTCCCTGGGACTAGATATCTGCTCCTAGGAAGGGACGCCTGAGCCCAGGGAGGAGTGCAGGACAGCCCCCTCCTTATCTGCCCCCGGGGAGAGCTACATGAGATGCGCCGCCCCTTCAATTGGGGGGGGGGTGGAGAGGTGCACCCCCCTTCACATTAGAAAATTCCCCAGCGGTGTAGGTGGCCCCTCATCCCCCGCTAAAGGGCAGCCTGCCATTTTGAATTATTTTCTTTGTTTATTAAACTTGCCTTGGCGCAGAGGGGCACCTTGGTGTGCCAATCTGGCCCCGGGGTGCCCAAACCTTACTGCCCCACCCACTGGAGGGCCTATCCCACAATTATTGGGGGCCCTGCCCCTCACCCCAAATGGAGGGGGGGGGTGTACCTCACTCAGCCGTTTGTAGGAGGCCCAGGAGGCCTGCATTAGGTGCCCCCGCCACCCATTTGGGGTGAGGGGGGAGAGGGCCCCCCAAGAATTGTGGGACAGGCCCCCCAGTGGGTGGTGCGGTAGGGTTTGGGCACCCCGGGGCCAGATTGGCACACCAATGTGCCCCTCTGCGCCAAGGGGAGTTGGGTTACCAAAGGAAAAAGTGAAAATGGTGGAACGCATTTTAGGAGGGGCTGTGGGTAACCCACTGGTAACCCCAAGCCTTTCGGCACAGCACATTTTGTTCATGTGGGCAACCTACAGATTTGGGCCTAGGGTGTCGAAGCCAGCAAGGAAAACAGGGAACCCCATGCATTTCCCATAAGAGGACACCCGTGGGAATGCACAGAGGTCTGACTTGCGCGAAGCAGCCCAGAATTTATTACCCAGAACTCCAGACAAAGTGAACATTGTGTTTTTCCCCCACCAAATATCACACTTTGTCAGGGATTGTGCTTAATAAAAACTGGGGCAATTTGCGCAAGGCAGGCCTTTGTGGATTCCCACGGGTGTCCTCTTTTCGGAAATGCATGGGGTTCACCGTTTTCCTTGCTGGCTTCGACGCCCTAGGCCCAAAAATGTAGGTTTCCCACATGAACAAAATGTGCTGTGCCGAAAGGCTTGGGCTTACCAGTGGGTAACCCTTTTTCTTTTGCGCCCCCGGTTGGTGCACCCACATATGTGAGGTACCGTTTTCATCGGGACATGTGTGGGGACGCGGGAAGATAGGCCATGTGTTGTTGGCGACGTGTTTCGGTGGGTGGCCAGAGCGAAATGTGTGAGAATTATCTTTATTTCCAGCAAATTTCAGAGATATTTCCCTCTGTCCACTCACCGAAACACGTCGACAACAACAGATGTCATACCTTCCCGCGTTCCCACAGGTGTTTGTACGAAAACGATACTTCACATGTGTGGGTGCACTTGCCGGGGTGCAAAAGGAAAAGGGTAACCCACTGGTAACCTCTAAGCCTTTCGGCACAGCACATTTTGTTCATGTGGGCAACCTACAGATCTGGGTTTAGGGTGTCGAAGCCAGCAAGGAAAACAGGGAACCCCATGCATTTCTAAAAAGGTGACACCCGTGGGAATCCTCAGAGTTCTTACGTGCGGAAATCGGCCCAGAATCTAATACCCAGAACCCCTGGCAAAGTCCAAATTTGGGGGTAAAAAACACAAATTTCAGACATTTCACTCTGCTCACCCACCGAAACACGCCACAACAGATGTCATACCTTCCCGCATTCCCACAGGTGTTCTTATGAAAACTGTACCTCACATGTTTGGGTGTGTGATGAAGAACTAGTAGCTGCCAATATAAGTAAGGACAATATAGGAAAGAGCCACAGGGAAGGATATAATGCAACCATACAGCAGGGCAATATAATGATCAATATGAGTGAACCAAACAAACCACAAAATACACGGACTGCATATCCCAGAATGCTCCTCCACTTACCGAATTCATTTGAAAACCAGAGAGGGGGAAATCCACAAAAGAAACGGACTACATATACCAGAAGGCTCCTAGACTTACCGAATTCATTTAAAAGCCAGAGAATGGGAAATGAAAGTAAAGAAGCGAGGCAAAAGACTATGTTACCCTATTTGAACCGACCCTCACCATCAGGGGTTAAATCTCAAGCCAGCCTAGCGAGGAGGGAGCAGGGATGAGTGGAATTGGCCGCAGGTGTGAATGAAAAGTGGTCGGAAACCCACAGCGTTAATGATCAGGGAGGAGGGGCTGAAGGGTTAAAACTATGACCAAACCCATCCAGCTGTCTCTCATTTTTCAGGAATGGAAGGAGGCTGCCAGGGAGGCTCCGGAGTGGAACGAAGCCAGTAGCTCATACCGGTGGGCCTATTAAGGAGAAGAGGAGGGAACGACGGAGCACACCGTATCTGTCCAGCAAACAACAGAGGTTTCAGAGTGGAGGAAAGCGCCTGAAGGAAAAGGTGCTTAACACATGTGTGGAAACTGACACCGAAAGAGTTGATTTATCTATGTGCTACAGACCGGGCTCAGCCAGGCTAGTGGGCTGCATTCCGGAGGGCCCGCAACAGAGACTCAGGACTTTGATTATTTGAACAAGCGGTTGGGGAAGGAATCGCTGGGACTTTTCTGAATTTCATTTATTTGAGGCAAGAACCGGAGTCCTGTGTTAAACTGTTACGAATCTTTTTTTTATTATTTTTTATTTTCAGCAAACCCGGAACTCTTGGGGTTTATTTTTGATTTAAGTACTAGCTGCAACTGCTGAAAGAGGACAATCCTTATTTGTTTTACCTGCCCTATTGTATCTGCAGGTACAACGTACCTACCGGTGAGCTGTTCAATAAAATCTGTGTTGGTATACTTACACAGTGTCTCTAGCTCACTACATTACAGTGGTGGCAGCGGTGGGATTGTGTAGAGACACGTCTGACCTAAAGAATGGAGGCAGTCATAAAGCCACTGGCAGGACAACAACAACTCCAACAACTGGTGCAGGTGCAAGGCCATCAGGCCCAAGCTGACCGACAAGCATTGCAACAGGCTTTACAAGTGCAAACCGCAGCCCAGGAGCAGGGTAGGGAAGCCCTGCAAATTCTGGGGGAATCAGTAGAGGCACACAGGGCGCAACCGGCCATTCTCCCCAAAGTGCTCCAAAAATACCAGGCGGGGGATGATCCCAGTTTTTTCTTTGTGAACTTTGAACGTATAGCACGAGCGGCACAATGGCCACAGAACCAATGGTCTTTCTTTTTGGCGCCACTGCTCACGGGGGTGATGCAAGGAGCATATCAGGCAGCCAATCCAAATGGAGACACCTCATATGCCGAGATCAAGAAGTCAGTCCAAGAACGGCTAGGGATGGACGAAGAATCATATAGACTACAGTTCCGTGAAACCAGACTAAAACCTGGCGAAAGCCCAAGGCAACTGTTCTATCGGGTACAAGACTTAGCTGATAAATGGTTACAAACCAATACTGCCACAATTGGACAAATCAAAGAGAAGATAATGCTGGAGCAATACATAGAAGCCTTACCGGGGCCCATACAAAGGTGGGTTAGGCAACATCACCACCTGTCACTGACAGAAGCCATAGATGTGGCCACAGCCTACCAAAAAGCTGGAACAATGCGCAGTCCTATGACCCTACCAGCGAGGGATAACAATGACCTGCACTCCGTGCGTGTTAACAACCGGGTTGGTATGCAGGAGCAACGGTCCAGACCAGAACCTAAGGCCAATAATGAAACCAGCATAATGAAAAGGCAGGCACCCCAATGTTTTGAGTGTGGAGAATGGGGCCACATCGCCCGGTTCTGTACAAAGAGGAACAAGACAGAACCCATGGAGATTGGTACTTTACAACCGCAAGGGAATCGCAAAAGACTGCCCTATGTGATAGAGGTAACAGTGGATGGGCATCCTCAGCAAGCAATAATGGATAGCGGAAGTCGGCAGACGGCCATACAACCCCATGTAAGCGAGCCAGGCCCAGGACAGGTGAGAACTATTGACATTAAGTGTGTGCATGGGAACATTAAAGGGTACCCTACGAGAGGAGTTGTGTTAGGGATGCATGGAAAGGAGATACCAGTTAAAGTGGCCATTATCCCCACCATACCCGCTCCTGTGTTAATAGGGACGGACATTCCAGAGTTTGATAAGTAGTTAAAGGAAGCTCCATTTGCACAGACTGAGATCACGGGAAATGACATAAAAGAAAAAACCTCAAGGAGACAAAGAATGGAGAAAAAACGGAATGGGAAAAGAGAAGTGGAAATTGCCCTCATAGACTGGCGGGTGGGAGATCATCTGCCATCTTTCCGGACCGAATCGGGGCTAGATGAAACATTAAAAAGGGCACGCGAGCAAGCCTTAACCATAAAAGAAAGTCCAGTTTCCACTCCTTATTTCAAGGAAAAACAGGGCTTGTACTATAGGGTAACCCGTGGTCCAGATAACCAAGAGAAAGAGCAATTGTTAGTGCCCCAGACATATCGGAAGACCCTGATTCAACTGGCACATTATCATTCCACAGGGGGTCACCTAGCCGAAAACATGACTGGGAAAAGGGTGTTACAGAACTTTTATTGGCCTGGCATATATGCGGACATAGCCCGATACTGCCAGGAGTGTGCCACTTGTCAGAAAACGAGCCACCACATACTGGCTCGAGCGCCCCTCCAACGAACGCCCTTGATTAAAGAGCCCTTTCATAGGATAGGGATGGATATAGTGGGACCATTAGAACCCTCCAGTCGTGGATTCCGGTTCCTACTAGTAATAGTGGACTGCACCACCAGATATCCCGAGGCCTTCCCTTTAAAGGGAACCTCGGCTAGGCAGGTATGCGATGTTCTATTACCCTTCTTTGCTCGAGTAGGGATACCCATGGAAATAGTATTAGACCAAGGGAGCAACTTCATGTCACTGGTGATGAAGGAGGTGTGTAAAACCTTAGGAATACAGCACTTAAAAACCTCAGTGTACCACCCACAAACAGATGGGTTGGTGGAAAGATACAATAAGATGATTAAACAGATGATAAAGAGAGCCACCAGCCCTACAGGATTAGGGTGGGACCGGGTGCTGCCATGGGTGTTAATGGTTTTAAGGCATACACCCCAATCCTCAACAGGATTCTCCCCTTTTGAATTGTTGTTTGGTAGGCAACCTAAGTCGGTATTGGGATTACTAAAAGACAATTGGGAACAGCAAGAAGAAACATCCCTCACAGACTATGTTCACGACCTGAGGGAGCAACTGGGAAAACTGAAAAACTATGCTCAAGAAACCTAGGTAGGACCCAGGAAAAACAGGGAACATACTATGATCAGGGGAGCAGACTAAGAACCTTTAAAACAGGGGATAAAGTACTGGTGCTGCTTCCCACCCACACTAACAAAATGCTGGCTCAATGGCATGGCCCGTACCAGATAACCAAAATTTTAGGGCCAGTGAACTATGAGGTGGAACAACCAGAGCGAAAAAACAAATACCAGAATTATCATGTCAATCTACTCAAGCTGTGGAATGAAGGAACTCTGAGTGTGCTATGTTCAGCCCCATCGAATATGTCAGTTCCAGAACAATCAGTTCCAAAGCACCCTTGTAGCCTACAGGATGTGCAACTAGGGAATCAATTATCTGAGACCCAAAAAAACTGAGTTATTTTCTACGTTGAATCCGGTAGCCGGAGTGTTTTCAGGCATACCAGGACGAACTCATATGGCTACTCATTCCATTCCCACAGAAGAGGGAAAGATTGTACGCCTCAGGCCATACCGAATTCCGGAGTCAAAACGTGGGGAGATCGCCAAGGAAATAGAAAACATGCTGGCACTGGGAACCATTGTTCCTTCAGAAAGCGCCTGGTGTTCTCCAGTGGTGTTAGTGCCAAAGCCGGACGGCACCACCAGGTTCTGTATGGTCTTTAGACAATTGAATGCTATTTCTCGGTACATAGCGTACCCAATGCCAAGAATAGATGAGCTCATAGAAAGATTGGGTTCTGTCGTGTTTTTGAGCACCCTGGATTTAACCAAAGGCTATTGGCAGATCCCCTTGGAACCGGCTGACCAAGAGAAAACAGCATTTTCCACTCCCCAGGGCTTCTTTCAATTCACAGTTTTGCCCTTTGGCTGCATGGGGCCCCAGCCACCTTCCAAGCACTAATGGATAAAATATTGAGGCCCCATGAACAATATGCAGCTGCATACCTGGACGACATTGTAATATTCAGCAAATCCTGGAAAGAACATATGTCACATTTAACCCAAGTGATACAAGCATTAAAAGAGGCCGGGTTGCACATCAATCCAAAAAAATCCAAACTAGCGACCCAAACCACCAAATATCTGGGATATGAGGTTGGGGGTGGTATCATAACCCCATTACTTGACAAGATTCAAGCCCTACAAAAGTTACGAATACCTGAAACGAGAAAAGAAATTCGGGCATTTCTGGGGTTCATGGGGTACTACAGGAGATTCCTGCCCCATTTCTCGACCATCGCAGCCCCCCTTACGGACGCACTGAAGACAAACCGTCCCCTATTAATAACCCCTGAAGCTAAGCAAGCCTTTCATACATTGATACAATTGATTTCTTCTCAGCCCGTTCTCCATTGTCCTAACTTTGACAAAGAGTTCTATTTACAAACAGACGCCGCGGGATGTGGGCTGGGAGCGGTATTGTCAAAGGGTACCGAACAAAACTTGTGTCCTATTGCTTTCATCAGTAGGAAGCTTCTCCCACACGAGATCCCATACTCAACCCTAGAAAAGGAATGCCTAGCAATCAAGTGGGCAATTGAGTCTCTAAGATATTACCTGCTGGGAAGACGATTTACCCTCTTTACTGATCATGCCCCACTGAAATGGTTAGCGACCCAGAAGGACTCCAACCATAGAGTCCTACAGTGGTTTTTGACTCTACAACCATATGTCACGCTGATCACCTTCCGCCCCCTGCTCCTCACCTGAAGATCCTGGGACACTGGATGACTTCTTCCGTAGTACCTTGGAACGTTCCTTAGATGGTTTCTCCTTTGACTTCCTGTCATGCAAGTAAGGCCTGGCTCCCTCGGAGGCCACCTCGACAGGGAATGGGACCTGTCTTGAGGGGGGCCCCGAGGAGCCAAGCCCCAAAAAGACAGGGAAAAAGCCGATGGATGGCACAAAAAACCCTGCAGGCAGTTCCAGGAAGGATACTCGAGTCGAGTATAGTTGCAATAGGCAGACCGGTAAAGTTCTGGGGTGACTCTTATCTTCTCAGGATCCCATAGGAAGCAAACTGGCAGGAATAATAAACCATCTGTGAGATGTCACAGAAGGATCCGTAAATGATTCAGAAGAGAGCGATGAAAGCAGAACGATAAGAAAGAGAGGAAGAGACTAGAAGCTATGGATAGTCCCGAACCCAAAGGATAGGCAGTACCCCGAAGTTAATAGAGGTGAACGCAAGGAGGCGCGAGAGTGGCGGAGGATACCGGGAGTCGGAACGGCGAGGCGCCGAAGGTAAGAAAACAGAGTGGAATGAAGAGCGGCAGACGCCGGAGAACGAAGGAAGCAAGGTAAATCGTAGGCTGGACAAGTGGTGTGCAGGGCAAGTAGAAAACGGAAGGAGGCTGGGGGGGAGGCTACTCGGAGGAGTAGCCGAGCGAGCGTATCGATGGAAATCACAGATACAACGCGCAGGTAAGTGGGCGGGGCTGGTTTAAATAGCGATGGCGGCCATATTGGTTGAGGGCTAGGCCGTTACTGTCAGGTTCTCCGTGGCAGTGCTTTCCAATCGTGCCATAGCTTCCAGGGGCGGATCATGACAGTATGGCCTCTCTCTCCCCGGAAACCCCCTGGTTTTCCTGGATACCTCCGATGAAACCCTTTTACGAGTCTGGGTGCGTGAAGATGGTATCTGGGTTCCCACGTCCTTTCATCTTCGGAATATCCCTTCCAATGGACCAGATATTGGAGTCTCCCTCGGTGGTAACGTGAATCCACTAAGTACTCCACCTCGTATTCTTGGGATTCCTTTACCTTCGGTGTTTTAGTCTTCTGAGTCTTGCGGTGAAAAGGATCCTCCTTGTATTCCTTGAGTAATGAGGTGTGGAAGACTGGATGTACTCTTTGAAGACCCTTAGGTAAGCGTAGTTCATAAGCTACGGGGTTGATCTGTCTGATGATGGGATAAGGACCCAGGTATCGAGGTGCCAACTTGCCTGTGTGTATCCATCTAGGAAGATGTTTGGTAGATAACCAGACTCTCTGTCCTGGCTTCCATTCTGGGTTGGATCGGCGACTTCTATCCGCCCATTTTTTCTGTGTGAGCTGACTGCCTTCCAGTGCTTCTCTAGCCATCTTATGAACCTCCTTGAGTTCCGACAACCTGTCGTCTATGGCAGGAGATTGGGTAGGTTGCATTCCGGTCCAGGGTATTTGTTGTGGATGATACCCGTAAGTGCAGTAGAATGGACTCATGAGAATGGACGTGTGGTAATTATTATTATAGGCGAATTCGGCCTGAGAGAGAAAGGCTGACCATCTTTCTTGTTTGTGACTACAGAAACACCTTAAATATTGTTCCAACCCAGCATTGAGTCTCTCGGTTTGTCCGTTAGTTTGGGGGTGAAAACCAGAGGAAAGTGCTCGGCTGATACCCAATTGGTGACATAGTAATGTCCAGAATTTGGAGGTGAATTGGGTTCCGCGGTCCGAAATAATGGTCCGAGGCAATCCATGGAGACGAATAACATCTCTGAGAAAGATCGAAGCCGTCTCTGGAGCTGACGGAAGACCTGAAAGAGCAGAAAAATGAGCCATCTTGCTGCAGGTGTCTACAGTGACCATAATTGCTGTCTTATTTTCGGATTCCGGTAGGTCAACAATAAAATCCATGGAAATCAGTTCCCAGGGTCTAGTGGGTAGGATAGGCTGTTGCAACTTGCCCAAAGGTTTGCCTGTTTGGTACTTGTTGGCGGCGCATACGGGACAGGTGGTTACATATCTTTTTACATCCTTGGGTAGTTCTGGCCACCAGAATCTGCGACCTGTGAGTTCCTGTGTTTTCTTGATACCTGGGTGTCCCGCTAGGGGGGTATCGTGGCACCACGAAAGTATCTGTTCCTGAAGCTCTTTGGAAGGGAGAAATAGTTTAGTACCATGGTAGAATAGACCGTCATTGGCCTGAGTGATGGATGTGGGTATGGCCGGTAGATGACTGTAGTGGGTTACCAGATCTTGTAGAAATGGCACGACCCTAGCCATAATCTTCAGATTTGGGAACAAGAGGTCATGCTCTTGTGGGAGGTTGTCTTCCTCTCCTTGGCATCTGGAGAGTGCGTCTGCCATCTTGTTTTCAGTACCCGGTACATATGAAATGGTGAACTCAAATTGGGAAAAGTAAAAGGCCCATCTGGCATGTCGAGCATTGGTGCACTCCATCTGCTGCAATACCCGGAGGTTGCGATGATCTGTAAGTATTTGGAACGGGTAAGCTGCTCCCAAGAGTAGGTGCCTCCACTCTTGACAGGCTGATTTTATGGCAAGCAATTCTCTTTCCAGAACTGAGTAATTACGTTCGCTTTTCGTCAGAGTCCTTGAGTAGTATGCGACTGGGTGTTTGAGGCCATCATCCGTTCTTTGTAGAAGTACGGCTCCCAGTGCTCCTCCAGACGCGTCTGTTTCCACGATAAAGGGTCTTGTTTGATCAGGTTGTACAAGTATGGGAGCCGAAGTAAATAACTTCTTAAGGCGAAAAAACGACCTTTTCTGTTCTGGACCAAAAACGTACTTAACACCTTTCTTGAGAAGACTGGTAATAGGTAACATCAGGTCGGAAAAATTAGGGATGAACTGGCGATAGAAATTAGCTAAACCCAAGAATATTTGAACCTCCTTTATACCTCTAGGTTCTTTCCATTCGATGATGGCTCTAATCTTCTCGGGTTCCATCTGGATTCCTTCCTTGGATAGGATATAACCTAGATAAGAAACAGATGTTACTTCGAACTGGCATTTCTCGGGTTTGACCAGAAGACAGTTAGACAGGAGTCGGTGTAACACCTGTCTCACATGGTCTTGGTGTTCTTGAAGGCTTTCTGAGTAGATAAGGATGTCATCCAAATAAATGACAACTGACACAAACAACATGTCAGAAAAGATCTTATCTATAAATCTTTGGAAAACAGCAGGGGCATTCACGAGACCAAAGGGCATGACACGATATTCGTATAACCCGAATGGGGTCCGAAATGCGGTCTTCCATTCGTCGCCTGTCCTTATCCGGAGAAGATGATAGGCTCCCCTGAGGTCTAGTTTCGTGAAATAAGAGGCCCCTCTGACCGCTTCCAGAATGTCTCTGATTAAAGGCATAGGATAGCGGTCACGCACAGTGATTTGGTTGAGACCCCTGTAATCAATACAAGGTCGTAATTCGGTGGTGTCTTTTTTGGGGATGAAGAATAACGATGCTCCCCCGGACGATCGGGATTCTTGAATGAGTCCATTCTGAAGGTTATCGTCCAAGTAGATCCGTAAGGCTAGTTTTTCGGAAGGAGACAAAGTATACATTCTACCAAAGGGAACCACGGACCCTGGAAGGAGATCTAAGGCACAGTCTTCTGGTCGATTGGGAGGTAAGAGCTTGGGTACAGAGTCCTGAAAAACCTCAGCATATTCCTGGTATCGTAAGGGAATGGCAGCTACCACCTTACACTGGGGTGCTTGGTGCTCCCTGTTCTCTCCCTGGGTAGGGGGATTGATGGTACAGTGGTCCTTACAATAAGTAGAGTCAAAACGCACAACATTGGTGGTCCAATTAATCTGAGGGTTGTGCCGTCTGAGCCATGGAATCCCTATCACCAAAGGAAAATGTGCTGCTCGAATCAGGTCAAATATCATAGATTCATGGTGTTCTCCTAAGACCAAATGCAAGGGTAAAGTCTCGGAATCTATGGGGCCTGAGGACAAGGGCTCGCCGTCTACCCCTTCTACAGGGATAGGTTTCTCCTTGCGTTTAATGGCGATTCGTTGTGCCTTAGCCCATTCGATATCCATAAAGTTTCCTGCGGCTCCGCAGTCCAGCATAGCTAGAACTTCTATGGGGGAGGATTCTGTAGTCCATAGTTGAACTCGAAAGATCATTAGACTGTTGTCTTCTCTTAGTTCCGAGGGTCGGGTAAGGTTGCAAGGGCTGCTTCTTGTTCCCCCGAGACCTCCCTTGCAAAGGACCGAGGGTTGGAGTTTTCCTTTCTTCGTGGAGGGACTTCCGGGCAGTCCCTGAGTAAATGCTTTGAGGAGCCGCAGTATAAACAGAGGCCGGAGTCTCTCCTTCTCTTGCGTTCGGTAGCCGTCAAAGGACCTCGGGCTGTTCCTATCTGCATCGGTTCTTCTGATGTCGGCATGTCTCTGGGTGGATGTGGAGCAGGGCTAGGTGATGGTAGATTGAGCCGAGGTCTCCTCCTTTCCTGTCGGCGTTCAGATAGCCGGTATTCCAATTGTAGGGTCAGTGTCATGAGATCTTGGAACGACGGTGGGCGAGCTACCCTAGCCAACTCGTCCTTTAGTTCGTCCTGGAGACCTCTCCTAAATATTGTTTGCTTAGCCAAATCAGGCCAGTCTGTCTTCGCCGCTAGTCTTAGAAATCGGGATATGTAGGTCTGCACGTCTGCGTTCCCCTGTTTCACATCGAGTATTGCCTCAAGAGTGGTGTATAGGACCTCAGGACGATCGAATCTCCCCTTGAAGAGATCCACAAATTGGTCATAGCTGGACAGAGCGGGATCGTTTCTGGTCACCAAAGGGGTGGCCCAGGCCAAGGCATTCCCTGTTAGGTTGGTGATAAGGAAACCGACCCTAGCTCTCGCAGTTTCAAAGGCATAAGGTCGAAAGGTGAAGTGAATTTGGCAGGCGTCTAGGAATTCCTTTAGACCGCCGGGATAACCATCATACTTTCCAAATGTAAGAGGCATAGGCGGCAAATCCCCTTGGTCATCTCTACGGAAGACCATTTGTTGGCGTAAAGCGGCGTTCTCGGTCTTCAGGGCTTGTACTTCTAGAGTTACACTCTGTAAGGCGGCAACCAACTCCTGGTACTGTTCCAGAGAAGCCATGGTTATGTTCGGGCGTTGTATTCTGTCACGCTGATCACCTTCCGCCCCCTGCTCCTCACCTGAAGATCCTGGGACACTGGATGACTTCTTGCGTAGTACCTTGGAACGTTCCTTAGATGGTTTCTCCTTTGACTTCCTGTCATGCAAGTAAGGCCTGGCTCCCTCGAAGGCCACCTCGACAGGGAATGGGACCTGTCTTGAGGGGGGCCCCGAGGAGCCAAGCCCCAAAAAGACAGGGAAAAAGCCGATGGATGGCACAAAAAACCCTGCAGGCAGTTCCAGGAAGGATACTCGAGTCGAGTATAGTTGCAATAGGCAGACCGGTAAAGTTCTGGGGTGACTCTTATCTTCTCAGGATCCCATAGGAAGCAAACTGGCAGGAATAATAAACCATCTGTGAGATGTCACAGAAGGATCCGTAAATGATTCAGAAGAGAGCGATGAAAGCAGAACGATAAGAAAGAGAGGAAGAGACTAGAAGCTATGGATAGTCCCGAACCCAAAGGATAGGCAGTACCCCGAAGTTAATAGAGGTGAACGCAAGGAGGCGCGAGAGTGGCGGAGGATACCGCGAGTCGGAACGGCGAGGCGCCGAAGGTAAGAAAACAGAGTGGAATGAAGAGCGGCAGACGCCGGAGAACGAAGGAAGCAAGGTAAATCGTAGGCTGGACAAGTGGTGTGCAGGGCAGGTAGAAAACGGAAGGAGGCTGGGGGGGAGGCTACTCGGAGGAGTAGCCGAGCGAGCGTATCGATGGAAATCACAGATACAACGCGCAGGTAAGTGGGCGGGGCTGGTTTAAATAGCGATGGCGGCCATATTGGTTGAGGGCTAGGCCGTTACTGTCAGGTTCTCCGTGGCAGTGCTTTCCAATCGTGCCATAGCTTCCAGGGGCGGATCATGACACCATACCACTTCATAACAGTTCACAAGCCGGGAAAGTATCAGTTGGTGGCTGACAATTTATCCCGAGCTATAGACCTGCCCGAACGGCATAGGTCTGGTGGGGGAGTATGTGATGAAGAACTAGTAGCTGCCGATATAAGTAAGGACAATATAGGACAGAGCCACAGGGAAGGATATAATGCAACCATACAGCAGGGCAATATAATGATCAATATGAGTGAACCAAACGAACCACAAAATACATGGACTACATATCCCAGAATGCTCCTCCACTTACCGAATTCATTTGAAAACCAGAGAGGGGGAAATCCACAAAAGAAACGAACTACATATACCAGAAGGCTCCTACACTTACCGAATTCATTTAAAAGCCAGAGAATGGGAAATGAAAGTAAAGAAGCGAGGCGAAAGACTACGTTTCCCTATTTGAACTGACCCTCACGGTGTCCAGTCATTTGGTCGAAAATAAAAGATCGAATGACCATTTGGTCGAATACCAATTGGTCGGAAAAAAAAGGTCGAATTTTTTTATATATATTTTTTTCGTTTCGGTTGGTAAAAAAAAAAAAAATCGAACATTTTTTCGACCATTTGGCATTCGACCAAATGCCATTCGATCATTTGGTTTTCGACCAAATGACTGGTAACCGACCCTCACCATCAGGGGTTAAATCTCAAGCCAGCATAGTGAGGAGGGAGCAGGGAGGAGTGGAATTGGCCACAGGTGTGAATGAAAAGTGGTCGGGAACCCACAGCGTTAATGATCAGGGAGGAGGGGCTCAAGGGTTCAAACTACGACTAAACCCATCCAGCTGTCTCTCATTTTTCAGGAATGGAAGGAGGCTGCCGGGGAGGCTCTGGACTGGAACGAAGCCAGTAGCTCATACCGGTGGGCCTATTAAGGAGAAGAGGAGGGAACGACGGAGCACACCGTATCTGTCCAGCAAACAACAGAGGTTTCAGACTGGAGGAAAGCGCCTGAAGGAAAAGGTGCCTAACGCATGTGTGGAAACTGACACCGAAAGAGTTGATTTATCTATGTGCTACAGACCGGGCTCAGCGAGGCTAGTGGGCTGCATTCCGGAGGGCCCGCAACAGAGACTCAGGACCTTGATTATTTGAACAAGCGGTTGGGGAAGGAATCGCTCAGCCTTTTCTGATTTCATTTATTTGAGGCAAGAACCGGAGTCCTGTGTTAAACTGTTACGAATCTTTTTTTTATTATTTTTATTTTCAGCAAAACCCGGAACTCTTGGGGTTTATTTTTGATTTAAGTACTAGCTGCAACTGCTGAAAGAGGAGTCGTGAGCAGAGTCAGTCTGCGTCAGTCCACTTGCCTTTTTCTGGGTGTGAGGAGCTGCAGCTACGCGTCCAGCACAGTGTTTGCTGTGTGTTTTGCTACGTGCCTGAAATCAAGCACTGTCACTTTAATCCTGCTGACTGCAGGCTGTGGGCGGCGACTACAAAACTACACGCTAAGCGCGGAGCGCGCGCGGAGTCGTGAGCAGAGTCAGTCTGCGTCAGTCCACTTGCCTTTTTCTGGGTGTGAGGAGCTGCAGCTACGCGTCCAGCACAGTGTTTGCTGTGTGTTTTGCTACGTGCCTGAAATCAAGCACTGTCACTTTAATCCTGCTGACTGCAGGCTGTGGGCGGCGACTACAAAACTACACGCTAAGCGTGGAGCGCGCGCGGAGTCGTGAGCAGAGTCAGTCTGCGTCAGTCCACTTGCCTTTTTCTGGGTGTGAGGAGCTGCAGCTACGCGTCCAGCACAGTGTTTGCTGTGTGTTTTGCTACGTGCCTGAAATCAAGCACTGTCACTTTAATCCTGCTGACTGCAGGCTGTGGGCGGCGACTACAAAACTACACGCTAAGCGCGGAGCGCGCGCGGAGTCGTGAGCAGAGTCAGTCTGCGTCAGTCCACTTGCCTTTTTCTGGGTGTGAGGAGCTGCAGCTACGCGTCCAGCACAGTGTTTGCTGTGTGTTTTGCTACGTGCCTGAAATCAAGCACTGTCACTTTAATCCTGCTGACTGCAGGCTGTGGGCGGCGACTACAAAACTACGCGACTGGCAGCACTACACACAAAGCCTTGTGAAATGACTGCTCAAACTGGCCATGGAGGCCCCCAAACAAGGCACAAAACTATACAACAACGGCGGATGCTGAATCCGTGGACAGCTTTGAAGGCAGATTCTGTTCCTGCGTCCTCAAAGGTAAGCTCTGTCTTAAAGAGACCCATGTCCAAAGCATCATCTGAAACTGTAGACCTAACGGCTGATATGCACCAACTAGCAGCACTGGAGCCGTCTGTGCCTTCCACGTCTACTATTGCGACCTTGTCTGAGATCGCAGCGACAGACGTGACCACCTCTCTCCTCGCCGACCCTGAAGTTCCTGTTACAAACACATCGTGCTCAAACGTTAGACCAAAGAGCGCGGAACGATCAAAGAAAGTCTGTGCCGCGACCCCTGTAGAGCTTATGAGCACTGACTCACAATCCATCTCTCCCCATAAAAATCCTAATGTCTGTGGGCAATCCGCATTGTTGCCTGAGTGTGAAACTAATCAAACAGTTCTCGTAGCGGCACAATTCACGTCCAAACCAAAACCCACTACAGAGGAGGTCATGGCCGCGTGTGTGCTTGTGTACGACAAATCAGAAGCGAATGCTCCAACTGTGAATGATGTCGAGCCTTCGGATGTTTCCTCACAATGACCACTATTAACCCTAACTAATTTACTTCCAATCTCGTTAGATTCCTCACGATCATTTCAGCCCAACCATACACTCCAGCCAACGTTAAATTCAATAGAAAACACTGAGGAATTCTTCACGCCTTTCGAAATCACTGATGTAGAAATCATGGCAGCCTCGCAAGATGTGGAAGGAACCGACAACTTGACCGCATTCGATGGGCAAATGCAAGCCGTGATGCCTTTAACTAAGGACTCCGAGGCTGTCGATAACGTTCCCGTGCTCGCTGAAGCTGAAACTCGTTACACACACAAAACTCAATCGAGTGCCTTACTGAAAACGAACTTTCTTACTGTCAATTCCAGGATGACGAAAGTAACAACGCCACACAGTTCTCCAGATTGCTTTTCGATAAAAAGAGCAAAGGATCATGCGTTACCAGGCATCACTCAGCCTTCACATGAGCCTATGATTTGTCATGCTAATCAAGGTCAAGCAACCTATCATCCCAGTCGTAATTTTGACATTGCAAGTGATCACCTGCACAGATCACGTGAATCTTCTGACCATGATTTGACAGGGAAAAGAAACCAAATGTGTGCAACATCATACAATAAAAGAAATACTGGTGGTGCAGACGATAGCACCATTAACACAATCTATACTAAGACGAGATTCCACACTTCCAATATGGCCTCCTCTAGTACGCCAAGAAACGTGAACCTACGGCCAAAACCTTCACAACATTCACAAAACATCTTTGTCACTGCAGCAGTGAACACGTCGTCCTCTAGTGAGCATCAAATAGAAAATACAAATAGCTCACAATCATTTTCAGCGGACAAAACCACTACTGACCCAAAACCAAGTCTTTCGTCAGCTGCAGCGATGCAGATCTATAACAACGTTCTAGCAGCTTCTTCTGCAGCCCTGCTCCCGTTCTTGAAGATGTACGAGTCACTGCAAGAGGCCTACAAAGATCAGACTTCACTGATCTTATCCCTTAAGGAAAAAATGGATAAATTTGACAATGTGACAAACTTTTTACAATCACAATTGTCCCAGGAAGCTGAACACACGATACGATGGCAAGAACGTTTGAGCGACCCTGCAGCACGGCATCATTGCCAAAATGACACCCTATCCGATGGGTTACTTGAAGCCGTGAAATGGATGAGACATTCATCAAACATGATGGGATTAAACATCGTTCCAACAAACCCTCAAGCATCCACACAATCGAGAAAAGCCTCAACACCATCGCAACCACAACCACAAAATACAAATGATTCTGTTCCATCCTTGAAGTCAACAGCCGTAGAAACAACCAACATCGTTCCGACTGTCAACGGTGGAGAAAGAAACTTAGCTGCGCCTCCGCCCGCACCTGCTCTTGTGCCAATGCTAAGCAACCAAGTACTCTGCTCAGCAATAAGTGCGCATCTTGAACCGCCTCTGACCTCTTTTGGAATCTTCGAAGGCGCGGCAAAAGCCATAAAGATCTCCACGACCTCTGATCAAAAAGCATTGCTAACACATGGTCGACAATCAGCCTCTGGGAAGAGAACGTATGCTATCAAAAAACGCGCTAATAACTCGAAGTCACAGAAATTCATCCGAAACACAATGCTAGACAACAAGCCAGCTTCATCTAGCAGAACAGAATTGCCAAAATCCAACAATAATAACATCACTCATGTGGATAACGACCCTGGAAGCCATGGGCGTCTCACTGCCCCAGTGAACAAACGACAAAGAGTGGAATCAGACTGTGAAAGTCGAATGAGCAAGTCATCGGTTGAAGAAATCGATCTCTGCAATCTTTCAACCTACTCCGACGATCCTGAAGCCAGAATCCCCATCACTGTCCCTACTGTGGCGTCTGATGACGCTATTTACGAATTGCCACACAGAACAAACCCTGAGGTGGACGTAGTCATGAACCATAAAAATGAGCCGACGACTTCGAGGCCATCGTCCGATTGGCTAGCGCGGTTGAATCCCAAATACACACGCTCTCAAGAAAAGAAGAAAAATCGTTATATTTCTCATGCCTCCTCATCTCTAAGAAACGGCTCAAGCCCAACGAACTGCAAATTGAGATTACAAAATCTAAATCGAGAAGATCGTGATCTAAATTTGAATCGCAATAACGTATTGAAACTATTTGCCTGTATCCCAGCCCTACGAACAATAGTGTCTGATGACATACGAATTGTTGAGTATGCAACAGAAAAACGCTGTGACCAGGTTCTATTACATATTACCGCGGCCTCGGTACGAAACACCATTGTAAAAGCTTCAGAGGAATTGCTATCGTTTGGGTTCGACATCTCTGTAGAACCTACGAGCATAAGACTCGACAGGGCAAACACAAGCGGACAGACAATGCTCCAAGCAACGCAAAACCAAAGATGTGCCGAGCTACGCAGAGCAATGACCCCCAAAGGAAACCTACGATCAAATAACAATCACTCTACTAAAACCACTAATCATAATAAGGATGTCGAACGACGCTAGCCATCAAGGATTGGAAACAAGTGCACTCGCGAATTCATCTCATGGAACACTCGAGGATTCATTCACCTATTTAATAAATTTGACGTCAACTTAGAAAAAGTCTTCGTCATCTGTTTGCAGGAGACCTGGTTATGTGACCCCCCGTCACGAGATGGCTTTCTGACATTATTAAACCCAGCAATCAAAAATCTAAAGGGGCGACCATCTTCTGGCTTACTAATGATGATTAAAATAAACACCAGGTGGCGCCTTGTCAAGTCCTCCAACCCAAATCCTTTTGTGCAAAGTGCATTGCTTCAGACCACAGATGCCAATTCAAACACAAAGAAACACTTGCTTGTCTTAAACGGATACTGGAATCCAAACAAAATCAGCACCAAAAATTTCATAAATACAATAACATCTTGCATTGACAAATCACTAACCGATTATAAGAATTTATCTATAATTTGTGCAGGTGATCTTAATTGCTCATGGTTTAAACACGATCTCGTCACGAAGACGTTTAAACAATTAACTCGAGATGAAGAAAAAAGTTGAGAGTTCAAGTGGAGGCAGGCACTACAGAATCGAAACTGCTTCATGGTAAATGGTCAAGCTACAGGAGACCAACCCCCTCAGCCAACATGGTCTTCTCGGAACGCGCAGTCAATAATTGACTATTTCTGGATCTCTCAACATCTTCTTGACAACGATCTGTCACTGTCAATAAGAACTATGCAAAGTAGCGATCATAAGCTTCTCAGACTGGCCTGTACAGTAGAATGGTTATCTGATGAAAGAACCTATGAACCAACAATCTCTGTAAATACTGGCGGAAATCGTCTCAGAATTGACAGTCCTAAGATTGACAAACTACGACAGCAATTTTGCCAGGACAGCGATCTGTCCGTGAACTACGCTCCTCTGCTTCAGGACTTCATTATAAGAAAAGCTGCAAACCGCATAATGGGTACAAATCATAAACATATCTCGTCTTCAATCCTGACTCAAGCCAAACAGACCATGCGACGTGATATTAGAGCCTTAAAGAAGTCAGATAAGGCAGCCAGTGCGATAACTGCAATCAAAGACGCAATACGCGTGCGTCGCCAAGCATACCGCAACTGGTTGAAATCTCAGAAACAAATAATTGAGCAAGAAAAAGCCGAGCATCTGATGAAACATCTAATTCAGAAGAATCCACGGGAAATTTGGATAATCCTGAATACTGGCAACTCGAGACATCATCATACACCATCCAACACGATTGACGCCGATACATGGGAACAACACTTTACTAACATCTTCAACAAACCATCCTATGAACATATAAGTACATCCCCAAATGAGCTAACATCCTGGAATATTCAAATAACTGCGGAAGAGATCAGAGTTGCAATACGTGCCCTCAAAAGTTCGCATGCAGCAGGTCCAGATCTAATATCTAACATGATGCTAAAGAAGAACGAACAACAATGGGCGAACTTCATTGAACAACTGTTTGCACGCCTGTCCAATTCAATGACAATACCTGATTCCTGGCGAGAGGCGATCATAGTACCAATCTACAAAAAGGGCAACCGGGCCGATACAACCAACTATCGCCCGATTGCCCTGTTGGACACCATAGGAAAAATCTTCGCCTCTTTTTTACGGCAAAGGCTAACAGCATGGTCTATACAAGAGCAGATAACTGACACCCGGCAAACAGGCTTTACAAAAGGCGTAGGTGTGGAGGTAAACCTGCTGTTAATAAACATATTAAAACTTGAAAGCCTAAAAGCAAAGTCGAGATTATACCTGGCATTCATCGATCTGAGAGGTGCCTTCGACAGTGTCAACCGCAATAAACTGTGGCAAAAACTAATGAACTGGAAGTGTCCCAGTGACTTGGTTGCACCAATAAGAGCTCTACACACAGAGACTACCATCAAAATAAGATTAAACAATCAAGGCCTACTATCTGACCCGATCTCAACAAACGCAGGAGTAAAACAGGGATGCCCATTAGCATCCGAACTTTTCAAATTGTTCATTTCTGACCTCCCAGCATATCGTAAAGATGTGCGCTGCTTTCCACCGAAATTGAACAATAATGAAATTGGATGCATAATCTACGCCGATGATGTGGTTTTGTTGGACCAAACACAGATAGGTCTGCAACGCCAGTTAACAAATCTTCGTGATTACCTAAAAAAAAATGATTTGGAGCTAAACATCGAAAAATCCAAGATCGTCATCATTGGTCAACGACATACCAACAAACAGAAAGCCTTCGTGTGGAAAATTAATGACAATCGAATAGAGGTAGTTAATTCGATCAGATATCTGGGAATAATATTTAATAATTCAGTGCACGAACACCATTGGAAGGTTGATATGGTAAGCAGAATGACTCAATATAGCATTCAAGGCCAGCTGTTGAATAGAAACTTTGGAAAGTTCACTCTAGCTCCAGTTCTGACCTTTTACATGCAAAAAGTGATTCCTGCAATTACCTTTGGTTCAGAGGCTGGTTGGAACATTGATGCCCTGTTTTGGCAAAAGCTAGAAGGGATCTACTGGCGGCGCGTCCTGAAGCTCCCTCCATACATCTCCATGATCCAGATAAGACATGAACTCTCCTTAAATTCCCTACACACCCACGTAATGTGGAAATCACTAACAGCACTACGCAAAATGAATTTGAATCCCATAGCGCCGGCATTTGAAATTTTTGCGGGGGAAAAAACTACTGGAAACTTAAAACTGTTAGATGAGTGGAAACAAATAATGACATCAACCCTATCAAATGCTGATCTGACCTTGCATGATCTGCTGACGAGACCACAATGCATAAAAACAAAATTTGAACAATGGTGCTGGATAAAGAACAACGAGCGACGTCTGCAGATGAAGACCACCTTAGACTCTGGTATCGGAGAACACAAACTAAATGTTACAAGTAGATACCTAACAAACTGTCCATCCCGTTATCACCGCGAGCAGTTTCTAAGACTTCGTCTAAATGCAATCAAAACAAAATAAATGATGTGGGGTCGTCATTTTAAAGAAGCTAAGGACAATCTATGTCGCTTTTGTTATAGCGAAATAGAATCCTTAGAACATCTTATCACCAAATGCACGAAGACCACCTCAAAGAGAATGCAACATCTAGGAGAATATATCCCAATAGACTGTAATACTCGAGATTGGTGGTCAAACGTTGCAGCCGGACACAGTATAAAACTAAGCTGCGCGGTAATAGACTACATAGGCGCCTTAAATCTTGATGACCCGTGAATGACTCCACGCAATTGAATTGCTCTTTCCTTAGACTACCTTATGCAACACCGTAATGCGGATTTGGCTGGTTGCATTTTGATGAATGCTGTCATCTTATAACAAAAGTCTGATGCTACATTGATTCCAATGTGGCACATCAGGCTGACGTTAAAATAAAAAAAAAAAAAAAAAAAAAGAAAGAGGACAATCCTTATTTGTTTTACCTGCCCTATTGTATCTGCAGGTACAACGTACCTACCGGTGAGCTGTTCAATAAAGTCTGTGTTGGTATACTTACCCGGTGTCTCTAGCTCACTACATTACAGGGTGCAACTACCGCAGCACAAAAGGAAAAAGGCTACACCACTTGTAAACCCCAAAGGGTTTGGGGAGACAACCTCCAGATTTGGGCCTAGGGTGTCCAGCCACCAAGGAAAACAGGGAAACCCATGCATTTCCGAAAAGAGAACACCCGTGGGAATCCGCAGAAGTCTGACTTGTGCAAATCGGCCCACAATTTATTACCCAGACACCCCTGCAAAGTCCAAAATGTGGCAAAAAACCCACATTTCACTCGGCTCACCCACCGAAACACGCCGCCAACAACACATGACCTACCGTCCCGCGTTCCCAGAGGTGTCCCGATGAAAACGGTACCTCACATGTGTGGGTGCACCTACCTGGGCACCAAGGGGAAAGCCTAAAACACTGGTAACCCCAACTCTTTTCGCACAGCAGGATTGCAGGATTTTGAGTAATGTGCACACCATACAGATTTGGGCCTAGGGTGTACAAGCCACCAAGGAAAACTCGGAACCCCATGCATTTCTGAAAAGAGGACACCCGTGGGAATACACAGAGGTCTGGCTTGCGCGAAGCGTGCCGGAATTTATTACCCAGAATCCCCGACAAAGTGAAAATTTTGCTTTTTCCACACCAAACAATCACACTTTGTCGGGGATTGTGGCTAATAAATTTCTGTGCTGCATCGCGCAAGTCAGACCTCAGTGCATTCCCACGGGTGCCCACTTTTCAGAAATGCATGGTGTTCCGAGTTTTCCTTGGTGGCTTGCACACCCTAGGCCCAACTCTGTATGATGTGCACATTAGTCAAAATCCTGCAATCCTGCTGTGCGAAAAGAGTTGGGGTTACCAGTGTTTTAGGCTTTCCTCTTGGTGGCCAGGTAGGTGCACCCACACATGTGAGGTACCGTTTTCATCGGGACATCTGTGGGAACGCGGGAAGGTAGGCCATGTGTTGTTGGTGGCGTGTTTCGGTGGGTGAGCCGAGTGAAATGTGCAGAAAATGCATTTTTTCCCACATTTCGCACTTTGCGGGGGTGTCTGGGTAATGCATTCTGGGCCGATTTGCGCAGGTCAGACCTCTGCGGATTCCCACGGGTGTCCTCTTTTTGGAAATGCATGGGGTTTCCTGTTTTCCTTGGTGGGAATCCGTGGTGTAGTCTATCTGGAGTGTGATGATATCCATGCAACACTTTAAATTGTATTAATTTAAAATGAGAGTTATAGGACACGTTGTGGGTGCACACGCACATTCGGGACCAGCGTTTATCAGTGATCTCGACTTCAAGGTCCTCTTCCCACTTTTGTCTCAGTTTAGTAAAGGAGGGGGCAGCTCTGGGCTGAAGTAGAGTGTAGAGCCTTGATATTTTCCCCCTAAAGGAATCGAAGGAGCACAGCTCTGCAAGTATGGGCTCGTCAGGTGGACTTGTGGGGAAGTTGGGGTATCTGGCTTTGAGATTTTTCCGGAGCGACGAGTATTGTAGCCATGCTGATGGTTTCCGCTGAAGGGACGGTGGGAGGTCCGCCCATTCAAGAAAGATGCCCTGCTCAAAAACATTGCTGAGTGTCAAAAAGCCTGCGTCAGCCCATCGGGATACAATGGATTGTGGGATTTGTGGGACATCAGGGAAGAAGTTTCAGAGTGGAAGGTCACCGTGGAAAGGGTGTGGTGTGTCTGCCAGTTTCCATATCTTAGTGAGGGCCAGGGAAGTGCTAGCAACTGGGTCCGCTGGATCCGGGTCAGCTGGGATGGGTTTAAGGATAAGGGAGCCAATTATTCGATCACTGACCGTTAGTTTCTCCAGCCGAACATGGGGGGGGGTCTGTAGTATTGAACCAGTAGGAGGCGAATTGGGACAGGGCCACCAGCCAATACCTGATGAAGTCAGGGGTGCCAAATCCGCCTAATTCCATAGGAGCGGTCAGTGTTGTCAATTTGAGGCAGACTGCGCCAGAATGCCAAAGAATGGCATTGGTTATATGGCATAGTGAACGAAAGAAATCATCACCTGGCCACAAGGGGAGGTTAGTGAATCGGTAAAGGAGTTGGGGTAACACCACCATTTTAAGAATTCCTATCCGACCCAGTAAGGAGATGGGAAGTCTAGTCCAGCTAGCAGTTTTGGTAGCTAGGTTCGTGAGGTAATTCTGGTAGTTGTCCTCCCGCAGCTGCCCCGAGTGTCGGGAGACCTGCACCCCCAGGTAAGTAATGCTGGATTTGGACCATGTTAATCCGCCTAGATCAGTGGGGGGTTGAGTGCAATCTGTAAGAGAGAATAGGACAGATTTAGAACAATTTACTTTCAGTCCAGATATGTGTCCGAAATGTACCACACCCTGCAGGATCCGGGCAAAGATTGGTTTCTGGGGAGCGAATATAGAGGGGGGCGTCATCCGCATATAGGGAGACAATATCGGATTGGCCTGCAGTACGCAAGCCTCTATGAGAGTTGACTGTCGCATCATATCGGCAAAGGGTTCCATGGCTATTGAGAATATTAGTGGGGAAAAGGGACAGCCCTGTCGTGTTCCTCTGGCTATCTGGAAGGGGGTGGAGCACCTATCTTCCGTGCGGACCCTGGCTGATGGGTTGCTGTATAGCAGTTTAACCCAGGTGTGAAAGTTGGGACCAAATTTGCATTTCTCCAGGACTCGCCACAGATATTCCCACGACACTGAGTCAAATGCCTTCTGCATGTCTAAGGTAGCCGCTACTGCCTGCACCCCTGGACCGATCCTATTGATCACATTGAAGAGTCTTCTCAGATTCAGGGAGGTGGATCTGCCGGGGACAAAGCCCGCTTGATCAGGGTGAATGATATGGGGAATGAATGAGGCTAATCGGGTGGCTAGTAATTTGGCATATATCTTGACATTGCAGTTAATTAGCGAAAGGGGGCGGTATGAGCCACACTGGGTGGGGGGTTTTCCAGGTTTAAGGAGGACTGTTATCATCGCCTCCCGGAGTGAGGGGGGAGCATGCCCATCTCGCATGCCTCCTCCCATAGTGCCAGTAGGTGTGGATCGAGGAGCGATTTAAATCTTTTATAAAAGTCAATGGGGAGGCTGTCAGGGCCTGGGGCCTTACCCGACGCCAACGATCCAATAGCTTCCATAAGTTCTTCGGAGTGAACGGTCTCTCAAGGGAAACACTGGCGTCCGGGGAAAGGACAGAGAGGGAGGTTGTCTAAATAAGAGTTGTTTCTGATATCTGGGGGCCATCAAGGGAGGAGTAGAATGACATAAATTCTGAGTTGATGTCTTGTGGTGACGTGGCCAATGTACAATCGGGTCTCTCTATCGCCGGTATATTGGGGGCACCAAATTCTCAGCGGATCAGCCTGGGCCAGTATTCAGCTGTGTCGCTCTCCCTCGCCATACTTCCTTACCAAATGAGGGCTATCTAGGAGTTTGACCTCGCGTTTGGCCAGGCTGCGGAAAGTGTCTCGTTCCGACCCCGGGCGTGCCAGAGTTTCAGGGGAATGATCCTGGGCATATTGGGACTCTAGAGTAGCTAGGGACGATTCGCTGCTAGCGATGTCTGAGCGGATTCCTTTCAGGATAACACTACCTTTGGAGATGGCAATGCCTCTAATATATGCTTTAAAGGATTCCCAGAGGGTAGCTTGTGATGACACAGAGTTAGTGTTGACCTCAAAGAATTCCTCAATAGAGGAGTCAAGCTCGGAGGCGAAGACCTGATCAAGTAGCGCATGGGGGCTCATCCTCCATTGTCTCATTCTATTGTAGGTGTGGCCCCAGTTCAATGAGATGGTCACAGGCGAGTGGTCGTATAGAGTTCTAGGGAGGATCGCCAGGTGGGATAGGCACCTGACCAATTTGTCTGAAATAAGCCACCTATCTATCCTGGAGTGTGAGTCGTGCACTGAGGAATAATAAGAGTATGAGCGGGAATCAGGGTACATGAGACGCCAGGCGTCCACAACCGCCAGTCGAGAGAGTGTTGTCAAAACAGAATGGGCTGCCCTGGAGAGCTGGCGAGGTCTAGAGCCTGATCCGTCCAGGTTGGTGTCTAGGATTGTATTAAAGTCACCACCCCATAAGATAGGAACCAGGGGATAACTCTCCAGCACAGAGGCCAGGTGCAGGTAGAAATCTGGGTCTTCAATGTTCGGTCCATAGATTTTCAGAATGACTACCTCTTGATTTTGAAGCCTGCCGTGGATCAGTATATATCTCCCCTGCGGATCTATCTGTGAGTGAGAGAATGAGAATTTAAGGCTTCTGTGTATCAACGTAAGGACACCTCGACTTTGGGTGGAGTAATTGGTGTAATATCTCTGAGACCCCATTGTTTAGCAAATTTTTCCCAATGCTCAGAATGGGCATGGGTCTCTTGCAGACACAGGATTTTAATGCCATGGCGTTCAGCATAAAGTTGTATCTGCCGCATCTTTTTGTGGTTACCCAGACCCCTCACATTCCAGCTCATGAATGCTAAGCTACTATCTGCCATTTACGTGGAGGTGTTGGTTGTCTTCTAGTCTGCAGAGCGGCAGTAGCCAAAAGCAGCCCAAGTGGGTCGGGCATTTCGCCGCATCCGTATGCCTGTGAAACAATATCGTGGCTTGTGTGGCATCTCTTGTGGTTGTCAAGCCTTTTTTAACTTAACTCCCGATCCCCCACCCTCCTACATCCCTCCCCCAAACAGAGGAATGATAATCCCCCCCAACCATAACAACAATAAACTCATCGGCATCAACGCCTGGGGGCCTGTTAGCTGGCCTGACGGTGACGCACCGGACTGGGGAGAGTATTCAGAGATTTTAAATACCGTACCATTAACCAGTGTAATCAGCATAAACAGCGTGAGCGGATCAGTAGTTTAGAAGGAAAATGAAGTCAAATTGTTAATGGGTTTTGGTGGAACAAAGTCTCAACTTTGAGTGCGGGCAAAGATGGAGCTGCTTCCAGGCATGGATTTAGGGTGCAATGATTGGGCTTCGTTAGTACCATTGCGGCAGTGGAGGATCAGCCTGGGAAATGTTTGTCCATGAATTTTGAGGCCTCCTCCGGGATCGTAAAGAAGAATGTCTGATTCAAGTGTTCGATTCTTAGTTTGGCGGGGAATAGCATGGAGTATTTGACCCCTTGATCTCGAAGCCTTCTTTTTACTGCCACAAAGGTTTTGCATTCCTGTTGCACCGCTACAGAAAATTCAGGATAAAGATGGATCCTTGCAGCGCCCAGACGCAGCTCCCCCTTGACTCTAGCCGCTCTCAGGAGAGCATCTCGATCCCAGAAATTCAAAATTCTGGCTATAATGGGTGTGGAGGTGCGCCAGGCCATGGTTTCACAGTTAAGGAACGGTGGGCTCTTTCCACTGCGAACTGCAGGGATAGTTTTGGAGAGTCTAAGAGTGACATCAACATGTGTTCCACAAAGTCTTCCATTGGCTCGTTTATATTGTCCTCGGGTAGCCCAACAATGCGTAAATTATTGCCTTTCGAGCGGGATTCTAAATCATTGTTCTTTTTCTCCACCGCCGGCATCCGAGTGGAGAGTGAGGAGACCGTAGCCCATAGGGAACCCAGCTCGTTCTCAGTGGCTCCCACCCTGATTTCTATCTCCGCCACCCGGCCTTCAGTTTTCTAAATATGTGCCTTTATAGATGAAATGGTGCCATTCATATCATCATGTTTTGAGTGTAGAGTGGTAAACCCGTTGCGGATATATTCTAGCATCTTCTGCGAGTCATCAGGGGCCGGAGTGGACGATGTTGCCAGTGTCTCATCCAGCGATTCAGCTGTTGGTTTAGGTGGGGTCTTCGTGAACATGTTCAGGGGACTCTGTTTCTTTCCCGCGCCTGCTCCTTTGGTCATGGTGTAGACAATGTTTTTCTAATATTGGGTTACTGACCCTCTTTTGACAAAGTTTGTTTCTGTTTTAATTCCTCTTTTCAAGTGGTGGGTCTCCAACCCTCTCGCAACACTATTCACAAGTGTATCAAATCCTCCTCTCAAGCATTGGGTCTCTGACCCACCCATAACACTGTTCGTATATACATAAATCCTGTTTTGAAATACTGGGTCACAGCCCCTTTCTTAACAATATTCTCATCTGTGTCAGTTTCTTTAATATGTTTATTTGGGCTGTCACACGTTATCTCTGTGTTGCGCCATTTGCCTTCCTGCGCCCCAGTAACCCATTCATTCTCCCTGGGCTTACCGGGCGACTTTGGGGGTTCTCACATCTCTCCTGCTTCTCTCCTGGTCTGCTGACTAGGTTTGCATCCCGTCAGCTCCTGCCTTGCTTTCCTTTGCTCTGGGCAGCTCCCGCCGTCCACGGTCATCAAGCAGTAAGCTTCTTTTGTCTCAGTCTCCCTGAACACTGTTTGTGTCAGCCTCTGTGCTGCTTCTTACAATCGGCTCATCTCTGGCATCCTGACTGTCATCAGAACAAGTTGCAAATAGCTTCTGACTCTGCCTCTCTCTGAGATCTCTGTCAGCGGTGGGAGTTTTAATCTTCCCAGCATTGGTCTATATTTTCCAAAGACTAGGAAGCGCTGTTGGCTTAACGCTTCTGGTCATATTCATTGCTCCATCTGTCTTACTTGTCTCAGTACTAAAATGGGGGGGGGGGATATTGTGATTGGTTGGGAAAAGTTGGGAGATTAGTATCTATGTCACAATAGTCCATACAGGTATGTTGTTAAGGTGCATGGATGTCATGTGGACTTATGGCTGCAATGTTATTTTGGTTCAGTGTTGCCCTACCTCTCTGGAGTTGGTATTCCCCTATGTGGTCTTCCCACAGATAGCCACTCCCAGGATTAGAGTCAGGTAGCTTCAGCCTTTCCCTGCCCACATAAGAGAGGCTTCCCACCAGAGAGTCAGTGGCCATATTGCTAGATTCATCACAGGTAGCTGCAAGGGTACAACTACCAGGTGAGTGAAGGGTGTCCTGACTCCCTCAAAATTTGGAACACCAAGTTTGTTCCCCCCAATTATTACACCCCACATTTATCTGTCTGTCCCCCACTAAAATGCCACTGCATGTATGGAAGAATGCATAAAGGGATGTTTGCAACTTTGGCAGTATAGCACAAATTACACAACCAAGAGTAAAGGCTTGTTAAAAGAGTATAAATGTTCCTCGGTTTGCAGATATTTTACTGTTGATTTTTGTGATGAATGAAATGTGCACCAAACCCAGTGTACATTACGTGCTCAAAAGAATTTCAGCTTTAATCACAATCGCAGTTTGTCAAGCATAAAAACCTGTGGTCATTCTGATGTTCCCAAAATGCCCTCTGATTTTTTGCAAAACAGTGATGGTGAGGTTCTATTTGTCCTCTCCCCTTTCTCATAGGTTATTTAGTTACACAATGAGGTTGATTAACTTACTGGGGCACAATTAAATATCTGTGTGCGTTAAAATAAGTGTAAAATAAGGTGTATAAGGCTTGTGCCAGCCTTTACACTTGTACCGTTCTAGGGCATTTTAAAACACATTTCAAGGCAAAGTGGGATAAAGGAGGGGGACATATGTTTCCTCCTGCTCCTGCCCCATACGCCTGCACAACACATATTTTCACACCTGCATGAGATTTTCTTGAAGTTGTAGAAAGGATTCCTATGAAATCTGTCTGGGCCTAACACCTAATACAAGCTGGGGCATCCCATATGAATCCATTGTAAATGTAATCTGCAAAGTGTAATTTGCAGGCAGTTTTACATTTTTTACAAAACCGTGAGTAAAATTAAGGAGTAAAGGTGATTTTGCCTGTATTTACTTTCTTTTTTCACACCATTTTGTAAAAATGTAGAAATTCATGGAGGGGTCCCAACATCACATAAGTGCTCATGTTGGTGGCCCCCTTCATGCAATTACGTGGTTTAAAAAAAATAACTCTTTGTCATTTCAAATTAATAAGCACAACACAGTCATCAATTAACATCTGCGGGTTATATTTTGAACCAATCAATTATTTTCCCTACTAAGCAAAAATATAAATACATTAAATTCTTTACTATGAAGACATATGATAGAATCATCCAACAATAACTAACCCATTGCAATATTGCTATATATAAAAAAGAGACCATAACAAAACTAAACAAGATATACACAACATATACGGACAAAACAACACAAATCAATTCACAATTATCTCCCTATTCATTCTCGTCTTTCCAAACCACACTCTCACCCCAATTCATCCAACTATTATGGTAATAGTTTAGCCTCAATTATACAGTTAATTGAATGGTCCCCATATTTCCAAATATTCACCCTCTCGCTTCTGTTTTTGTAGCATGAGTTTCTCATAACTGGACAGAGTTTGTAGATCAGACAACCATCCCTCCACTTTTGGCTTTTTCCTTGTTTTGCAGACCCTCAAGATTTGCTTAGCAGCCACCACCCATACCCTATTTATCCAGCTACCATGGTCTCGAGCTACCTTATATCGCCCAGCATTTGAGAGCAGAATTACTGAGTAAGATGATCTAGGAAACACTACTCCCAAAATGATGTCCAGCCTGTCCAAAACCTCCCCCCCAAAATCCACCACTCTTGGACATTCCCACAACATGTGCAATAAGGTACTTCCCCTCTGGCCACATTCCTAGCAAGATTCCTCATTTCTCATACCCAAGTCAACCATCCATACTGGGGTCCAATATAAACGACACAAAATCCTCTGATGAACGAATCGCAAATTCAGATCCATCTTTGAACTCGTACCCACTCGAATTAAACTATCGCACTCTTTTACAGCTATGTCTCTGCCCAGCTCTTTCATCCATGCTTGCCGTAATTTTTCCCACGATGAAGCACATGAGCCCTCCATAGTCATCAATTTCAGGAAGGTCGAAATCATACGTGGTGGCGAATTAAATATATTGCAGACCGTCGGCCTATCTTTCATTGGGCTATTTAGCATCCCCTGTCTCTGCGTGAGAAGAGACTCTAACTCTGTATAACGTCTTTGCTCCCTTTTCCTAAACCAAAGTTTCTTCTAAGAGAATCAAAAGAAATCATTCAACCATCATTCCATAAATCACACACTCTTAGAATACCTTTCATTATCCAACTTACCTTTCATTATCCAACTCCGCCAGCACAAGGTCTTGTTCCCAATTTCCAGTCCTGAGTTGTACCACAAAGATGCTCCATAATGGATCCAGACATTTTCACCACATGATATATGATATGATATGGCATTTGTAACGCGCCTATACACAAGTGTTTCAAGGCGCGACGAGGCAGGGGGGGGGACAAAGGGAGACAGACAACGATCCTACTAGGCCAGGTGTCATTCAGATCGCGCAAGTGCAAGGGTAGAGGGGAAAGGGAGAAGTGCAAGAGGGAAAGGGAGAGGGGAAAGTGCATTACAGGGTCAATAGCATACAGGAAATAACAAGAGCCAACTAGTGGCAGTGCGAGTAAGTGCAGATAAGTGCTGGGAAGGGGGGCTGTGGGATACAGACACAGTCCCGTAGTGCAGAGAGTGCCAGGGAGGCAGTGCAGGGGAGATTGGCTGGGCCAAGGACCGAGAACGGAGAGTGGCCCAGTTGCAGATTCAGTGCAGTTTCAGTAACTTTAGCAGGGGAGAGGGGGAGAGAAAGCGGAGGCGAAGAGGAAGGTTTTGAGGTGCTTCCGGAACCGGAGATGGTTCTCCTCAAGTTTCAGGGAGGCAGGAAGGCTGTTCCAGAGGGAGGCCCCTGCAGCGGAGTGTCAAGTTGGGAAGCACGAGAGGGCTGCGTACCTGGTTTCTTGGTCTTTGATCTTGCCGGGGTCGCCAGTCTGTATCCAGTTGAAAGATGAGCTTGTGGCACGAGAGACCAGCCTCTCCACCACCCAAAAACTGATACTGGGTGGAGGATGGGCCGATTCCCAATGTCACGGAAGGCACTCTCCTGATTAACGTGACGAAGGGACTGTGCAAGCACAGGCAGGAGAGGCAGCGGTCTTGTAACAGATTATGGGCCGGGATGGAGTCCGTAGGAATAAAGTCCAAAGTATGTGAACTGAACCGTAGGTCTTAGATTCCGGTGAGGCAGGTATCTTCTTGGTCCACAGGAATGAATGAAGAGGTAAGGCTGGACAGGAAAGGAAGGAACCAAGACGGGGCTGGATATCAAACAGGAGGAGCCCGAAAGGAACTCTAGGGCAGCAAACGCTGGGGACCCTGGTTAGAGGATGCGGGCAGACCTAGGATGGTCCAGGTAAAAGTATGCCGGCAGAACCTGAGTATTCTGGTAAATACTGACAGAGCCTGGGGAACCCAGATATGGAAAGCTGGCAAACCCAGGGAGAGCCCAGGTAAGGTAGCTGGATGGCCCAGGGAGGAACACTGGAAAAGTAAGCTGCAGGCCCAGGGAACAACTCAGGTAAGGAATCAGGCAGGCCCAGGAAGGGACTCAGGTAAGGTATCTAACAGGCCCAGGGAACAACTCAGGTAAGGAATCAGGCAGGCCCAGGAAGGGACTCAGGTAAGGTATCAAAGAGGCCTAGGGAACAACTCAGGTAAGGAATCAGGCAGGCCCAGGAAGGGACTCAGGTAAGGAATCAGGCAGGCCCAGGGAACAACTTCTGGAAAGGTAACAGGCATCCCAGAGCGGGCTGAGGTGAGTACAGGCGGCCCAGGTAGGAAGCTCGCAGAACGAAGCAAACCGCGTTGAGACGCGGCTTGCCTCGAACTGCGACCTCCTTTTATGGGTCGCCGGCGCCGGTGAGGCTTGGAACGCAAGCTGCTTCACCTCCAGGCGCCGGCGTACCCAAAGCGAGTCCTGGAAGGCAAGCCCTTCCTAGGGCTCGTGCCCAGTCCACGGCGCATGCGCGGAACCGAGACAGAGGTCTTCCGCGCATGCGCCGTAACCCTCCGGCTCCGACACCCAGCGCTCTCCCCCTGGCGAGCCCCCAAGTGCGGAAGCGCGGGTAGACTCGCCAGGAGGTGAAGGGACGCGCGAGCGCGGCGGACCCCGGTCTCCAATGTGGCGTGACACGGAGAGAGATCTGCCACCAACTCGTTGTTTGGAGAAGCGGCTGACCCTGAGGGAGTTGGAGGCAGATGAGCGAAGAGCTCGCGAAGGAAGATATTTAGGAAGAGAGAGTTGAAGGTATTTTGGCCCAAGGCCCCAGAAGGCCTTGTGGACAATGCAGAGGGTTTTGAACTTGATCCTCGCAGTCACTGGGAGCCAGTGAAGTGATTTCAGTCCTGGAGAGATATGGTCCCTGGGCTTGAGGCCAAGGACAAGTCTTGCAGTCCTGTTCTGGATGAGTTGCAAAGGGCAGAGAGTAGAGGCAGGCAGATTTAGATAGAGGCTGTTACAGTAGTCCAGCTTCGAGAGAACCAGGGCTCTAGAGACAGTGAGCTTCTGGGGGAAGGTGAGGAAAGGAAGGATACCTCTGAGGAGGTGTAGCTGGTAGTGTGACTTCTTAGAGACGTCAGATATGTGAGGAGAGAAGGAGAGTGTGGAGTCGAAGATGACCCCGAGGTTTTTTGCCTTGCAGGTAGGAGCAGGAAGAGGGCCAAGAGAGGCCGGCCAGAGAGCTGCAGGGAAGGAGGGAGTGGTTGTGCCGATGAGTAGAATCTCAGTCTTACTGGCATTAAGGCAGAGGTCATTGGCGGCACACCAGTCCTGGATAGCAGAAAGACAATCAGAGATGAGGGAAGGAGAAGAGGAGGCCGAGGGTAGCATGAAAATGAGCTCTGTATCATCCGCATAGCACTGAAAGTAGGGGCAGAGAGCGGCGATGCGGTGGGCGAGAAGTGCCAGATACTGGTTGAAGGGCCTGGGGGAGAGGTTAGGACCCGGGGGGACACCACAGGTAGAGAAAAAGATGTCAGAAAGGAAAGACCCCAGTTGGACCTGGGAGGGTCGATTGGGGAGGAAAGAGGTCAGCCACGCCAGAGCCTGACCAGTGATACCCAGGTTATCACGGAGACGGTTGAGCAGGATGGTATGGTTGACAGTATCCAAGGCAGAAGAGAGATCAAGCAAAATTAGAACACAAGGAATGTTAGAATCAAGGTTCCAGAGCAGGTCCTCACGGATGTTCAGGAGAGCAGTTTCCATGCTTCTGGCAGCTCTGAAGCCAGACTGATGGTCATGAAGACTGCCAACAGATTCAGCATGGAGATTAAGCTGGGAGATGGCCAGTTTCTCCAGGAGCTTGCCCAGGAAGGGAGTGATAGAGATTGGGCGGTAGTTAGCTGGGCAGGAGGGGTCGGAAGAGGGCTTCTTAAGAAGGGGGTCAAAAGGGAGTGCTTGAGAGGGGATGGGAAGACTCCAGAGGCGAAAGAGTGATTGCATAAGTCAGCAAGGGCAGGGGCCAAGGAGTCGATGTGGTCCTTGATAGTTTTGGAGGAGCAGGGGTGGACCTGTTTTGATGAGACATTCATAGATCGGACTTGTCTCGAAACCTCGTCAGCAGAAAAAAGGGGAAAGGAAGAGAAGGGGAGAGGAGGGGTGGCTGCAGAAGGGCCAGAGGGAGAGCAGGGAATAGAGGGGGGGAGGTGATAGGAGGAGAGTGAGGACAGGATGTCCTGAGTTTTTTAAATGAAGTGAGAGGCCAGTGCTGTGCAGAGGGCCTGGGAGGGGACAGGAGAGGTAGAGACTGCAGCAGGGTTGGCCAGCTCCTTGCAGATTTTAAAGAGTTCAGCTCAATTGTTAGATGCCGCAGAGATGCGGGCTTGGATGAGGGCTCTCTTCTTGGAGAGAACGGAGAGCCGGTATTGCCTTTGGAGCAGGCGGCAGGCCAGTTTGTCAGAGGATGCACATGAGGCGCGCCATTTCCTCTCTGCCACCCTGCACTTGCGATTAAGGGTGACGAGATCGGAGTCATACCAGGAGTTACATTTGGCTTTGGGCTTCAGGCGGATTCTCATGACAGGGGCAAGGATATCAAGAGTATCAGATATAGCAGAGTGGAGAGGGCTGTGTCAGGGTGGGAGTCAGCCGAAGGGAGAGGAGGGGGCAAGAAGGTGGCAGCAAAAGCCTCAACTGACACGCGCTTCATAGGTCGGATGACCAAGAAGGAAGGTGGCAGTGATGAGGATGGCTTTGCCTGTGGGGTAGGGCGGGTGAGGTGGGAGGATAGGAGAAAGTGATCACTTTCACATCTAGCAGTATCTGTAATGCTTTAGCCGCTGGGGTGGGCTTATCAATCCTATCATCTGACCTGTCCACCCTAGGGTTCATTACACAATTGAAATCCCCGCCCCAAATCACCGCACTACCCGCACACGCGCTAAGATTGGTGCACAGAGTTCTGAAGTATGCCGCTGTGTTTTGGTTAGGGGCATACGTATTCACAATGCATACTTCTTTATTCTCTATCAGCCCTTTCAATATAATGGGTTGTTAACCTTTGGCGTGATGCATACATGTCTATTGTACATACAACAGTCACAATACAATGCTAACAAATAACACATACAAGACCACATTAAAAAGCAAAGCAAGAACATTTTTGGCAAAGCATTCCATGTCTTCACAGAATGATACTTTGTTCCAATATTTACACTATGATAGAAGTTCAGAGCTATTCTCCCAGAGGTCTGTGCCATTATCTGTTAGCACTATAAAATATAGTATAGACAGCCCCCACACATTGAAGTATTGAATAACCCCACTTTAATTTCAATTTCCAGCCACCCCTGTTACCATGAGCAGGAAAGGGATTCATGCCATGTTATAGTCTTTGTAGCAGCGATTCATTCATTCTCAACAACTCCCTGATGCACCACCAGCATTTACATATCAACTGTATGCATCAAGTATTAGTAAGAAACACTAGCAAATACAGGTTGCTGCCTTTTCAAGCTTGCATCTCCTCCCCATTGTTTCATAGTTCAAGACCTCCCATCCCATGCTATTGGATGACTGCAGCAGAAGACAGTCTGAGTCATTCAGTACACACTGCTCTGAGTCATTTCCTTTGCTTTGTGGCAGTGCATTAGTAATTGCTGGAATCCTCCCACCATCCTGCCTCCACAGTTCATCAGCCAATCATCCTCCCACGTTCCCCTCAGCAGTTTAATTCCCAATACCTTCTTCCATTGCGGTCCAGTCCAGCTAGCAGCTATCCATTCTGCGTAATACCTCATGCTTTTCCCCCGGTCCTCATGTGCGCTTTCAGCTGCCTTGTGCGCAGCGTTATGTTTGCAAGGCCCATGAGAGAACAACACAAGAAGGAACAAAATGAGGTATAATCGAGCCCACAGGAGAACGGCGTATGTCTGCTCATGCTCTCCCTCAGATGCCGAATTTAGTATCTGCTTGAGCCGCGGCAGACCTCCGCACAGTAGAATGGATTCCCCGAACCTCGATGTAGGAAATAAATGTAATGGACTTCCTGAGTCATGGTCACATGACGACCCGACGTCATTACAGGGTCCTTTATTCAAATACCTTCAACTCTACGCTCCCAGCTCACGGAGTGGAAATAAACAATTAGGATTGGTTGTAACAGCAAAAAACCAACCCTCCTTTCCAATACATCTCTGCTCAAGTCTCCAAATATCATGATTGTGTGACCCCCCCCCAAGGAGAGATCACCAAAATCACGCGCTTTCCTCAAAATCATCTCTTTGACAGGAAACCGCAAGAATTTCACAACAAAATGTCTAGATCTCTGGCCAATTGCAAGTTTCGGACCCAAACTCCTGTGCACCCTCTTCATCTCTAAATGTATCTTTGGATCCAATTTCAGTAAGGTAATCAAAGTTTTTTTCCAAGAAGTCCGTAGGTTTGCCCTTCTCTGCATTTTCTGGGAAGCCAGCAATTCTGACATTGTTTCTCCTTTAAACATGTTCTTGTTCAGAGAGCTTTAGGAATAACTTGTCATTCTTAGATTCTAAGTCTCTTATTTGATCAGCCATCCTTAAAATCTTCTCATCCACTCCAGTGAGATGTGTCTCAACTCTGTCCATGTTAGATGTCAGCTCTACATATCTCACCTCCACCTTGAACACTTTTGCCTTGATGTGAGCTATGTCCAAAGTCACTTTAGTTAAAAGATCCAATGGTTTGTCTTCTCTTCTCTCAGGGTATCCTCTTCCCCCTTCTGCCTTTTCGCTGGTTGAGTTGCTTCAGTTGTATTTCAGTCAGCCATTGTAGGAAGGAGGGTTCAATCTAGGCACAGGAGCACAGCCTTCAAGCTGCCATCCCTGGAGGTGACAGTTCTCGCAATGACGACTTTTAACAAAGTGAGCCTGACTGATTGAATTGTTAATATACCGTGGGTAAGCAAGTTTACAAACAGTGATTTATTTACAAAGTGTGCCAGATATGTATTTAGAATATGCAGACTGGATGCAAACCTGACCACATGAGACCATGCTGAGTGACCCACAATATATTGTTTGCAACGTCTAAAGATGTATTGTTTGGGGCATGCAACGCCCTCTTTTAGGCACTCTTTAGACAACTCTTTCTATTTGAACCCCCCCTTAATTTAACTTACATTGGATTTTTTTTCATGTGTTAACATAGAGAACCAATTTTGAACTGTTTGGCCTTTTGCAGTATTTGTCTTAAAAATTGTGCTGTACAAGGCCTCATTTAAAAACATGATTTTAAAAATGTTTTCGGGGTTGGGGGTAGTCTCAATACATTACTTCACTACACTCATTCACTTTTGCTAATTTTTAGGGAAAGTGAATGGCCTTACCTGTTGCCACTGATCTTGGTTTGTTAACAATGTCAGTGATGCAACCCACTCCCAGCAACAAAAGCTGACTCTGCCATTAGCACATGCTTTATAATGTTACTGGTTGTGTACTGTGGTTGCTGGCATGTTTAGACGCCGGGGCCAGGTACCGTCCCCATCCTTGCCTTTATGCTAGGTGAAAGAATTGTTTGATTCAAAAACATACTTACATAATTCACCTGGTGCAGTGTATGGCTTTCCCCCAGGGAGCATGATCATTGCGCATGCGTGAATGCCCAGGTCGTCCTGGGAGTCTGTAGTGCAGAAGGGGCTTCTTGAAGGAGTTTTGGGTGCACTCAGCAGGTCTTACAGCCCCCCACTCATTTTGTGTTATGACACATTCCCGGACACAGGACTTCAATCTTAATTGGAGGTGTAATCTGCTGGCCTACCACAATGCAAGGCCGCTAAACCAGAGAGAGAAATACACTGTCAGTCAGATACTATATTTAAGCAGAAGAGAGCCATGTCATCCACTGTCACAGCCTATTCATCATCAACACATCCTCAAGTTGAAAGGAAATTGGCCCAAATTCGGAATCCTACAAAGCATTGTCTGAGCAGAGCAACACTCCAACTCAGGAAGTGCGTATGGAAATGATGGAACATAAATTAATGCTTGGGGCTTCTCGGGTGACCATGTGGCACTTCACATGTTTCCCTCAGTGTCTCCCTACACCCAGAGCCCATAAAATACTCAAAGCCCCACTGAGAGGTCAGCTAATATAGCAAGACTGTTAGGATAACAAAGTGCTGCCGTACACAGTCTCTACGCATTCAGCTAGAGTATTGGACTGTGGAAGCGCATGCAGTGATGTTGATGGATTTGGCCAGTATTCGGATCTGTGTACTCCTGGCTAAATACAAACGTCTCAGGCAAGCGCTTAAGGCGCCAAATGACGATATAGGCTTAATAACCAGAAACCATTTGTTCTGTATGTAGCCACTTCTTTCTCATCTAAGGAATCCTCATTGTGACGTCCCAGTTAGTTTGTGCGCGCATGCGCGAGCCTCGTTTTGGGCCCCGCGCATGCACAGGTTAAATAAACTGCGTACCACGGCAGTTGCCGCCGGGACGCGTAACTATCACCAGCGCGTCCCGTGTCTCCGTTGATGTATGCGTGTGCATGCCTGCTGTGAGTGCGTGTGGGCCACCCGAGGCACGGGTGGCCGCCCTCAACGTAACAACTGGTGACGAGGCGGGATACCGCCGTACCGTTCGCCCCATATACACGGCAGAGAAAAAAAAAATCAGCGACGCTACGTCGGACGGAAGCACGGACCCGGCGCGAACATTCCGGTAATGTCGAGAGGCAAGCACACAGCAGTAGCGGCCTGAAAAAGTGCTCGTGCGCTGCTGTTTAAGTGCAACCAATTAATTTTTGGAACTTTTGGTCGCCCCAGAGCCCTGAGGATGATTTTTTTCAACACAGACACCCTGTTGAGCAGTGCTGGAAGACACGACAAGGTGGTGGATTAGCAAGCAGCAGTCTGAGGTACATGTGAAACCCATCCCAGTCAGGTTTGCGGCCTCTGAGACATTAAGAGGTGCCTGTGCGACCTGTGAACATGGCAGAAAGTGATGGCGAAGGAGGAACTGCGGCAGTAGTGACGAGAGCACAGCAGGGGTCGTTGCTACCAATGCAAGAATTTGATGTATCAGGTCCCCCGTCGAAGTTAGGTCCAAAGTGGTTACTATGGATAAAGAAACTTGATATGTATTTCACAGCAACGGGGATAACTGACGATGATGCAAAAAGGGCGACCCTGTTATTATCCGCAGGTCTGGACGTCATTCGCATATATGAATATCTTAACCTGCAAGTAGTCACCTATGCTGCCGTCAAGGCTGCATTGGAGAATCACTTCATACCACTTTCCAATGTTGATTACGAAAGATTCCTGTTCTGCGGGGAAAAACAGAAGGAAGAGGAATCCCTGGATCAATTTTGTGCTAGACTGCGGCTGATGGCCACCACGTGTCGATGGGACAATGAGGAGTTGATGATACGTAATCAGGTTATCCAAGGGTGTAGATCTGGGAAACTACAAAGACAAATACTGAGAGAGCCAGGGTGGACTCTACAACAAATACTTGACAGTGGCAGAACGTATGAGCTGGCGGAAGGGAGAGGTGCCAAGATGGACGCAGCAGTGCGACCGGGCGCATCTGAGGATGCGTTTGCCATCAGCAAGCGAGCCGGATCGAAAGACAAGTGGGGCCAGCGAAGGCAAGGGACTCAGTCACCACATGGGTCTAATTTGATTTGTCAAGACTGTGGATATGACTTGCCGCATTCGGAGGAGTGTCCGGCAAAATCAAGGTCGTGTGGCCGGTGCAATGGACCGGGACACTATGCGAGAATGTGTCGTGCCCCTGCTCCCGTCTCTGTGCAGAGAGGCCCGGCTAGAGTTCGGGGTAGCGGGTCAAGAGGACAACGGAGTATTGCGGCCCTGGAGCAGGAAATGCAAAGACTGCAGATGGCCGAGGAGGAAGAGGAAGACGAGGACGAAGTGTTCTTCATTTCAAACATTGCCTCTGGAGTCAAGAGAAAGAGACAGCCCAAGTGTGTAGTGGACATACAAGGAGTACCGACACAAGTGCTAATTGACAACGGGGCCTCGGTCTGTGTACTGGCAGAAGAACACTATCAGAAAATTCCAGGCCCTCCCACACTGGACAGGTCAGCGGCGAAAATCTTCACGTTCGGCAGGGAAACTCCGCTGCCAATCAAGGGCGTGTTCATAACTCCTGTATCCAAGGGAGGAAAAACGATTAAGGCAAGATTTTTTGTCACGGATGTAAGTCCCCATTCGTTACTCAGCTGTGCAGCATCTGAAGCACTGAACCTGGTTCATTTCGCATTTGAGGTTTATCAGACGGACATTGAATCACTGCTTGTCAGGTTTGGGGGCATTTTCGAAGGGGTTGGAAAGTTGAAGGCGCCCCCTGTGCGTCTGCACATTGACGATTCAATTAGGCCAACAGCCCTGAAGCATAGGCGGATCCCATTCCATCTAAGGGAGAAGGTGGAGGAGGAGCTGCGGTCGCTTGTCAACATGGACATCATTGAGAGGGTGGAAGGGCCTACGCCCTGGGTGTCACCATTAGTGGTCGCGCCCAAGCCGAAACAGCCTGGCGCGGTGAGAATCTGCCTAGATATGCGCCTCCCTAATGCCGCAATCAAAAGGGAAAGACACTTGACGCCAATCCTGGATGACATCGTAGGGGAGCTACAAGGAGCAAAAGTGTTCTCTAAATTGGATCTGTGGGGGCGGGCTATCACCAGCTTGAGCTCCACCCGGACTCGAGATTCATCACCACATTTACGACGCATGAGGGTCTCTACCAATTCAAACGCCTGAGTTTTGGCATTTCGTCGGCCGCCGAGGTGTTCCAAAACACCATCAGGGGAGCTTTGGCAGGCCTAAAAGGTGTGTTGAACATGAGTGACGATATTTTGGTGTTCGCCAACTCTGAAGCTGAACAATTGAAAAGGCTCGAGGATACACTAAAGAGACTGCACGATCTGGGCCTCACTCTACACCGTCAAAAGTGCAAATTCTTTAAAGACCGAATTGGATTTTTCGGATTCATCTTTCACGCCGCCGGCGTGTCGCCTGACCCGGCAAAGATCAGAGACATTCGGGAAGCCGCCGCACCACAGTCCCCCACGGAGGTAAGGGGTTTCCTGGGTATGGTGATGTACTGCGGGCGCTTCATTAAGAGTTTGGCTTCGCTGGCGGAACCACTCAGGGCACTGATGCAAAATGATGCTGTGTGGAAGTGGGAAGCCCGAGAACAAGAGGCATTTCAAGCTCTCAAAAATGCCCTGTCCGATGAAGACACGATGGCGTACTTCAATCCATCGGTGGAGTCTGAGATTGTAGTGGATGCCAGCCCTGTAGGGATGGGGGCAGTGTTGCTACAGCCTGATGAAACGGGGGACATGCAGCCAATTGCATACGCGAGTAAAGCCCTTTCCAGTACCGAAATGAGGTACTCGCAAATTGAGAGGGAGGCCCTGGCCATCCTGTGGGGCTGTTGCCATTTCCGCCTTTACATCTTGGGAAAGCCTGTCGTAGTGGTGACAGACCACAAACCGCTATTGCCCATATTGGCGGGGGTTTCGTCAAAACCGCCCCCAAGAATTGAGAGGTGGATTTTGGCCCTCATGGAATACGGTGTGCGGCTAATATACAGACCAGGAACCAACAACCCAGCGGACTATCTGTCGCGCCATCCCAACAAGGAGAATGCTGAGTTGGAGAGCGGTGAAGAGGACTGCCACGTTTTGCTCTGTCAAGTAGTGGGAGGAGCACTGCCAATGGCTCTCTCGAGACTGGCAATAGCGACGGCGTCCTCCAACTATGAGGTTTTTGGCATTATCAGAGCCGCAGTGAAGAGCGGAGATTGGAGGGAAGTGCTGCGCAATAACTCACAACGCCACGAGGAGGCACAGAGGGACCTGCAAGCGCTCTGGCGAGTTAGAGATGAGCTATCCGTCTCTGATGATGGACTACTCCTCAGAGGGCGACAAATTGTCATACCACAGGCGCTAAGAAAGCGGGTGTTGGAACTGGCGCACATTGGTCATCAAGGGGTCGTCAAGACCAAGGCGAGGTTAAGGCCCAAGGTCTGGTTTCCAGAGTTGGAGGGTGAGGTTGAAAATTTCGTGAGAAGATGCCTGTCCTGCCAAGCGGCAACCCCAGGAGACAAGGCCCCACCAATATGCTCGATGGAGCGCAGCATGAAGCCATGGGGGACTGTTCACGTGGATTTTGGCTTGACTGGTCGAGGCATGTACTTCCTGGTGGCCGTCGACCAGTGGTCGAGATACCCTGAGGTAGAAGTGGTGGAGTCGACTGCGACAGAGTTCACCACCAGAGCGTTGGACAAAATGTTTGCAACGCATGGCTTCCCGGACATACAGTGTTCAGACAATGGACCCCCATTCACTGGCAGCCAGTTTGCCCAATTCCTCCGAGAAAGAGGGATACAACACCGCCGGGTGTCTCCACTATGGCCACGAGCTAATGGAGAGGCCGAGAGGATGATGCAGACACTCAACAAGGTACTAAGGATTTCAGCCAGTGGGGGTGAAGACCTGCTGACGAAGCTCGTGGAATTCCTGCGAGAATATCGAGCAACGCCCCATCAGTCCACGGGGGTTGCTCCCGCCGAGGCGCTGTTTGGGCGGTGCCCGAGGGGAATGTTACCGGAAGTGGAGGGCCGAGGGCCCGGGGTCATTGATGACGGAAAGGTTCAAGAAGAACGGGTGTTGCGCAACAAGAAGGAAAGTGAGAGGAGGGGTTTGCGAGAAAAGGAAATGCAAGTTGGAGATTCGGTGCTGGTTCGGAACCGGCACCCGGAAGGCAAATTGTCTCTACCTTTTGAACCTCGCCCCTGGAAGGTAACGCATGTGAAAGGGACAATGGTGACGGCAGCGTGCGAGCATGGCACCGTCACCCGCAACCGGTCCTTCTTCAAGAAAGTGGACACGCCGGATGAAGCCCAGACCCCGGGTGAGATATTAAGTCCGGAAATGAGCCCCAGAGCGCAAGATGACGTGCCATCGAGCGAAAGCACTCCCGCTGGAGACGGTGACCGCCCCCTGCCGACGGTCATGCCACGGTATCCCGTCTGCCGGGACCGCAAGCTACCGGTTCGTCTGAAGGACTACGTCCTGGACTCAGGGGACTGAGCATATTGCAAGAGAGGCCGTTCCAGTTTGGTGAGACAATGTGTTCATGTTTACTAGTTCAGGGGAGCATGCGCACCCTGAGTGTTATACTGTTTGTCGTTAAAGAAAAAAAGGGATGTGACGTCCCAGTTAGTTTGTGCGCGCATGCGCGAGCCTCGTTTTGGGCCCCGCGCATGCGCAGGTTAAATAAACTGCGTACCACGGCAGTTGCCGCCGGGACGCGTAACTATCACCAGCGCGTCCCGTGTCTCCGTTGATGTATGCGTGTGCATTCCTGCTGTGAGTGCGTGTGGGCCACCCGAGGCACGGGTGGCCGCCCTCAACGTAACACTCAGATGCCCATCTTTAGTGCAGGCAAAGTTCCCAGTCTCTGGAGAGAATGCTGAAACGCATTTATTCTGCAGATGGGAGATTCGCAATCCTTGCATAAACCCGTCCCCCTTAGGATAGTTCCCATAGTATTGTGAATTTATAGAACCATACCTGCCTACATTTGAAAATAAAAATTCCTGAGATGTATGCCTCGCCCACGGGCACACGAGACTCTGCCCATTTGCACATGGCTCCGCCCACACACCCCGACCATCTGTCAAAAAGGTAAACTCGGTTGTTGTAGCTGACATTAGAAAAATGTTCTCCGCCTTCATTTTGCTTACTATAGCACTGATAATCATTCATTAATTCAATGCTCTGGTAAGCAAAATGAAGGCGGCACCGCAGCCGAAATAATGCTGCTTTCAATCCAATGACATGGATTGTAAGCAGCATTATTACGGTGGTCGCATTGAGGCAAAGTGGGCATGAACATTTTGTGCCGTTTCCGGGTCCCGTCATATTCTCCACCCGATTGGCTACAGCCATCTTTTTTGCCAGTGCGGTGCCTGAGATACCTCCAGCTCTTAGCCAGATGAAATCAGGCATCCCACCGGCAAACTTGAAGTTAGGCGCTGAGGGAAAAGTGGCTACAGCCAATCGGGTGGAGAATATGACGGGACCGGAAAGCTGACAAAATTCCTGGGATTGCAGGGTCTTTTTCGGAGACCCGGAGAAATGCCTAAAATTCCGGAGTCTCCGAAAAAATTCCAGAGGTTAGGCAGGTATGTATAGAACCTGCAGTGGCGTCAGCCAGCCAGTCCGGGTTTATGCAGTGAACGTAGTGGTCCTGGTTTTTCTTTAGCTCGCGCGGCGCGCTAACCCTGGCTTGCCGAGGCCTACTGCTGGAGGTCGGAACAGCCCCCACCTCGGCTCACCGACATCACACTGGCGACGAAGGAGCAAAGAATCCACGTGCGCCCGCATTCCTGCCTCAGCAAACGGCAGTCTTGACTCGCGGAGCCGTGTAGTCACACGCGGACCCCCCAACGTTCTGGAGGACACGCATCAGCCGCTGCAGACACCAGGTGCTGAACTTCGCACGCATGTTGGCAGCATACCACCCAACAGAAGGTATTTCCGCATGAACTCCAGCATTTTCGGATATAGACGTTCCGAATCTGCCGCACATCATCCGCGTATGAGTCACGCTCCAGGACGCGTGTTATACGCGATCCATCTGCACGTCTCCGGCTCCCCACGTGTCACAGAGGCAACCTTCAAGGCCGCGTATCACACGCGCTCCACCCACACATCCCCAGCCCACTCGTGCCCGCTGTACGGAGCCCTGCAGCCCACGGCCTACTGCAACTGTGACCCCGAAAAAATAAAAAAAAGAGAAGAAACAATCCGGAAACCGGACCTAGTTTAAAACACCAGACCCCACAATGTGTCACGCCCTGCTTAACTGTAAAACGCGGAGAACAGAAAACGCCGGCAGGGATACCCCAAAATTACCCGGTGCAGTCAACCTCATCAAAACATGTCCAGCTCAGAAACCAGCCCCCCGAGAACCAGCACAAGCCTTTCCTCCAGAATGAGCCTCACCACTGACCACCCTGACCCAACGATGACCACATTCATGCCGCCATTCGACCCATTCGCCACGGAAGCAGCCATCAGGTGGGAAATTTGGCTGCAGCAGTTTGAAATGCACCTTGAAGCCAGAGACATCACAATAGCAAAGAAAAAACGCACTTTTCTACTCAACGTCGGAGCTGCTACCCTGCGCCTTTTCAACGCTGCACCAAACCGCGGAGACAACAACAACTACGATGCAGCCAAGACAGTACTCACAAACATGTTTAAACCTGACCTGACTACGAACGCTTCCATTTCTGCATGGCTAGGCAATGAGAGAAAAAGACTGTAGATAAATTTCATGCTTGCCTTCGCGAAATGGCAGTAGGCTGCGAGTTCCCGGACGAAGAATTCGCAATCCGCCTCCAAATAATCAACGGCATATCCTCAGAAAAGCTAAGAAGAGCGATACTCTCAGAAAAGAACATACGCCTGTCCCGCATCCTAGAAATGGCCCGCCTTCGAGTGCAGACTGAGGACCAGGTAGCGGTGATTGAAGCAGCGATCCAAAGACTCCCGCTAGACAACCCTAAGCCGACAGAAGATGTCGCAGCCATATCAAAACACCAGAACACGCGCATGAAATACGGCCAGAAAACACACGTGCAGCAAGAACGAAACAAAGCCTGCAAATGGTGTGGCGGCCCATGGCACAAGGGTGACTCCTGCCCCGCATGGGGATCCACGTGCAGGAAATGCAACCGCCTCAATCATTATGCGGCAGTCTGCCTGAACCCACCAAACCGGAGTGACAGAGAAACGGCGTCAAGACCGACACCAGAACGCCGGAAAAGGTTTGCACCGAGAGAATCTCCGCACCAACGAGATCGGAGGGGAAAAGCCAGAGCCATTGACGACATCCAAAGATCCCCGGACACAAGTGACAGCGATGACAGTGTGTCTCCCGAGAGGACAGAGAGACGGAAAAAAGGGAGCAAACAGACACACCGAGTACACCTTATATCGGTGTCGAACCACACAGATCACAACAAAGGAAGAGGCCATCGTGTACTGTCATCTCCAACGGAGAGCCACTGAAAGTAGTCATTGACACTGGCGCAACAGTGAACGTAATGCCTATGACCGCATTCAGCAAACTTCACCCGAAACCCATGCTTCAAAAGAAGAAAGTCCGTCTATACGCCTATGGGTCCAAGAAATCCCTACCCGTGCAAGGGTCATTCAAGTCAGACTTCACCCACAAGAACGCCAACTGCCGGGCGCACATCTACGTGGTAGATGCTGGCTGTGAAACCCTGCTCAGCTGCAAGACAGCAGAAAAACTAGAGCTGATCCACTTTGCATTCAACCTCCAACACAACGAGCTCGACGAACTACTACTACAACACAAAAAACTGTTCCAGGGCATAGGGTGCCTAAAGGGCCAAACCATCAAACTCCACATAGACCCTTCCATAGAACCAAAAGCTGTACGACACCGACGGATACCCTTCCACCTGAGAGAAGCTGTGGAGAAAGAACTGACCAAGCTCGAGGAAGCAGGGATAATCGAAAAGACATCAGGACCAACCCCGTGGGTATCGCCGATGGTAGTAGCCCAGAAACCCAAACAGCCCAACGCGGTAAGAATCTGTATAGACATGAGACTTCCCAATGCAGCGATTGCTAGAGAACGCCACATAACCCCAACTATTGACGAGCTCATTGTAGACCTCACCGGAGCGACAGTCTTCAGCAAACTTGACCTAAGATCGGGCTACCACCAGCTCAGACTAGCTAGAAGCTCAAGATACATCACCACGTTCTCCTCCCACCTTGGGCTAATGAGATATAAACGACTCAACTTCTGAATATCATCAGCGGCTGAGGTGTTCCAACATGAAATCCGCAAAGTTATCACCGGCCTAGATGGTACTACGAACATCAGCGACGACATTCTTGTGTACGCAGCAAACGAGAGAGAGCACCACAAACGCCTGGCAGCAGTCCTGGCCAGACTGGAAGCAGCAGGCTTAACGCTGAATGCAGAGAAATGTGAGTTTGCAAAAGAAGAACTCTGTTTCTTCGGATATATATTCAGTGCCAAAGGCGTGTCTCCAGACCCTTCCAAAGTAAACGACATTAAGAGCACAAAAGCAACCCAATCCGCCACAGAGGTGAGAAGTTTCATGGGGATGGCGACATATTGTGCGTGGTTTATTCCCGACCTCGCCAATATCGCAAGCCCATTCCGAGAACTGACCAAGAAAGACCAAAAGTGGGAATGGACATCGACCCACCAACAAGCCTTCCAGCAGATTAAGGACACCCTGTCAACGTCTACAACCATGGCGTTTTTCAACATAGAAAGGCACACGGAACTCCTAGCAGATGCCAGCCCAGTAGGCCTAGGAGCAGTACTAACGCAAACAGACAATGAAGGAAATGTGCTCCCCAATGCATTCGCCAGCCGGGCGCTCACCAAACCAGAACAAAACTATGCCCACATAGAAAAGGAAGCCCTCGCCATTCTTTGGGGGTGCCGCCACTTCAAGGTATATCTGCTTGGCAAGAAAGCAAAGGTTTTAACAGATCACAAGCCATTGATCCCGATATTCAGAGGTTCTGCTCCCCATCCGCCAGCACGCATAGAGAAATGGATGCTGCAGCTGCAACCTCCACAACATAGAGGTTGACTATCATCCGGGAGCAGACAACCCAGCAGACTACTTGTCCCGTCACCCGAGACCTGCCTCCGTGGAAGAACAACATCATTCAAAAGAAACTGATGAACACGTGTGCCATGTGGTTGCCTGCGCCCGACCACGGGCTCTCACCATGCAAGAGATAGCCTGCGAAACAGAGGCAGACACCATCCTGCAGCTCACCACTGCTGCCATCCAGTCAGGCAACTGGTGTCAAGATTAATCAGGTGAGTACAAAGGCAGTGAATATGGCAAGGGAAATGTGCACAAAATCGCACAGTGAATAACCTTGAATCAAACAACGTGCACACAAGAACCACGACTCATGTATACTAAAACCCAGGAGTGCAGATAGAGTGAAACAAAAATACCAATATATGAAAAGGGATGTGGGGTAAGCACTTAGAACCTCCTTATGACTGAAAGGAAAGTCGGCAAACTCCTTACCCACTATGCTATTACAGATACTGACAGCACTAAGCCCACGTAGAGGGCAAGCAAGGACAGGATCTGTGTGCTGACACTCTGGATGATACTGAATAAGGAACTTAGAAACAGTACTCACGAGAACCGGAAAGACCACTTGAATGTCAGTAAACCCACGAACCCAGTTGATCAAACAGGGACCCAGAAGGCTATAACAGCAATGGGTGGAGGATAACTAAATACATTAGACCTAAGTCAAGGAGCAAGTAGGAATTGTGATTATAGAATAGTGAGGAAAACAAAAGGCATTCACACAGGGACTAGTTACAACAGCGCCCCACACCTAAATAATCAAATGGGAAATAAATGCAGAAGTGCAATGGAAAACATGGAATGGATCCCAATAGAAAGTAAGGATCAGGAGCAGGGAAAATGATATCAAAAAGGAAACCTTTCCCACCCATCCAAGGAGAAAAGGCAGGAAGCTAAATCTAAAAAGGGAAAGTCTAATGCATGCAGTTTTTTAAGTAGCAAAGGACAGCATCAAAGAAACAGAGAACACAGGCAAATTGGGCTGCATCAAAGGGTAAAGCACAGAGAAAGGCTGCCTGCAGACAGAGGAAGACAGAAAGGGAAATCCAGAAAGCAGAAATCAATTAAGCACATGAATCCGAAATCCAGGGCGGAGGAACAAGAAACAGGAACTAGGAACTAGGCACAAAAGCTAGGAACAAGGAACAAGGGACCAGTCACAACAGGAACACTGCAACAATGACCAGCGCTGGACTGAAGCAAACTGAGGCTTTTAAAGCTGCTTAACGAGCACACCCCTCAGGTGTGCCACCTGCTGCACCTGCAGCCACAGGTGTTGCCTATCCTCCACCCAACCTTGTCCTGCAAGGGAGGAGGTGAAGCAGTGAGCCAGGCATTCTGGGAAGCATAGTCATTTGATTAAAGTAGCATGCTGGCTGCCAAAAACCTGGAATGGATCGGGAAGGGAAGTAACTTGGAAAATAAGGTTTTAGCGCTCCCAATTCATCACAGCACTGTAGCATTAGGTTCGGAGGAAATGTCCAGTAGGGAATAAACCCCAAAACATGCCCCCAAGTGGCGGGAACGGGAGCGGAGGGAGTGAGTCGTGACAGTATACCCCCTCCCACGGCCGTCTCCAGGCGACCGTCACCCGCACAAAACATCTTCCTTCCATGATAGGAGCGCTTTGTCTTTGGAGGTGGCACTGATGGAAACGGTGGCCTGTGGGCAAAAGCAGATGGACTGGAATGAATAGAATCAGGCTGCAGTCTAGAAGAGTCATAGGCAGGCTTCTGGTGAGGAAGAGACTCATGGTTCGAAGAAAGGCATGAAGGACTTGCAGGACCTGAAGCAGAGTTGGAAGGTCCAGGAAGCTCAGTCACTGGGAGTGGACACTTATAAGTCTTTGAGGAGGGAGGCAGGCTGGTGCAACATGCCTTAGACAATGGTAGAAGCCCTGTTAGCCTTTCTGCCGAGAGTGGACACGCAGGAGGTGAGGAAACTGCAGGTTTCAGGAAATGTTTATGTTCAGCAAAAGAAGGTGGCGGCCGAGGTAGAGGTTCGGATCTTTTTCTGTCATCCATCTGGGAAAAGGCTTGTGGTTGAAAGTGACTAAGGTTTGACTGCATATGTTCCATGCCTTGGAGGCCTGGAAGTCCTATGGGTTGTTCGAGGCTGGCACTCCCGGTGACAGTCGTGTAGCCACCTTGTTGCACGTGGGATTCAACCGCAGGGACGTTTGGCATACTGATAGGAGTGATAGACGCAGTACTTAGTACATCAGGCACACTCTCAGCAGGAGCAATAACAGGCACATCTTGAACTGCAGCAGTCATTCCCTTCCTCGGGCTCATGTGTGATCCGGCAACAAAAAAGCTGTCAAGCGGCTGATCCGAACCGGACCCCAGATTCGAACCACCCAGCCCGCTATCCTGGTCGGCTACTTCTTCGGTGACTGGGCCGTGGCGGATGGAATCCATCTCCCTCTCGTAATACTCCAGGCAAGTCCAATGGACTCGCATGTAAGGCTCTCCCGAGTCATGATCCAGCTTGATGTTTCTGAAGTGAGAGCTGTCAGAAGTTTCCGACTCAGATGTTGCATCTTCGGGAGGCTCTGATGCTACAGTCAAGCAGTTGAGAGAATCGTCTTGTGTAAAAGGCAGGCAATCTGGTGATCCCCCTGAAGCATACAAAGGGCAGGGTGGACCTTCATCGGTAATAAATGGTTGGGATTCAGGAGGAATCTCTGGAGCAGAAGAATATGCAGCAGGATCTGACAGTGTAGACAGGTACACCTCCGATATTGGCAGCGAGGCTGAGCAGGATACAGGTCTCTCATGAACTGAAGCCAAACTAGCAGTAGGCTCTGGGACCGAAGACATGCACTTAGAATGTACTACCGGAGGCTCCATGGCTGAAGGATAATCTGCTGGATGAGTTCTGTCAAGATTAATCAGGTGAGTACAAAGGCAGCGAATATGGCAAGGGAAATGTGCACAAAATCGCACAGTGAATAACCTTGAATCAAACAACGTGCACACAAGAACCACGACTCATGTATACTAAAACCCAGGAGTGCAGATAGAGTGAAACAAAAATACCAATATATGAAAAGGGGTGTGGGGTAAGCACTTAGAACCTCCTTATGACTGAAAGGAAAGTCGGCAAACTCCTTACCCACTATGCTATTACAGATACTGACAGCGCTAAGCCCACGTAGAGGGCAAGCAAGGACAGGATCTATGTGCTGACACTCTGGATGATACTGAATGAGGAACTTAGAAACAGTACTCACGAGAACCGGAAAGACCACTTGAATGTCAGTAAACCCACGAACCCAGTTGATCAAACAGGGACCCAGAAGGCTATAACAGCAATGGGTGGAGGATAACTAAATACATTAGACCTAAGTCAAGGAGTAAGTAGGAATTGTTATTATAGAATAGTGAGGAAAACAAAAGGCATTCACACAGGGACTAGTTACAACAGCACCCCACACCTAAATAATCAAATGGGAAATAAATGCAGAAGTGCAATGGAAAACATGGAATGGATCCCAATAGAAAGTAAGGATCAGGAGCAGGGAAAATGATATCAAAAAGGAAACCTTTCCCACCCATCCAAGGAGAAAAGGCAGGAAGCTAAATCTAAAAAGGGAAAGACTAATGCATGCAGTTTTTTAAGTAGCAAAGGACAGCATCAAAGAAACAGAGAACACAGACAAATTGGGCTGCATCAAAGGGTAAAGCACAGAGAATGGCTGCCTGCAGACAGAGGAAGACAGAAAGGGAAATCCAGAAAGCAGAAATCAATTAAGCACATGAATCCGAAATCCAGGGCGGAGGAACAAGAAACAGGAACTAGGAACTAGGCACAAAAGCTAGGAACAAGGAACAAGGGACCAGTCACAACAGGAACACTGCAACAATGACCAGCGCTGGACTGAAGCAAACTGAGGCTTTTAAAGCTGCTTACAAGCACACCCCTCAGGTGTGCCGCCTGCTGCACCTGCAGCCACAGGTGTTGCCTACCCTCCACCCAACCTTGTCCTGCAAGGGAGGAGGTGAAGCAGTGAGCCAGGCATTCTGGGAAGCACAGTCATTTGATTAAAGTAGCATGCTGGCTGCCAAAAACCTGGAATGGATCCGGAAGGGAAGTAACTTGGAAAATAAGGTTTTAGCGCTCCCAATTCATCACAGCACTGTAGCATTAGGTTCGGAGGAAATGTCCAGTAGGGAATAAACCCCAAAACATGCCCCCAAGTGGCGGGAACGGGAGCGAAGGGAGCGAGTCGTGACAACTGGAAGTCCTACCTCACGTCCATTGCCCAGCGCACCTCTGCGGCTCAAACCAAACTCCGAGCACTGTTTGGCATACGACACGAACTCTCTGTCGCCCCCGAAGGAGTACTCCTCAAAGGCCACCGCATAATATTACCCGAATCCTTGGAGAAGAGAACCCTCCAGCTAGCACACAGCGGACACCAGGGCATCGTCAAGACCACGGCATATCTCAAATCCAGAATGTGGATGCCCAACATACAGCAAAGAGTAGTGCACCTAGTGGAGTCCTGCGCTGCGTGCCAAGCCTCCAGGAGACCGGCGAACCCAGAGCCCATCAGTAGCGCTCCGAGAAGCAACACGCAATGGGATGCAGTTAGCATGGACCACTGCACAATTGCTGGTGAAGGATACCTCCTCGTAGTGATCGACGAATTTAGCAGATATCCGGAAGTAGAACACGTAACATCCACGAACGCAGAGACCACGATCCTCACGCTGGAAAAGATCTTCGCGACACACGGGATTCCGAGGAAAGTGAGGAGTGACAACGGTCCATCATTCACTAGCAAAGAACTGCGTGACTTCTTCAGAGACATAAACGTCAAACACCAGCGTATCACCCCCAGATGGCCCCAAGCGAATGGCAATGCTGAAAGATTCATGGGGTCGCTCAACAAAGTGATTTGCATCGCCAAAGAAAAAGGACATCCCTGGCTGGCAGCCGTATATCAATTTCTAAGAACGCACAGGCAAACCCCGCACTCATCTACTGGCATCAGCCCTGCGGCCCTCATGCTCGGAGTACCCATTCAGGCAGAGCTCCCCATACACCCTCAGTGGGTCGCTCCCGAACCTGACATCCCAGCCATAGATGCTACGTGACGGAGGCGGAACGAACAAGAAAGCATTGCCAGGCGAACCTGCCACAGAGAGCTAACGCCAGGGGACACCGTGATCGTTAGAAACCGGGCAACGCCCAAGAAAATGTCCCTCAACTTTGAACTCCAAACGTGGACAGTCAGCGCGACAAACCAGCATGGTCACCGCCACCCGAGGGAGCGAGACCGTGACAAGAAACATGTCACACTTCAGGAGAGTACCAGCTGAACTATGGGAGGAGCAACCAGGGTCCCCAAGGAGCGAAGGGACAGCCACAAGCACACCTCAGGACCCGACGTCATCCAAAGCCCGAGCTACCACATCAACTGTCGAAGCACCGCACCAGCAAGAAGACCCGGCCACAGCTACAACACCAAGAACGGGAACACCCGAAAGGAGCAGCACCCGATACCTTTTGAGAGAGAGACCAAGACCGTCATCCCGTCTCCAGGGGTATGTAGTAGATGGAATATATCAGAAGAAATCCCACAAAGATAGACTCTGAGGCATTTTGAATAAGTATCACTCAGTTAAGATTGTTTGCGTTGAACAGTTATATAAACACCTCCAATTTGGGGAGGAAAGTGGTGTCACGTGCCCGTTAGCTCCGGGTCACGTGACTCGGAAAAGGAAATAAAGGAATCACCGGAACTGGCGTCAGCCAGCCAGTCCGGGTTTATACAGTGAACGTAGTGGCCCTGGTTTTTCTTTAGCTCGCGCTGCGCGCTAACCCTGGCTTGCCGAGGCCTACTGCTGGAGGTCGGAACAGCACCCACCTCGGCTCACCGACATCACAGAACCCACCTTGGATATAGTTGACCTGTTTTATATCCGTGGGTAGTGTGAAGAGATGTCCCGGTTTTCAAAATCACCCTCTGTCCCGGGGTCCCGGGAGTTTTTTGACTTTATAAACCCTGTCCGGGGTTCACAAGGGTGGGTGGCTACGGTCCCGCTTTTTGCCGGGACTCGATTTCAAAATCCTGAAACTCTTCCTGCGCGAATGGGGGGGTGGGATAAGGGGGGTTTAATGCTTTTCGCGCCCCCATTTCAACCCCCTTCGCCTCCCGGTGCTGTCCTCCAATGAGAGGAGTGTGGCTGTGAGCACACCCCCCTCCCAACAGGCCAGCGACTAGGACTAACGTTTTATTTGTATTTACTTTAGTCCCACTTTTGTTTCAATGCCTGCCCCTTATTTTTTATTTTTTATCTGGGCACCCTCTTTGAGGTGCCGAATGGGAGAGGTGTTCCACTGACAGAAATGTCCCGGTCTGGACCTCAAAAGCCCCCGCACGCCCGCTAGGTACGCCACTAGGTGGAATTTAGGAACACTTGTTTGGTGGCACAATAAAAACCTGTTTGGGTCTCTTGTGGTGAACTGGGCATTGTGTGCTGATTGCACCTTTTCGCCACGAGGTGGCAGCAGAGTGCACAGCCAGCACGCCTCAAACAGTGTATGTGAGCGAGGAAGTAGGGGCACCGGCAGTCGTCAAAGATAGTAGTCGGTCAGTGGCGTCTCAGCAGCATGTGATACACACGTACATCCTCGTCCATTTAAAAACGTGTTAATTGATATTGTTTTTAATGGCATCGCTTTCCAAACAAGCTATGACTTCATCCTACTCAGATAGACCCCAGGTTTAGAGGAGGGATTTAAATAAATAATTTAACGAGTTTTTACAAACTTTAAGTGTTCGTCACTACGTTTGTGCGATTTTACTGCAGGAAGTAAACACGGCAACCGACACCGCACAACCTGAAGGGTCCAACGAATGCATGAACAATTTTACGGATACGGCTCATGTAATTATTTTGTTTTGTTTTCGTAATCCATTTAATTTTTTAAAAAAGTATTAAACTATCGGCTTTCCGTTGGTGGCATGAGCAGCCAAGTAAAAAAATATGGCAATTAGTAGGACTAGAAAAAAATGAGGGGGCACCCGGATTTGAACCGGGGACCTCTTGATCTGCAGTCAAATGCTCTACCACTGAGCTATACCCCCATCCACGTAGATGATGGCGCCGTTGAGATTCTAGACGTGATCCACACATGCGTGGTCCTGTTTGTTGGTGTTCGGAATATGCCGGACGTTCAGCTAATCTGCACATGCGTGATTCGAAAAAGATGCGAAGATTGAATTGATATTCTAATCGCACTATCAGTTTTCAATCCACGTCTGTCCTAGTCATCGACTGTATTATTTTTGTGAATGTCTTTCTTTTGCATGTTTTCTTATAGGTGGCGGCACATAGAGTTGCTAAGAAGTTGCAGTTGGTGATTTTGTGCTGTATAATAAACAGGCCTGTTGCGTGGTGCAATTTAAATGTCTTAAAACAGCCTTTCTCATTACAAGGTTGGAGGTGCGGAGAAAAAAGTAGCAGTAATTCTGTTAGCGTCACTTTTCCCTCAGCGCCTAACTTCAAGTTTGCCGGTGGGATACCTGATTTCATCTGGCTAAGAGTTGGAGGTATCTCAGGTACCGCACTGGCAAAAAAGTCAGTATTACCGGCACCAGTATTACTGGTGCCGGTAATACCAGCAATCCCCCCATGGACTGGATTTACATGCCCTTACTTGCATCTGTAATCTGCTGGTAATTCCAGCAGATCATGCGCCGGTAACGGTATTACCGTCTGGTGGTATCCCGCCGGATTACCAGCAGGATACCACGAGACTTGTAATGAGGCCCATTGGGCCTCATCACGAGTTGGGCGGTAGACCTTAAATCCGGCGGTAACGGTATTAGCGCCACCAATACCACTCCGCCGGATCACGAGTCTGCGCAAATACCTCCGGAACCAAAACCTACTGCTGCTTTTACAGCCAGCGCTATCTCAGGTGGTGCTATTACAGCCAGCCCTATTACAGCCGGCGGTAATAGCGCCGAAAAAACACAAAGCGCAATTACAGCCGTATCACAAGTGCATGCACGGCAGTATCAGCGCCGAAACCCAGCGCTAATACCGCTGAGAATTACCCCCCAGCCTCCAGCGGAGGTAAATGAACAGCAGGTGCCAGGAATCAAGTCACAGGTTAACACACTGCACACAAGAGGACTATATAAGACCCAACCATGCCCCAAACACTGTTTCCAACACCATGATGCCATTATTTCCTGCAAGATTGGACAGACAGCTGCTCAGGCTGCACCTGGTCCTTGAGATGCAGGACAACCAGGCCAGGGCACAGGGAGTACAGGGGGGAATGAGGAGGAGGAGGAGAGCAGCCCCAGCAAGGCGAGCACCCATCCCCAGGATCAGGCCATCACCCTGGGCCCTCGTTGACACCCAATTGGTAACTTAGTACTGCCTGGACAGGGAGACCATCACTGAGCTGCTGGCCACAATACATGAAGACATTGGGAGCAGGATTAACATCCGTACAGCCGTGCCCTCACTGGTGAAGCTGGTGGCAGTCCTGCAGTTCCTGGGGATGTGCACCTTCCAGTACTCCATGGACATGATGCATGGCACAGTCAACATTCAGCACAGCCCTGGGCCGGCCAGTGTCATGATCCCAGTCAGTGGGCATAGCCCTCATTCAGGCTTTCAAGCTAGGCATAGAACATTATGTACAACAGCAGGTCAAAGGTGGGCGTTAGCCTGGTACACGTGGCATTTACATCATTCTCAGCATACACTTCCATAGTCCTTTGTGACGATTTACAGTAATTCCATACACTCAACATGGCCACTGCAAGGTCCATTCATAAGTTTCAGCACGTACTATTCATATTGCAGAGGGAGCTATTTAAGCCCCGCCTCCGCTGGAATGCGCGCTTCGTGTCTGCTCCACTGACAGCGGGTAACGCTACCAGCGTTTCTCCTCACAGAACCTGTAAAAGGAGATAATAGAGACATTAGTTTTACAGCAAACTACAGAGTTCAATAGTTAATAGAATAGACTTACCTGTCTAAGGTTATCTCTGAAGCAATTATCCTCCGCCAGAAGCTTTGCTCGTAGTCGCAGCATCTTCAGTCAGCAGTCTTTGCTCGTAGTTGCAGCATCTTCCGTCTGAAGTTTCACTCACCGCTGCAGTAACTTCACTCAACAGTTTTCGTTCGTAGTCGCAGCATCTTCAGTCAGAGGTTTCTTCCGCAGCCACTGCATCTTCCGAAGGTATTTTTTCTCAGCTTTCCGAAAACCTGCAGACAAGCCACGAGGTGTTTAAATTAACAATAAACAAATTTAATAGTTGAAGAAAGAATCCCTTTACTTAGCATTTTACGTACCTGAAGGTTCTTCAAGATTTCACCTCACAGTTGTTTCTGCGTGCTTCCCTGAAGGCTGCAGTTACTCCTTATAGGCAAACTTACGTTTAAAAAACGTTTTCACATCCTGAGTAACTCTGCAGCCCTCTGCAGCCATAATTTGTTTTCCTAAATTCAGAGAACCTGCAAAAGAAGGGGAAAAGCCAGAACGCGGAGACAAGGGCAACGCGTCTGGCTACACTGTTTCTGCTGCTGTGCTGGGAGATCTTTGAAGTTTACAGTGCATGTGAAAGCTGAAGAGCGCAGCTCTGCCTGAATGGTAGTCTGAGAGTCTGACAGAGCCTTTAGGATTGCAGGATTGTGCCTTATTCATAACGGAGAAAGAGCGGACTGCAAGCAATATAATAACGCTTAACCGTTAAGTTTACCCATGTTGCTTTAAGGGGACTGGAGCTGCTGGACACGGCCAACACGAAACCAGCTGTCTTAAGGAAGGCCACGTGACCCTTGCAGGGCTACGCCCGAACGCGGGGACAAGGGTAACGCGTCTGGCTACACTGTTTCTGCTGTTTGTGCTGGGAGTGCATGTAGGAGGGGGTGCCCCTGCAAAATCACTCGACCTAAAGTACCGGAGCAGCAGAGACTGAGGGGCGGAACGCCTTTCCATAAAATCCCCAAAAAGGCACAGTAAGGTTTGTTTTCATTTCCCTACACAGACTCTAATGTGATCGGGAACCGCGAGAGACTGTTGGAGCTTGCTCCTTTGATCTCGTGGTCCCTGGGCTATCTGGCTGGGATATATGCGGCTATAATAGTTTTTACTCTAGATAAGTAAAAATTGAAACTCTTTGAAACGCCACGATCATCAGCGTGAGAGTTTTTTGAGCCCCACCTATTTGAACACCTGACCAAGGACTGCAGATCAAAGACCTTTGACTCGGTTGGATCCGGTGAGGGTTATCTTCATGTACAATCTGTGGAGTGGCCCGATGGCGGATAAATTAATGCTATTGGATCCACAAGCGAACTCAATGCCAATGGACCGACGAACTCTGTCAGTAAAACCCCTGTCTATTTACTGTAACCCGGGGAGGAGCAGGTTTCTACCACCAAACAGCACGTTCCCAGAGGATCGTGAATTTCTGACAACTTCTGGTCTAAGTATAATCAAGACAGTTAAAGAAAAGGACTTAATCGAAGCCTTGCCCCCAAACACTACTGATAAAACCACTCTAATGTCCAATTTAAACTATACGGTTACGGCCGCCATGATGAAAAATACCATTGAGGACCATTTTCCAAGACCCATTGAGGCTGTAAGAAAAGACTCCATATCTATGGTAACCGAACAAAAATCCCAATACCAAGATTCCTTAAACAATTCCATCATCCTAATTGACCAGAGCTCACACTCCTCGATTGCTCCTATAGGTGTACAAAATCTGGATCTTTCTATGAAGCTGAACCCAGTACTGGAAGTCTGGCCAGTTGCCTTGGAAAATGGCTCTTTGCTGAAGGATGAACCAGATTTAGCAGCAGCGAGGGGGGAAGACCTGGCTCCCCACCCACTATTGCAGCTCTGAACTTTGTACTGAGCTCGCTGGTGAAGGTTTTTGAAAACATCAAATCAAAAATGGAAATGCACTCTGGAATTTTGTTGGAACTAACAAAGGATATGGAGTCAGTGGTTTCAAATATGGTGGCTTTAAAATCATCCATAAATGAGGAGAGAACTGCTGCAACACATTTATAGAAATCCTTTCAGGAAGCTCAATTAAGTAAAATGGGATCTATATATTCACAAGGTGCTGAACTAAAACAAGATTTAGTTCTCCTGAAAGAAAAGTGAGAAATGGGCCAAAATAGTCAAGGGCAACCTGTCGCTCCAAAAAACTTGGAGGAAGGTCAGGTGACAGCTGACTGGGGAGATATGCCACTATCTGCCTCTACCATGGAAGAATGTATGCACCTTGCTCAACTAGCAGAGGACGAAGCTGCTCCAAATGAGATTAAAGACAAGTTACAACAAGCTCACTTGCCTGAAGATCAGACGGGCAAACAGGAATCTCTGGAAAAAGCAACAAAGAAGTTGAATGGAAAAACAAAAAAAAAATGGAACAAAGGAAAATCAAGCTGAAAGAAAAGAAAAATGAGGTCGAACCCCATAAACAAAATACAAAGTAGTCTGTTAAAAACCCGAAAAAATTTTCTTTGCTGGGTGGAGAGAAGAATAATTTGATAGGCCCAAGGCTGGGTTCGAATAAAAATCGGAAATTGAAAGCGACGGAGCCGGAATCAACTAAGAATTTGGACGAGGCCTCCCTGCGATTATTAAAGCGACAGTGAGCAGTCAGACAGATTTTCTGGCTCCCCCAAAGAAAATTGCCCCAATTTTCCTTCCTCCAAAACAAAAACTGAATCCGATTATACCTGCTTTGAAAATTGAGGCTCTAGCCAAACAAGATCTTAGTTGCCTATCATGGAATTCCTGTCAAGCTGATTGGCCCGAGAGGACCGCGTACCTGTAGTCTTGGTGGTTGGTCTCGCAGAGGTCGCCAGTCTGGAGTCCAGGAACTGATGAGATAGCGGCACGAGGAATCAGCCTCTCCACCACCCAAATGAGGAACTGGGTGAAGGATGGACCAACCCCCAATGTCACAAAGGCACTCTCCCAGGTAAGCGTGACAAGAGGATGTAGGCTCAGATGGAGGGAACCATAGTCCAGGTAGAGCTTGTTGTCCAGACCGTGAATCTTCCAAGAACCTCAGTGCAGCGACAGTTGATAGATAGACCAGTGTAGCAGATAGGTATTCGTAGTAGGCAAAGGAGTTTGGCTGGTGCAGATAGTTCCAATGGTACACAGGATGAGATTCGGAGTCAGGCAAGACAGGAAAGAGTGAGGACAGTTGGAACTAGTTGTCTGGCCAATTAGAGAACTGTAGGAACGTGCCCAAGATGGAACAGGGGGAATGCAGGCTAGTGTGGGATAAGTCCCCTCTACACAATGATGACTCAGGACAGAACTCCGGAATGGGCTGAGGGAAGACTGACCCAGGGCAAAACCTATGTAGTAGCTGGAGGCTGGCTGGCCCAGGGCCGAACCCAGGTGAGGATTGAAGGCAGGCAGGCCCAGGACAGGACCCGGATAAAAACTGGAGTCAGGCTGGCCCAGGGCAGGCCACAGGTAAGGACTGGAGGCAGGCAGGCCCAGGACAGGCCACAGGTAAGGCTGGAGGCAGGCAGGCCCAGGACAGGCCACAGGTAAGGCTGGAGGCAAGCAGGTAAGCCCAGGACAGGCCACAGGTAAGGCTGGAGGCAGGTAGGCCCAGGACAGGCCACAGGTAAGGCTGGAGGCAGGTAGGCCCAGGACAGGCCACAGGTAAGGCTGGAGGCAGGTAGGCCCAGGACAGGCCACAGGTAAGGCTGGAGGCAGGTAGGCCCAGGACAGGCCACAGGTAAGGCTGGAGGCAGGTAGGCCCAGGACAGGCCACAGGTAAGGCTGGAGGCAGGTAGGCCCAGGACAGGCCACAGGTAAGGCTGGGCAGGAACAACGAGGAAAGCGAAGCGAACCGCGTTGAGACGCGACCCGTTTTGACTCGCGGCCTCTTTTATGGGCCGCCGGCGCCCGAGAGGCCTGGAACGCAAACCGTTCCGTTTCCGGGCGCCGGCGAACCCAGAACGAGGCTTGGAAGGCAAGCCCCCACGGCGCATGCGCGGAACCGAGAGAGAGGACCTCCGCGCATGCGCCGAAGGCCGCCGGCCCTGTAATCCGTTGCTCCCCTCCCGGCGAGTCCCCAGACGCGAACGCGCGGGTAGACTCGCCAGGAGGAAATGGGAGCGGCAGACCCCAGTCTCCCGCGTGACATGACACTATGCCCCCTCCCAGGAAGACCCGGGGCCCCAGGCTTCCAGGGAAACCGTACGTAGAACTCACGTATCAGCCGGGGAGCATGCACGTGCTGGCGCGGTTCCCAGGTACGATCACAGGCCGGGTACCCCTTCCAGTCAACCAAATAGTGGAGCACCCCTCTACGGTACCGGGCATCACAGATCTCATGTACCTCAAACTCAGGGACCCCCTGTACCAAAACAGAGGCCGGACGAGGAGAGGTGCGGCCATAATCATCGACCACATAGGGTTTTAACAGGGACACGTGAAAAACGGGATGTACACGCCAGGAAGAGGGTAGGTGAAGACGGAAGGCTACAGAGGACAACCGTTTGGTGATAACAAAGGGTCCCAAATATCGAGGGGCCAGTTTGACGGGCAGATTGCGGAGAGGCAGGTTCTTTGAGGACAACCACACCTTGTCGCCCTCCTGGAAATTAGGTTCTGCACTCCTCTTCCTGTCTGCCTGTCTCTTCATCCGATCCTTGGCTTCACTTAAGATCTTGTGTGCAAGTTCTTGCTGTTCCCGGATGTGTAAGACCAGACCATCAGCAGAGGGAACAGTACTAGATGGAACTGGTTGAAAAGGCATTAACCGAGGATGTAGACCAGTGGAACAGAAGAATGGGCTGACTCCAATGGAGGCATGAACAGTGTTGTTGTAGGATACTTCGGCCAGATCTAGCCCACCTTTCCAATTAGACTGTGTGGCATTGGCAAAACAGCGGAGGTACCCCTCCAAAGTCTGATTGGTCCTTTCGGTTAGCCCATTTGTCTGTGGGTGATAGCCTGAGCTTAGAGCTCTATGTATTCCCAGATGACCACACACCTGTCTCCAAAATGATGAAAGGAACTGGGTACCTCTATCCGATATGATTTTCTCCGGTAGGCCGTGCAACCGGTAGATGTCGTGCAGAAACGCTGAAGCCATTTGAGTAGCTGTAGGGATTTTCCGGAATGGGATGAAATGGGCCAGTTTGGTGAAGCTGTCCACAACCACCATTATACAGGTGTACCCTTCAGATGGAGGCAAATCCACAATGAAATCGGTGGCGATGGTATGCCATGGATAGGGAGCCACTTCGGTGGGCATTAACAAACCCAATGGTCGTCTTCTGGGAACCTTGCACTGGGCACATATTGGACAGCTGTCAATGTACTTCTGGACCTCGGTCGCCCAACCAGGCCACCAGAACTGTCGGGATATCAACTCTCGAGTGGCTCTGACCCCGCGATGTCCTCCTATGGGTGAATCATGGAATCCGTGTAGAATGCCCCTTCTAATGGCTCCTCTGGGTATGTAGAGTCTTCTTTGAAAAAACAATAGTCCGTCTCGTTCTGATACTAGTTGCCGACTAAGAAGGGACGTTCTTTCTGGATCCGACCGAGTGGCTTCCGCGATGGACTTAAGGTGAGAGGACAAGGCCAGCAGAAAATGGCGAGGAGAAATCAGTGACTGTTCTGGACAGGGCGTCCCATCTACGTTTTCCAGGGACCTGGAAAGCGCATCCGCTTTCGTATTGGAGGTTCCCGGGATATAAGTAACATGGAACTCAAACGGAGAGAAGAAGAAGGCCCACCGGGCTTGACGAGGAGTCCGACATTGCAGAGAGCGAAGATATTGCAGATTGCGATGGTCTGTCCGCACCTCCACAGAAAAGCGTGCTCCGAGGAGAAAATGTCTCCATTCCTCGAACGCGGTCTTGATGGCTAACAGTTCCCTTTCAATCACCGCGTAGTTTCGTTCGCTGGGACTCAACTTGCGAGAATAATAGGCTACTGGATGTTCTACCAACGTGATAGGATCTTTCTGAAGAAGGACTGCCCCTACAGCAAAGCTGGAAGCATCGGCCTCCACTATGTAAGGCAACTCTTCCTGGGGATGGCGCAGGATCGGGGCAGCCATAAAGGCCGACTTCAATACGTCGAAAGCCCGGGAAGCCACGAGATCCCATTCGAACGTGATCTTGCTGCTGGTTAGCCTGGTGAGGGGCGCCGAGATCTGTGAGAACTGTGGGATAAAGCGCCTGTAAAAGTTTGCGAATCCCAGGAAGCGTTGGAGAGCCTTGATATCGTGTGGATGTCTCCATTCTTGTATGGCTCGCACCTTCTTGGGATCCATCCCAATGCCTTCTTGATTGATAACAAATCCCAAGAATTCAATGCTGGGTTGGTGAAAGCTACATTTCTCCGCTTTGGCGAACAGGTTATTGACGGACAGCCGATGAAGGACCTCACGAACATGTTCCACATGCTCGTCTAAGGATTTAGAGAATATCAATATATCGTCCAGATAAACCCAAACGGATAATCCTAACAGGTCACCAAAGATGTAGTCCATGAATCGTTGAAAAACAGCGGGAGCATTACATAGGCCGAAAGGCATAACCCTGTATTCAAAATGCCCAAAAGATGTCTTGAAAGCTGTCTTCCACTCGTCCCCACTCCTGATGCGCACCAAATGATAAGCTCCGCGGAGGTCCAATTTGGAGAAGATTCGCGCAGTATGCAGGGTTTCAAGGATATTGCGAATTAAGGGTAAAGGATACCGGTCCTTGGCTGTTATGTCATTCAACTGCCGGTAGTCGACACAGGGTCTCAATGTACCTTCTTTTTTCTTTACAAAAAACAGGGGGAATCCTGCAGGCGATTTCGATGGCACAATGTACCCCTTTTCTAGACTCTCCGACAAATACTCCTGAAGAACTAGCTTCTCGTCACGTGTCAAAGCATATAGTTTCCCATGGGGAATAACGTGGTCCGGTAGCAGGTCAATGGAGCAATCAAAAGAACGGTGTGGAGGAAGGGGTATGTTGCCAGGTTCAGAAAACACTTGTTTGAATTCGGAATATTCCTGTGGGACCAGAGACGTGGAACATAGATGAACCCCATTGCTGTCCGTTGTTAGTGAAGTCGAGACGGTCCTGGTGGGAACCGGTAGCTTGCATTCTTGAGCACACCGTTCGGATGAAAAGGTCAAGGTCTGGGTTCTCCAGTCTATCAAAGGATTGTGGTGTCGCAACCAAGGTAATCCCAAAACCATCTTGTAGTTCGGTGACTTGATAACATCAAAGGCTAGTTCCTCGTAATGATCAGCAATCAGAAGGGCCAGTCCAACTGTGAACTGACTAACGGGTCCAGAAGATAAGGGAGTACCATCGATAAGCTCCACCGACAGAGGCGTGTGTCTGGAAACGAGTGGTATCTTATGTCTGGTGACGAACGTTTCGTCGATGTAATTGCCGGAAGCCCCACAGTCCAGTAGACCGGATACTTCCAGGTTCTTGTCTGGTAGTTTAATTCGGACCTTCAGGGTCTGTAGTACCGCTGGTTGCATGGGCAGACGTATAGAACAAACAACAGAAGGGTCTGAGGAAGGAATGGGACCTGTCGTTGCCCTTCCTGTATACGACAGGTCTCCTAGTTTCCCGACTTCTTCTTCTGCGGACGCAAAGGACACGTACCCAAATAATGTCCAGCTGCTCCACAGTAAAGACACAAACGCAAAGACCTCCTTCGTTTCTTCTCTTCTTCCGTCAAAGGTCCCCTCATGGCTCCTACTTGCATGGGCTCAGGTCCGGACTCGGTCGACCCAAACGAACCAGCAGGTGTGTTGGTTGTCCGGGGACCGCTTCTGTCAAGCCGACGTCTCTCAGCCTTTCGTTCGGCTAGCCTTTGGTCAATACGGAGTACTTGATCGATCAAGAGTTGAAGGCTCTCTGGTTCAGGGATGTGAAGTAACTCATCCTTGTACTCCTCTCTCAGGCCTCGACGAAACAGTGTCTTCTGTGTAATTTCGGGCCACTGGGAGTCAGTAGCCAAAAGTCAGAAACGGCTGATGTAGGTGATGACGTCATTGCTTCCCTGTTTGTAGTCCATCAATTGATTCTGTGCAACGGAGGCCAGGTTCGGCGTCTGAAATACCTCAAGAAAGGCCTTTTCAAAGGCAGCAAAGTCATTCAAAATAGGACTGTTCGTAACCACAAACGGAGTTGCCCAAGCTAATGCGTTCCCAGTTAGGTTCCCCAAGATATAACCAATCTTGGCCCTATCAGTGTTGAAGTAGGTAGACCTGAAGAGAAAGTGTATTCTGCAGTGGTTACAAAACTCCGCCACCCGTCTAGGGTCTCCGTCGAATTTGATGGGTGTTGTATGAGCCAATGATCCCTCTCCTTGAGAGGTACTAGGTGCTCCTTGCGTTATCATTTGTCGTAATGTTTGATTCTCCTGACGCAGGGCGGTCATCTCGGCCCTGAGCGCTAGCAACTCGTTCCTCATGTCCTGCGATTCATCCATCTCTGAATCAGGAGGAAGGCGTCTCAATCTGTCAAGCTGATTGGCCCGAGAGGACCGCGTACCTGTAGTCTTGGTGGTTGGTCTCGCAGAGGTCGCCAGTCTGGAGTCCAGGAACTGATGAGATAGCGGCACGAGGAATCAGCCTCTCCACCACCCAAATGAGGAACTGGGTGAAGGATGGACCAACCCCCAATGTCACAAAGGCACTCTCCCAGGTAAGCGTGACAAGAGGATGTAGGCTCAGATGGAGGGAACCATAGTCCAGGTAGAGCTTGTTGTCCAGACCGTGAATCTTCCAAGAACCTCAGTGCAGCGACAGTTGATAGATAGACCAGTGTAGCAGATAGGTATTCGTAGTAGGCAAAGGAGTTTGGCTGGTGCAGATAGTTCCAATGGTACACAGGATGAGATTCGGAGTCAGGCAAGACAGGAAAGAGTGAGGACAGTTGGAACTAGTTGTCTGGCCAATTAGAGAACTGTAGGAACGTGCCCAAGATGGAACAGGGGGAATGCAGGCTAGTGTGGGATAAGTCCCCTCTACACAATGATGACTCAGGACAGAACTCCGGAATGGGCTGAGGGAAGACTGACCCAGGGCAAAACCTATGTAGTAGCTGGAGGCTGGCTGGCCCAGGGCCGAACCCAGGTGAGGATTGAAGGCAGGCAGGCCCAGGACAGGACCCGGATAAAAACTGGAGTCAGGCTGGCCCAGGGCAGGCCACAGGTAAGGACTGGAGGCAGGCAGGCCCAGGACAGGCCACAGGTAAGGCTGGAGGCAGGCAGGCCCAGGACAGGCCACAGGTAAGGCTGGAGGCAAGCAGGTAAGCCCAGGACAGGCCACAGGTAAGGCTGGAGGCAGGTAGGCCCAGGACAGGCCACAGGTAAGGCTGGAGGCAGGTAGGCCCAGGACAGGCCACAGGTAAGGCTGGAGGCAGGTAGGCCCAGGACAGGCCACAGGTAAGGCTGGAGGCAGGTAGGCCCAGGACAGGCCACAGGTAAGGCTGGAGGCAGGTAGGCCCAGGACAGGCCACAGGTAAGGCTGGAGGCAGGTAGGCCCAGGACAGGCCACAGGTAAGGCTGGAGGCAGGTAGGCCCAGGACAGGCCACAGGTAAGGCTGGGCAGGAACAACGAGGAAAGCGAAGCGAACCGCGTTGAGACGCGACCCGTTTTGACTCGCGGCCTCTTTTATGGGCCGCCGGCGCCCGAGAGGCCTGGAACGCAAACCGTTCCGTTTCCGGGCGCCGGCGAACCCAGAACGAGGCTTGGAAGGCAAGCCCCCACGGCGCATGCGCGGAACCGAGAGAGAGGACCTCCGCGCATGCGCCGAAGGCCGCCGGCCCTGTAATCCGTTGCTCCCCTCCCGGCGAGTCCCCAGACGCGAACGCGCGGGTAGACTCGCCAGGAGGAAATGGGAGCGGCAGACCCCAGTCTCCCGCGTGACATGACAATTCCAGAGGTTACAACTTCTTCGCGGGAGATAACCAGAGAGACTTTATTTTTCAGAACTTTGGTTTGATTTCCCTTCAAGAAACCTGGTTAGTTGATGCTGTGGGCATCAAGGATTTCTATGTTTTCCAACAACTCACTGAATACAGAGGGGTAGGTCATCCAAGTGGAGGTTTCATGTTAGCGTGCAAAAAAGAGTTTTTTAAGGAAGGTACTTTGTTATGAAACACATTCCAAGGACTCTTGGTGGTTAAAGTCCTGATTAAAGATAATCTGATTTCTGCTCATTGGGTTATAATTACAGTTTATTGGAATCCGGCGGTGGTTGCCGTTGGACTTTTTCTGCAGCATCTGTCCGATCTATTGGTTAAAGTTATAACACAATTTCCTTTGGATAAACTGATAATATTGAGCGATTTCAATTCACAGTGTGTTAGTACAGAAGTAATATCATTTCCTTCTAAAAAGAAATCATCAAATGGGTATGCGTGGGGGGAGTTTATGCTGGAATGGAACCTAACTATGTTAAATGGAAATCGGAAGGGGGATATCCCATGTGCACCTTCGTGGGAGAGAGGTGATTCCTTCTCAACTATTGACTAGGTTTTCGTCTCTGGTAATATCTTTAAGAAATGTGTAACTTTGAAGCTGACCCATACTGCGCACAGTGATCATGCAATGTTAGATTTTGTCATAAGAATTGATCCTACATTACTAGACCTTTACTATCCACATCTCCTGGAGGTGAATGCTGGGGGTAATAGAGTTGTAAAATTTGAAAAGGGAGGCCTAATACTGAATGATAATTTGGGGAAAGCTATTGGCAGGTTATCGACCGAAGAACTGAGAAACAATTGTAAAGCCACTAATTATATTGGGGTCATGTGGTCCCTGAATCCACCAATCATGGGAAAGGATAAACCTAACAAAAGACATAAATATAGCTTTGATAACAAGATTCATGAAAAAAGAAACAATTAAGAGCAGAAAAAAATAAAATAAAAACAGTAAAAAATGAGAAGTTATGTTTAGACCAAATCAAACAAAAAAATAATCATTATAAGAACTTGGCCAGAAACCATAGCTTTATGATACTTCAAAACGACGGGGAAAAATGCTGAAGGCAATATCCCTTCACAACTCGAGAAGCTTCTGGTCAATTTTCAACGCAGCACAACCCCCTAGTAATCTAACACTAGAGTCATTCATTGATGAAAAGGCATGGGTGGCTCATTTTCTGAAGGTTTATGCCCCGGTTATCTCTGAATCTTATTACTGTCAGCAAGACGCAAACTGGACTCTGCAATTTTATGTAGAGGACATTGAGCGCCTGATAAAGAAATCCTCTAACTCAAGAGCTCCAGGGCCTAGCGGCCTATCAAACTCAGTTCTGAAAAATAACTCTCCTCTCTGGGCCCGGATACTGAAGATCTTGTTTGACAATATCATAGCCTCTAAAACAACTCCGGTCTCATGGAAATACACAATCATCATTCCGGTTTACAAAAAGGGGCATCGATCTCTGGCAATCATTTATAGGCCAATATCCTTAATGGATGCCGATAGTAAAATCTTCAGTGGTCTAGTCCTAGTGGATCTAGAGAACTGGGCGACATCCAATGGTGTAATCCATAGGGAACAGACAGTCTTTCGGAGAGGTTTATCAACCACTCTGAACATATCAATCTTCACCTGTATCACATCTTCATCTTTTGTCGAAGCAGGACTTCCGCTTTTTGCTGCCTGGGTGGATCTCTCCCAGACGTTTGATACTATAAATAGGAATAGGCTGTGGCTCAAATAAAAAAACTGGGGACTACTGGATGGCCTCCTAAATATTCTGATACATCTTCATCAAGACTCGGCTCTTAGAGTGAGACTTACAAAATCTAGGCTATTATCCACTAGCATCAAAACAGAGAGGGGGGTTTGTCAAGGGTGTCTGCTGGCTCCTTTTCTGTTTATTCTGTTCATGGCAGATCTTTCTCAATGGTTGTTGGAGAAAGGGTTGGTGGCTCCAAGGATTGGCGGGGTTAAAACATCTTGGCTTGCCTATGCAGACAATTTTGTGGTAATGGATCATACCCAAGTCGGACTGCAGCGGTTATTGATAGCTCTAGCACGCCTTAATGACTTGACTATAAATTCAGCAAAGTCAAAGATTGTAATCTTTAAACATCCTCACAAAATAACAAAACCATATGTATGGCATTTGAATAATACAGTGGTACCGACAGACAAAGAGGTTAACTATTTGGGGTGTCAGATTCTTTCTTACCCATCCATTTCGCACCTTTTGACAAAAATTGAACCCAAACAAAGAAAATTGGGAGCGCAAATGAAAAGAGTGCTCAGTAAGTATTGTACATTTTCCCTTATACCATTGATGAAAATTTACAGGGCGAACGTTCTTCCATCAATAAGCTATGGGCTGGAGTGCTACCCACATTATTTTGAAGTTAATTGGGACAAAATAGAGGGCCAGCTGCGGAAAAAGGTTTTAGCATTGCCAAACTGTATACCAATCCCATATCTACGATATGAGTTGGGCCTTGGTTCTCTGTTATCTATAATGGAATGGAAATGGTTAAGTCTATATAGGCTAATCCTGTGTCCTCAGAAAACATCTCTTTATGTGGAAGCAGCAGATCGGTTGAAAAAGAATGACAACATCTTCCTAAATAGACTGACTTCCATTTGCAAAAACATACTGGAAGCAGCAGATACGACCACGGAAATTCTAATCCAGAACCCTCTATCGGTAAAAAAATATGTAAGGAGAATGGATTGGATTAGAACCATCTCCAAGATGAGATAGGCTAAACTATCGGCCCCTTGGAGGAAAATTGATAAACCTATCGGATCCCTCCCGAAATATCTTAAAAAATCGTCTAATCAGAGAATAATATCAGATTTCTTAAGATTCAGGCTCAATTTGGTTCTCACTTCGGAACTGCAGCATATTAGAGATCCTATAGCCTACCCCTATAACATTTGTGATAAATGTGAAGGTATAAAGCAAACTAAGGCTACGTGGCCCTTGAGACTTGAAAGATTTCAAAGATCTGTCCATAATCAGAAAACTTTGAACTCTTCTATGTTTTGCGAAAGATTGTCACAAGGCCAAGAAACTTTTCTTACATATGAAGTAACTCGCTTTCTAACTGACATGAATTTACTAGTAAACGTGACCGATGGATCTGTACAAGCTTGAGGATTATTAACTGATTGTTTATTTGGACAAATGTGTTTGTTTTTCTTTTTTACTAGGATGCTGTGTCTGTATATATATGAAGAGTTATTTTAACGCAATATTGTTGGGTTTTATTTGTCTTGTTATAATGTTTATATATGTATTCTTTTGTTTGTAAATAAAAAAAAGAAGGGAAAAAAGAGCAAGTTATTCGAAAGAGAGATCTCTCCAACGTAGGAATTAACCCAAGTCCTAATAGAGTACAGTATTTTCACCAGCTACTTAATCCAAGACTCATTCTTTAAAGAAAAAGTAAAGACATTTTGTGACAAGAGACTATAGAATACTTCAGCTACCCAAGTTAACATTGTTTCTTCATCCCAACGCGCCCCTGTAGAAAAGCAGGATGGAGAGCTACACACAAAATAAACACAGGTGAGAAGGGATGGATTAAAAGAAAACACATCTCATGCAGTTGTATCTTAGCCAATAGATGTTCCAGTGTTCTATTATTGTTATTGTTGTTTAAACAGAAAGAGAATCCAAAAAAGTGTCAAGCAACAGGTCCAGAGGGTGAGAAGGCATTACGCTCCCAAGGAGTCCAGGTAAGCGTTACAGAACGCAAAGCCAGTACTTAAAATACTCCACCTGAGCGTAATGGAAAACACAGAAGTAGACAATTTATCCCAGATTCTGGGAGAGTTAAGGGCAGAAGTCCATGCAGCTAGGTCAGAAACCAATTCTCTCAGGAGAGAGTTGGTGGTTAACAGAGAACTCACTGATGAATTGGGATGCCAATTACTACAGCCCCAAGCAGGACAAGCACCACTTCCAGGTGGTGCTCCACAGGGTCAAGTTTCCGCTCCCAGTCCTCCTCTACAGGTAGTTTTACCCGGGAACATTCCACTAGCAGCCCCAGAAAGGTTTACAGGGGATCCAAGGCGTTTTGCAGTTTGTATGAACCAATGTAATTTACACTTTCTGTGTAGACCAGGGTTTTTTCCTTCAGATCAGGCTAAGGGGGCATTTGTGTTATCATATCTGGGTGGGCATGCTGCTGACTGGTCCATACCCTTAGTCAATCGTGATGATCCATTATTGAGAAACTTCCCTGGTTTTAGGCAGGAGTTGGAGAAACTATTTACCCATCATGCCCTAGATAATGAGCTGCTCTCTTTACGGCAAGGTAACCAAGAACTATTAGCTTACATAGCTTCCTTTAATAGACTAATAGCAGAGACTAATTGGCCTGAGGAGAAGAGAACAACACTCTTTTATTGAGGATTACGAGGGGAACCCATAGACATATTGGCACAAGTAGTGAACCTTTCTACAAGTTGTGCCGAACTCATTGATCCAACTATACAATTGAATCACCGACTGCAGGACCGGCGCTCTGATCGGGCCAGATCAGAGATTAGATCAATCTATGTTCGTTCAAAAGACAGTGGAACTCGCCAAATGACTGAAATTCACTCTGAACCAATGCAGATAGGAGGTGTTTGGGGTCCCATTTCTAAAGAAGAAACAAAAGAAGACAACAGAATGTATGCCTCTATTGTGGTTCAGCCAGTCATCATTTGCGTACTTGTCCAGTAAAACCACTGTGGAAACCAGTGAAAGCCGTAGACAAGGCGGACAGGAATATAAAAGATGAACCGACGGAAAATTCCAGCGCCCGACAAGTGTAGAGGTCGACTTGTCAAGCCAGAAGAAGGAAATTCAGATCTCTAATTTCGTTGTTCCCGCTATCTTAAATAGTGACCTTCAACCTTCCAAGATATATGCTCTGGAAGCACATGTGGATAGTGGTGCGATTGGGAACTACATGGATTACGAACTAGCAGGCAAGATGGGTATTGGTATGCACCCAAAGGCTGTGGTGGAAAATGTCACCGCAGTGGATGGTACTCAACTGATATCCGGACCAGTGACGAAGTGTACTGAAGTTTGCACTTTGCTTTTCCAGGAGGGACATCGGGAAAAGATCTTATTTGACCTAATTAGTGCTCCACAATTTAAAGTAATTTTAGGAATTCCATGGCTAGAGAAACATAACCCTCAGATTGACTGGCATAAGAAGTTCAAGCGATCACAAGAGAAGAACCCACTTTAGGATTAAAAGGAACCCTTCCACCAGAGTATCAAGTTTTTGAAGAAGTATTCAAAGAAGAACAGGCCAACGTGTTGCCTACACATCGGCCATATGATTGTCAAATTGATCCCTGGCTCAAAAACCCTGTGCAGTAGAATCTATGCCTTAACTGAACAAGAAAATATTCATTTGAAGACATATTTGGATAACTACCTTGCCAATGGTTTTATTCGGTCCTCTAAGTCCCCCATGGCCTCTCCTCTGTTCTTCGTGCCTAAGAAGGAAGGGGACCTTCGTACTTGCATAGACTATCTTGCCCTAAACCAGATCACAGTTAAGAACAGGTACCCCCTTCCACTCATCCCAGTGTTAATGGACCAAGTTAAGGATGCCACAGTTTTTACCAAACTAGACCTTCAATGAGCTTACAACTTAGTGAGAATCAAAGAAGGGGATGAATGGAAAACTGCTTTCTGAACGAAATACGGCTTATATTAGTACCAAGTTATGCCTTTCGGCTTATGCAATGCTCCAGCAGCTTTTCAGAACTTTATGAATGATGTGTTACGTGAATTGCTGGATGTCTGAGCCGTAGTGTACCTCGATGACATTCTAATTTATTCAAACTCTAAAAAAAATGTAAAAAAATAAAAAAAAAAAATAATAATAATTTATTCAAACTCGGTCCAAGAGCACATTACTCATGTAAGGGCAGTACTTATGAAAATACGGCAACACAAGTTATTTGTCAAGCTGGAGAAATGCTCCTTTCATGCGACCTCAGTGGAATTTCTGGGATTCCTCCTGTCACCAATGGGAATTCAAATGGATAATCGAAAAGTTCAAGCCGTTTTGAATCGGCCTTCCCCAACGTCAGTGAAAGGAGTCCAACATTTTTCAGGATTTGCAAATTTTTATAGACGCTTTATTGCTGGATTTTCCCAACTAGTCCATCCAATACCTTAATTATTGCGAAAGCACAAGACATTCTCCTGGACCAAAGAAGCAGAAGAGGCTTTCCAAAACTTGAAAAAACATTTTTCCACAGCTCCTGTTTTGAAACACCCACAACCTGAGCTACAGTTTGTAGTAGAAGCTGATGCGTCCAGTGCATCAATGTGCCAGCTGTATTATCTCAGAAAGATACCGAAACGGGACAACTGCATCCAGTGGCCTTCTGGTCTAGAAGGTTTTAAACCACAGAATTAAATTACAGTATCACAGATAAGGAATCACTGGCAATAAAACATGCTTTTAAGGAATGGAGACATCATTTATTGGGGGCCCGGCATACCGTTACAGTTTTCACAGATCACCGAAATCTGCAATATTTACGCAATGCAAAGGCTCAATCATCCCGACAATTCCGCTGGGCATTGTTTTTTGTGGAATACGATTTTGTTATAACGTACCGCCCAGGAGTAAAGAATGGTAAAGCGGATGCATTGTCATGGATTGGAGAGAAAGAAGAGATCCGAGGTACTTCAGATCCAGTAAATATAATTCCAGAAGAGAAGGTGCTGGGAGTCACTGGATCTTCAGAAGAAGACCTAAAGTCAAAGATTCAACTCAGCATGACCACTTCAGAATTAGAGGCCTGGAAGTCAAAAGGACCAAAGTTTTGCATTCACAAATGTTTACCTTATTTCCATAGTCGTCTTCACCTACCAAATCAGGAGCTACAGAGAAGGGTCATGGCAGATTACCATGGGTCTCCACTAGAAGGCCACCCTGAAATCGCAAAGACCACAGCCAAGATCAAAAGACATTTCTGGTGGCCAACATGGTGCAAGGATATCATAGATTTCATTCAAACTTGTGGAATTTGTGCCCAAAATAAAAGCTCAAAGCAGAGACAAGCAGGACTTTGTTATACGATTGGAATACGATTTTGTTATAACGTACCGCCCAGGAGTAAAGAATGGTAAAGCAGATGCATTGTCATGGATTGGAGAGAAAGAAGAGATCCGAGGTACTTCAGATCCAGTAAATATAATTGCAGAAGAGAAGGTGCTGGGAGTCACTGGATCTTCAGAAGAAGACCTAAAGTCAAAGATTCAACTCAGCATGACCACTTCAGAATTAGAGGCCTGGAAGTCAAAAGGACCAAAGTTTTGCATTCACAAAGGTTTACCTTATTTCCATAGTCGTCTTCACCTACCAAATCAGGAGCTACAGAGAAGGGTCATGGCAGATTACCATGGGTCCCCACTAGAAGGCCACCCTGGAATCGCAAAGACCACAGCCAAGATCAAAAGACATTTCTGGTGGCCAACATGGTGCAAGGATATCATAGATTTCATTCAAACTTGTGGAATTTGTGCCCAAAATAAAAGCTCAAAGCAGAGACAAGCAGGACTTATACAACCATTGCCTATCCCACCAGCTCCATGGCATACCATTTCTATGGATTTCATTACTGAGTTGCCCCTTTGTTCTGGTTATAACACAAACCTTGTAGTGGTGGACGTGTTTTCCAAAATGGCTCATTTCATTGCCCTCAAAGGGCTTCCCACGTCATCAGTTTTAGCAAAGGTGTTCCTAGAACAAATTGTGCGTCTTCATGGATTTCCATCTGCGGTGATCTCTGACAGAGGGAGTCAGTTTGTCTCTCAATTCTGGAGGAAATGTTGTGAGTTGGCTTAAATTGAAGTACGTTTATCTGATAGCCACCACCCACAAACTGACAATCAAACTGAGAGACCCAATCAAACTCTAAAACAATACCTTCGATGTCTTCTTCACCAGATAGATAGTTCTTGGGCGGATGTCCTTTGGGTAGCAGAGTATGCTTATAATAACTCTGAACACACTTCCACAGGTTACACCCCTTTTTACGTCCTTAACGGTTCGCATCCTCGAACCTCTACCTTCGATCCAACAGAATCCTTAGAAATGCTGCAGTACAGAATCTTCATGAGAACATTGCCCAGGTACAAAAAGAGGTTCTGAGACATTTGACTACAGAAAAGGAAAGCCGAAAGAAATTTGCAGATAAACTTTGAAGAAAATCTCCAGAGTATAAAGTGGGAGACAAGGTATGGTTGTCTTTTAAACACATTGCACTTAAGGGCCCACGTAAATGCCAGCCTAGATTTCTGGGCCCATTCTCTGTGGAAACCATTGTTAACCCTGTAGCGGTAAGATTGAACCTACCCTCTTGCATGCAAATTCCTCCTGTATTCCATGTTTCCTTGTTAAAACCAATGAATCCGGGGACCAGACTACAACCATCTCAAAAAACCCTGATCATAGAAGGAGAACCAGAATTCTTAGTGAAAAAAATCTTAGATTCCAAGATTGTCAAAAGAAAATTATTCTACCTTGTGGATTGGAAAGGGTTTGGCCCACAGGACAGGACTTGGGAACCTAGTTCAAATATTCAGGCTCCCAAATTGCTTCAGATATTTCATCAGAATCACCCTGCTAAGCCAGGGCCGGAGGGTCCATCCTTGCGAGGGGTCTTGGGGGGGGGAAACTGTCATGATACCAGTCAGTGGGCATAGCCTCATTCAGGCTTTCAGACTAGGCAGAGAACAGCATGTACAACAGCAGGTCAAAGGTGGGTGTTAGCCTGGCACATGTGGCATTTACATCATTCTCAGCATACACTTCCATAGACTTTTGTGATGATTTACAGTAATTCCATACACTCAACATGGCCGCCGCAAGTCCATTCATAAGTTTCAGCACGTACTATTCATATTGCAGAGGGAGCTATTTAAGCCCAACCTGCGCAGGAATGCGCGTTTCGCGCCTGCTCCGCTGACAGCGGGTAACGCTACCGGCGTTTCTCTTCACAGAACCTGTAAAAGGAGGTAATAGAGACATTATTTTTACAGCAAACTACAGAGTTCAATAGTTAATAGAATAGACTTAACTGTCTAAGGTTATCTCCGAAGCAATTATCCTCCGTCAGAAGTTTCACTCACCGCAGCAGCATCTTCAATCAGCAGTCTTTGCTTGTAATCGCAGCATCTTCTGTCAGAAGTTTCACTCACCGCCGCAGTAACTTCAGTCAACAGTTTTCGTTCGTAGTCGAAGCATCTTCAGTTAGAAGTTTCTTATGCAACCACTGCATCTTCCAAAGGTATTTTTACTCAACTTTCGGAAAACCTGCAGACAAGACAAGAGGTATTTAAATTAACAATAAACAAATATAATAGTTAAAGAAAGAAGATCTTTAGTAAACATTTTACATAACTGAAGGTTCTTCAGGATTTCACCTCACAGTTGTTTCCGCGCGCTTCCCTGGAGGCTGCAGTTACTCCGTATAGGCAAACTTACGTTTAAAAAACATTTTCTCATCCTGAGTAACTCTGCAGCCCTCTGCAGCCATAATTCCTTTTCCTAAATTCAGAGAACCTGCAAAAGAAGGCAATAAAGAGCAAGTTATTAGAAAGAGAGATCTCTCCAATGTAGAAATTTAACCCAATTCCTGATAGATTACAGTATTTTCACCAGCTACTTAATCCAAGACTCATTCTTTAAAGAAAAAGTAAAGATATTTTGTGACAAGAGACTATAGAATACTTCAACTGCCCAAGTTACCATTGTTTCTTCATCTCAACGCGCCCCTGTAGAAAAGCAGGATGGAGAGCTACACAAAAAATAAACACAGGTGAGAAGGGAGGGATTAAAAGAGTACACATCTCATGCAGTTGTATTTTAGCCAATATATTTCATAGTGTTCTATTATTGTTATTGTTGTTTAAACAGAAAGAGAATCCAAAAAAGTGTCAAGCACCAGGTCCACAGGGTGAGAAGGCATTACGCTCCCGAGGAGTCCAGGTAAGCGTTACAGCCAGGTGCTGGATGCCCTCCTGCACCATGTCAACCAACACATCGCACTGCCCACCACCAGGTCCAGGTCAATGACATGAAGGCATGCTTTTATGCTAGTGCACAACTGCCCAATGTGATAGCAACGATCGATTGCACCCATGTTGCGTTGGTGGCGCCCCAGGCCCATGAGGTTGTGTACAGGAATCGGAAGCACTACCACTCCCTGAACGTGCAGGTGACCTGTGGCCCCAACCCCATCATAAACCACTGCTGTGCCCTCTACCCAGGATCCACCCACGACTCTGTGGTCCTACGGAACAGCACACTGCAGGGATACATGGAGAGGCACTGAAGACAACAGACCTGGATAGCGGGTGAGTGCAAACCGTTCCACATATGCACGTTGAAGCTCAAGACCAAAAAGGGGAGGGGATAGCCAAAGAAAGCATTGCATGTCAAGAGGGAGCACTGGCAGCCCCTGTACCATCGACTGGGGGGCATCCAAGGGTGCACACACACATGGTGATGGATACACACTGCTGCCATCACAATGACACATCAGACCACATGAACCACAATGCATCTTGAATATGGCACAGCGCAGATCCACACAGCAGCACCCAACAGCATGTCCACCCATGCCACAGCCGTCTGCCCTTGTGCAGTCAACCGGGACATGCCATAGAACACCTGCCACAATTACACAAGGTGCATGTACAGGACAAGGAATGTATGGGATCATATAAAAAGGATGGACACCCATTACACATATGCATTGCATGGGCCCAATGCTCACAAGAATGCTCACGGCTAACAATGGCAAGATACATTTAGACTGCAGACCCATGCATAAGACAAATGACTGATGTCGGTATTCCACCCCATGCAGGTGACTCTGGGTATCCGCAGCTCGCGTGGCTAATGACCCTTGTGTGTGACCTTGTTTCTGATCCTTCTAAAGGACTGAGCCCCGCCAACACCACAGGTGAGTCCACCCCACGATCCCCACCTGTATGCAGAACATTTTGTACCCAACACCTGCACCCAGCCACTATGAAACTGTTACGGCAGCCCCTACCCACACCTACTACTTGTGCAACGGCATGTACTTCGGTCTCTCCTAGCTCCGAAATTGATCCACAAGTATGCCGCCCATCAAGAGGTATCTCCCTAAGTGCATTGTGCACTACTACACGCACGCCACGAGCCACCAGCTGCTTTAAAAACGTGATGGGAGATTTCAACTCACCTCAGTCCGGTGACTCCCTTAACTTTGAAACTACTCCCCACCAATTCGGGCTCAATCCAATTGACTCTGCAAACCCTTGAGCTTCCTCACAACGAGGTGTACTCTCCCATGACTCCAAAGCTCACCGACCCCTACCACACCCCAGCAAGCGCTTCATCTACGCTCAAATCCCCCGACTACGCCACATTCGCCAGAGGCCCTACACACACCCCGCATAGCTGGTGCTATCTGAGCACATTTGAGAGACCTAGCTACCTTCAAACTTAACCTAGCTGCCTACTCTTGCTAGTGCCTGCCACTGCCCACCTAATGTATTTAGCTTCACCGCTTACTGATGTTAGAAGCCCCAGCCTACCCACTGTACTTAGCCTCACTGTTTACTTTTGTTAGAGGCCCCATCATACCCACTGTAGTAAGCCTGACTGTTTACTGATGTTAGAGGCCCTTGCCTACCTACTGTATTTAGCTTAGCCGCTTACTGATGTTAGAAGCCCCAGCATACTCACTGTACTTAGCTTCGCTGTTTACTAATGTTAGAGGCCCCTGCCTACCCATTGTATTTAGCTACACTGTTTACTAATGTTAGAGGCCCCTGCCTACCCATTATATTTAGCTACACTGTTTACTAATGTTACAGGCCCCTGCATACCCATTGTATTTAGCTACACTGTTTACTAATGTTAGAGGCCCCTGCCTACCCATCGTATTTAGCTACGCAGTTTACTAATGTTAGAGGCCCCTACCTACCCATTGTATTTAGCTACGCTGTTTACTAATGTTAGAGGCTCCTGTCTACCCATTGTATTTAGCTATGCTGTTCACTAATGTTAGAGGCCCCTGCCTACCTACTGTATTTAGCTATGCCACTGACTTATGGCCCCTGCCCACCCTGGACACCCCAACAAATCCCCACAAATCCAGGCATGATGCCATTTATTAGTCTGACTCCTAACAGGCCCTACCAAACCACTGAGACATCTGCCTGCACAGAAGGCCTCATTAACCGCCCCCCCCCAGACCAAATACCCAGGCACACTGCAAATGGCACAGGTGCTCCCCAACCCACATACCATCCGATCCTCCTACTTCCTCAGATGCGCCCTTTCCATCTACCCCTTAAATCCTCAACCACCACACACACGACCACCTCGTATCTAAACAATCCTGAGCCCCTGGAACTCGGGAACAAGCTAGCAGTGTCAGCTCCCCACTAGTCTACCCACGCGATATCCACCTCCTCCACTGAGCCTACCTCAGACTACAAAGGTACCCTACTTTCCAAAAAATCCTGCCCCCTAGAATACAGAAACGACGACTAACCTCCCGCCAATCTCCCGCCAATCTGCATCCCCACAATACCCAAGAATGACCAGCCCGCCCATCTTCCGGAGAAATGAAAGACTCAAAGACAGGACGAAAGCCCCATCCTCCACCAGAAACCGACGCCTGCGTATGCAAATTAGTTCTCCCCCTAGCCGGGTCGCTCTCAATGCAACCAACAACAGCCAAACAGGCCCACATGAAGCTTTAAATCCCAACTCATCCCCTGCCGCTAAACCAAAAGTTGAAAAGAGAAAACCACTAAAACCTAAACCCTGTAAAATTACCACTGTGGACAACAGGGAAAGAGATACCTTAACTCACATCAAGGGATCTCTTATCAATGCCAGATCCCTCCTGGCACATGCCCTGGACATTGCTGACCTTATCACCTCTAATGATCTAGACCTCATCGCTATCACTGAAACCTCTCGATGGCCATACCAGATGGGTATTCCATCTTTAAGAAAGACAGAAGTACCTCCAAAGGAGGCAGAGTTGCAGTCATTGCCAAAAATAACCTTGGACTGAGAGAAACAACCATTCAAGCCTTCCCATCCGGAGAACTGATTTCCTCCAAAGGAAAGGTATCCCTTTCTGCCACATCCTCTCTCACTCGCCACCTCATCTATAGACCCCAGGCCTTATGTCTTAATTCGAGGAAGACATAGCCTCACTCCTTGCAACTAATACAAAGCCCCTGTCTAAAATTGGCATCTTGGGGGACTTCAATTTAGGCCTCAATGACCCTACTGACAACCAAACCCTCACCCTCACCAACACCATCGAAGCAGAAGGTTTCAGCCTTTGCATTTCCTACCCCACTCATGATAAAGGACTCACACTGGACTGGCTTGCTGACATCAACTGCCTCACCAACATATTAACCAACAACCCATGCCCATGGTCAGACCTAATGTTATATTATTCTCCATCAGCGCTTCATCCCAGCCCATCAATCCCCCCAACTCACACCAGCGGCACTTGCACGCAATCATCGTAACATCACCCCAAACAACATTCTTCCGATGCGACTACCACTCACCTCCCATATCAACCCCACATCCTTAGTGGCACTCTACAACCAAACCTTCCAGGTCGCCATCAACAAAGTTGCACCCCTGAGCAACCGCAAAGCCAAACCTACAACCCAAACAAACTCCTGGTACACCACCAGCCTCAAAGACTTACGAACCAAAAAAAGAAACACACAGAGTGCTTGGAAGAAAGCACCCACCCTCGAAAACAAACTGCAATTCAATACACCAGCCACAGAATACAAGGAAGCTACCATTCTAGCAAAGGGCAATTTATACAACACGAGAATTGAGAACGCTAACTCAGGTACAAGAGAGCTCTTCACCATTCTACAGTAACTGGAATCGCCAGCCCCATCACCAGATCATTGCACCAAAGACTTACCTTGGCGAGAGAACATCCAAAATGCCCACTGACAAGATTACCCTACTTCAAAACAAAATCAAAGCAACAAAAACTAAAACTCGCCCCCACTGCCCAGGCCCCAGACATACCGCCCACGCCACGCCACCAACCCCCTACCCTAGGTTTGAATTCACACCTGTCACCACTGCCGAAACCACAAAAATCATCGAGGGATTGAAGCCCTCTAGTTGCCAAGGAAGTATCTGCCCTACCACCCTCATCAAAGACTGCGCCGACAAACTGGCCCTGTTCATCACAACCTTGATCAACAACTCTGTCTACTCTAGTAAAGTACCTGAAAACCTGAAAGAAGCCTGGGTACTCCCACTGCTTAAGAAACCTACACTGGACCCTAATTTCCCTACCAATTACCGACCCATCACAACAGTACATTTCTATTAAAAATAATCGACAAGAGTAGCATACGTGCAAATCCAAAACTACCTAGAAACCCACAACCTTCTTGGTCTCCGTCAATCAGGATTCCGCCCTGGTCACAGAACAGAAACGGCCCTTCTGGACCTCAAAATCCAAATGGACCAAATTAGAGACAAGGGCGACCTGGCCAAATTCATCCTACTGGATCTCTTGGTGGCATTTGACTTAGTAAACTACAGCATCCTCTGTTGACACCTCGCTCTGGCTGCCCACTTCTTGAACAATGCCATAAATTGGATTGAATCCTTCCTCTCCAACCGCACTATGAGAGTCTTCTCCTCCATTGCGACAGCCCCCCACCCCTGCCCCTGTCACCTGTGGAGTCCCACAAGGCTCTTGCGTATCACCAACTCTGTAAAATGTGTTTACTAAACCTCTCTTCGACCTCTTAGACAAACTGGGAGTAACGTATAGCCATTATGCGGATGACACCCAAATACTGCTACCGATCACTGGTAATCACAACACTGATACCAAGTCACTGAACGCTATCTACCTCACAAATCAAGCTTGGATGGCGCAACATGAGCCTTTGTCTTAATGACGAAAAAACGGAGATCCTCACTGTTGGCAGTCAACCAAGGCTAAATAATCTAGCTCAATCCTAGAAATCCTTTGATATTGACGGCAACAACATCACGGTAGCCAAAGAGGTAAAAACATTTGGAGTATACCTGGACTGATCACTCTCCCTAACTAAACAAGTCAACGCCATTACCTCGGCATCAGCCTACACCGCCAAACTGATTACCTCCTGTAGACCCTTCTTAACCACTGATAACTGTATTACTCTCGCCATCCCCCCAGAATTGAGATCTGAACCCTTCCTCTGGTGTTTCTGAAGAAAACTCAAAACCTGGCTCTTTAGCCAAGACACCAAATAAGACCCTACACACTAACACTTGACACTCGGGCTACCACCTCCTTAAGAGAACTGATACTCTAATGTATTATGCTATGAATGTTACCATATTATGTAACCCATGTAAGCAATGCCTGTAACTTGATCAAGAAAGTAATGTAAACGACTTCTTAAGCATAAGCGCTTAGATGCCTCAGAGGTAGGTGCACTATACAAATGTCAAAATAAAATAAAATAAACAGTAAAGACAGAAACAAGTGATCACAGTTCAAGGGTGTTTATTAAACTGTAAAGATGGGTGAGAAAAATGCCTAATCTAAACCTAAATCTAAAATGGGAGAAAGCTACGACCATCAAATAATAATAAGGCAGTCCTAGTGGCATCTTGTCAAAGAAAAGGGATAATACTAAAGAAAACGATTGCCAATCCTTATCGCTAAGTTACAAAAGAGTGTGGGGTAGTGTTCACAAGAAAAGAAAGAAGTGCTCACAAATGATAAGTCAGGATGTTATAGCCGGGGTCTCCCTTCCCCACGTTTTTAGCACGGGACAAGGCGGGACACTTGAGCACAGCACACTCCTGGAGTTCTCCAGCACAAGGCTACAGTTCCTTTCTGCGACATTAGGACCTTCGGTGGTTAAGTCTCTTTTCTACCAAGTATCTTGCCTCCGAGGGCCTGATGTGTCCGAAATAACAAAACAAAAGTTTGTTTCCGTATGTACGTTGGTTAATGACTCTTCAACCTGAGATCCCCCTCTTCCGGGCTCAAATCCTTCTCCAATGTTAGCCTCCCTCTGCCGGGTTGACTACGGCCTTTTACTTATACTATTTCACTTGTTGTATTCACGAGTCTCAATGCCTTTTTAAACAATGTTTCACTGTGGACATCCCTCAGCCAGGTTCGCTCTTGTGAACACAATGTTAACAGGGTTATCGTACTTCATCCCGTTCAGCAGGCATCCCTCAGTTGGGTTCTTATTTGCCATAAACACAGTTCATTTGTTATCCACAATGGGTCAAAGACTTTCGACTGTACAAGTGTCAAGGAGTTCCCCCCTTCTCACCTGGGTCCGGTGTTTGTCGGTGTCTTCGATCGCTGCCTTCTTGCGAATGCTCCTGGTCTTGAGCAGCGCTGCTCGAGTCTCGTCTGGTTCCAGGTTGCGTTTAGTTCTGGGAGCGCAGAGTCCAGGAATCCGGGAATCTGGGAAAAGCTAGTAATGCTCGGGATCAGGAAGGGAGAAAGGGTCAGGAGCGGGTAATAGCACTGGGACAAGGAAACAATACAGCGAGCTACGAACACACGTCTGAGGCTACTCTGCAATAGCATTGAGACTCGCAGAGCCGCGGAAGGCGTGGTCTATAAATAGATCACGCCGCGTTCAGCGCATGGAGCGAACAAGGGCTTCAGCACTGGACGGCCATGTTGGAAGTAGTACGGAATGTAAGCCCCGTTGAGACAAGGACCAGGAGGTCCAAAAGGGGCGTGATCTGAAGTTCATGACAGCATGCCTCCTCCGAAGGCCTTTTCCTCCAGGTTTGCCCGGGTGTATTAGGTGAAATCTTCTGAGCAACCGAGGAGCCTTGATATTTGAAACAGGTTCCCAGGTCCTTTCGCTAGGATGATATCCTTTCCACTCCACTAGGTATTGAAGATGGCCCCGCTTAAACCTGGAGTCACAAATCCGGGACACCTCATATTCCAGTTGGTTGTCAACCAGTAGAGGAGGAGGTCTACTGGATTTTCGAGAGGATTGGATGTAGGGCTCCAATAGGGATGTGTGAAAAACTGGATGAATTCTTTTCCAGGAGTCAGGTAGCTTGATTCGATATGAGACAGGATTGATAATCTCCTTGATGGGAAATGGACCATAGTAGCGGGGAGCCAGCTTGTTTGGTCGCAAGTGTCGGGCAGTAGTTTTGTGACAACCACACTCGGTCACCGACCATATAGGAAGGACCTGGTCTTCTCTTGGAATCCGCATACCTCTTGGCCTGAAATCTGGCTTTCTCTAAGTGTTCTTTAGCCTCCCGGTGAATGTTGATAAGAGTTTTGATCCAGGAGTCAACAGTAGGTACTGGTGTAGGGTAAGGAAGAACCGAGGGTAAAACCGATGGATGGAACCCCTCACTACAATAAAAAGGGCTGGTCTGTAGCGCTGAGTGTTCGGAGTTGTTGTAAGCGAATTCCGCAACGGGTATCAGGAGAGACCAGTCATCCTGGACCTTGGTGGCGAAACATCGGAGATATTGTTCCAGGGTCTGATTTGCACGTTCTGTGGCTCCGTTGGTTTGGGGGTGATATCCTGAAGAGAGGGCATGTTGGATTCCTAGTACTGGACAGAGGTGTTTCCAGAATTGTGAAATGTATTGGGGACCCTGGTGAGTTATGATCTTGGAAGGAAACCCATGTAGTCGGAATATGTGTTCCAGAAATATTCCAGCTAGCTCTGAAGAGGAGGGTAGTTTCATCAGTGGCGTAAAATGGGCCATATGGGTAAACAAATCTATGGTGACCATGATGGTAGTATATCCTCGGGAAGGTGGTCACTCCACTATGAGGTCTGTAGTGATGATTTCCCATGGTTTAGAGGGTAGAGTGGGCTGCAGAAGAAGACCCGCCGGTCTTTTGTTATCATGTTTATTTTGGGCACAGGTTATACAAGCCTGGGTGTATTGCTGTACGTCAGACTTCATTTTAGGCCACCAGAACTGTCTCTGTATAAGACGGAGGGTGTTGGTGCTACCTCGGTGCCCGGAATGGAGTGTGTCATGACAAAGGTTTATTATTTTTTGCTGTAACTTCCGTGTAGGAATGAGTAGTGCATTGTCCTTGAATAAGTAGCCTTCCTTGGCTCTTAATTTCCAGTGATTTCTTGTTGAAATGTCCTTCCATATTTCTGCGGATTGGGTTTGCGATCGGACTTCTTCCAGGAGATCAACTGCTTGGGCTACGAATATCGTGGGAGAAAACATTTTAGGAAATGCCTTATCTTCAGTGGTCACGTAGTCAGGACGGCGAGACAAGGCGTCAGCGATCAGGTTCTGTGATCCAGGGACATAAGTAATGTGGAACTGATACTGGGCAAAAAAGTAGGCCCAACGTGCCTGACGACTGTTCCTGCACTCCAGTGACTGTAGAATCTGAAGGTTTCGATGATCAGTACGGACTTGGACAGGATGTCTGGCTCCCAGAAGTAGGTGTCACCATTCAGTGAAGGCTTGGCGAATGGCTAAGAGTTCCTTTTCCAGGACGGAGTAGTGTGTTTCACTCAGAGTTAAGGTTCTTGAAAGATAAGCAAAGGGGTGTTCCAAATCGTCCTCCATTTTCTGCTTCAACACTGCTCCTGTAGCGTAATTAGAGGCATCCGTTTCCACTAAAAAGGGTCGACTTGTATCGGGTTGAGCCAAAATGGGAGCTTGTGTGAACTTGGTCTTCAAACGCTGGAATGCAGTTTCTTGTAATGTTGACCAGACAAATGGGGTATCCTTCTTTAGCAGAGCCACTATAGGTTTTACAATCTCGGAAAAGGTGGCTATGAACTTTCGGTAGAAATTGGCTAGTCCTAGGAAGGATTGGATTTTTTTCACGGACGTGGGAGTAGGCCAGGCGAGAATGGCCTTTCCTTTTGAAGGGTCCATGCCAATCCCCTGTGGACTAAGGATAAATCCCAGATAGTGCACAGAGGTAATATGAAACAAACATTTTTCAGGCTTGGCTAAGAGGTGATGTTCCCGGAGTCTTTGTAGAACTGCCTTAACATGTCCATCATGCTACAGAGGGTCCTTGGAAAAAATCAATATGTCGTCCAGATAGACAATGACGAAGAGAAACAACATATCAGAGAACACCCTATCCATAAAACGCTGGAATACTGTTGGGGCATTGGCTAGTCCAAAGGGCATGACCAGGTACTCGTAGTGGCCAAAGGGTGTTCTAAAGGCGGTCTTCCACTCGTCTCCTTCCCGGATACGGATCAAATGGTAGGCACCCCTGAGATCCAATTTGGTGAATATTACTGCACCCCTCACTGCCTCCAGGATATCCGATATCAAGGGTAGTGGGTATCGGTCCTTAAGAGTGCATTGATTTAGGCCACGATAATCGAGGCAAGGTCTAAGTTCCTGGGTGTCTTTCTTAGGAACAAAGAACAAAGATGCGCCTGCTGGTGACTTTGAAGGTATCCAGATATTCTTTGAGGGCCTTTTTCTCAGGTTCGGAAAGGATAAACATCCTACCGAAAGGGATCACTGCCGAGGGTTCCGTTTCAATTGCGCAGTCTTCGGGTCTGTGTGGAGGTAAAGCCCGGACTATGGCAGTGGAAAAGACATCGGCAAATCCTTGGTAGGCCTCCGGGACCTGTACTATATTGGAAACCATGAGTGGTGTTTCTTGCTCCTTAGGTGGTTGCTCAGGGGGTGTTAAAGGAGGTTCCAGGGATAGACAATGAGACATACAAAACTCCGAGCCTAGGAATAATGATCCTGCTGTCCAGTTTATATACGGATTGTGTTTTTGTAACCAGGGTAACCAGGGCATACCCAATACCATGGGGTAGTGGGCGGACTTAATGATATCGAATCTGATTAGCTCTTGATGGTGGTTTATTGAGAGCTGGATTTCCTTGGTCTGTAGGCTTATGGGCATTGAACTGAGGGGTCTTCCATCAATGGCTTCCACAGGCTGTATGGTGCTTCGTGCCTCATATGGGATTTGATGACTGACAACCCATTCCTGATCTATGAAGGTTCCCATAGCTCCACAGTCAACCAAGGCCAGAATGGGGCAGATATTTCTCTTCGAGGGTGAAAGAAATGCCTGGAGAACGACCAGTCTGTTTTGTCCAGGAGAGTTCAAGGATCGAATTGATGTGGAGCAAACATCTCTCTCCTGAATCTCTGCTCCATTTAAGATTGGGAGCTGGCGTTTCCCGAACGCTGAGGAGGTGCCAGAGGACATTCCCTGACCAAATGTTTGTCTGAAGCATAATACATACACAAACCCGTATGTATCCTTCTCAACCTTTCTTGAGGTGATATGGGTCCACGAAAGGCACCAATTTGCATGGGTTCAGGTTCTGGGGCTGGACTTGAGTTTGCGTCCTTTCTGGCTGTGCTCTCAAAGGACGTCTTGTGTGGGTTTCCCTTGGATTTCTTCCTTTCAGCCTTCCTTTCCTGGATGCAAAAGTCTATTTGCAAGGCCAGGTCCATTAGTGCTTGGAATGAATTTGGTCGGGCCACCCTGGCCAGTTCATCCTTGATCTCATCGTTCAGGCTTCTCCTGAACAGGGTAAAACTAGCCTCAGAGGGCCAGTCTGCTTCCTTAGCCAATTGTTTAAATCTGGTCACATAAGTGAGCATATCTTGGGAGCCCTGTTGAAAGTCCTGCAAGCTTTCTTGGGCAGTATAGACCTGCTCTGGACGGTCAAACATGCCTTTAAGGGCCTGTGTGAACCCATCATAGTTGTCTAGGAGGGCATCGCCGGAGTTAACAAGGGGTGTTGCCCAAGTTAAGGCGTTGCCGGAAAGGTGTGATATGATGAAACCCACCTTAGCCCTAGGAGTCAAGAAATAATAGGGCTTAAAGGTAAAGTAGACCAGGCATGAATCCAGGAATCCGTGAAGTGTTTTTGCCGAACCATCATACTTGTCAACAATACCGCCCAACAGGGCATCCTCCTTTGTAGCAGAATCCCAGGATAAGACCAATTGTTTGAGCGCTGCGTTTTTTTCCGCCTTAAGATTTTGGACCTCGGTTGATAATTCTTGCATGCGTCGCATTAAGTCCTGCACGGCGGCTTTCATCTTGTTTTTAGGTTCGATTGGGTGGTGTCTCAAACTGTCAAGGAGTTCCCCCCTTCTCACCTGGGTCCGGTGTTTGCCGGTGTCTTCGATCGCTGCCTTCTTGCGAATGCTCCTGGTCTTGAACAGCGCTGCTCGAGTCTCGTCTGGTTCCCGGTTGCGTTTAGTTCCGGGAGCGCGGAATCCAGGAATCCGGGAGTCTGGGAAAAGCTAGTAATGCTTGGGATCAGGAAGGGGGAAAGGGTCAGGAGCGGGTAATAGCACTGGGACAAGGAAACAATACCGCGAGCTACGAACACACGTCTGAGGCTACTCTGCAATAGCATTGAGACGCGCTGATCCGCGGAAGGCGTGGTCTATAAATAGATCATGCCGCGTTCAGCGCATGGAGCGAACAAGACCTTCAGCTCTGGACGGCCATGTTGGAAGTAGTACGGAATGTAAGCCCCGTTGAGACAAGGACCAGGAGGTCCAAAAGGGGCGTGATGTGAAGTTCATGACAACAAGGGCTTTTCACCCGTCCCTTGTATGACCACTTTGACCTCTTATGGCGGCCCTCCTAGGGCCTTCTGGTATCTGTAGTTTCAAAAAAAGGGGACCGGTCAGAGTCTTCCGAATGAGCGTCCACGTGGTATCGGACCACTCTGCCCCTGGTCTCTGCCTGGGATTTCTAAACAGTTCTGTAACACACAAAGTCTTTGTTCCTTGATTCACATTATGTTGCCACTTGCAACATTTGCTCAATCCCAGTTCCGTTTACTATGGGTTCTCCCTCTGACTCACCGGCTGCGATGAACCGCTCTGTATTTCTTGTCTCTGGAGTCAAGGCCGGTACCATGGTAACAAGCGTCTCTCCCTGACTTGGTTATCAGTATAGGAGCATTCCGTGCATCGTTGACACCTTCTACACCACACGCGGGCTTTTGTTCCCTGCCTTGTGAATCATTTCTCAGAGGCTTTGTGGGTCTGGATCAAAAAGGGCAAGGGCACTTCCCTCCTTGTCGTCCTTTCAGTTCTCACCGCCTTTCACCTCCTCTTGAACCGGCGTCCTGGAGCAGCTGCCTCGTCGTATGGTCTGCCTTGCTTGTAGTGTGCTCTCATGCTCCACCTTTTATCCCTGTGGGGAAGGGAAAAGGTTGTGGTTGTGTATGGTTATTTCAATTGCCTGACTCTGCCTGATCCTTGTGTTGGGACATGGCAGGTAAACGGCCCTGGTGTTAGTCCATTGTCTTTTGTGGTGTAAGAAAGTGTTTGTGTCGGAAAAGTGGAGGAGGGGTAGAACTTCTGAATATTCTACAGGGTAGGATGGGGAAAAGGTATTATAAGGAAGGGAGTACCGCGTCTCACGCATCAGTGTCCCACTTCCACTCCCCGAAGACCCCCATCCAGGTGATCCTCCCGCACTGGTGCACCCCCAGGAACTGGATCTAATAGCGATGGCCATGTAGTCGCCACCTGGATGACAGATCCCTGGGGACTAGCGTTTGAGACACCTTCAGGTTTCTCACATGCCCTTTCTCAATGTGATGTTGCCGCATTTGTTTCATAGGGAAACCAGGAAAGGAAATCTATATTTCCACGACCTTTTCCTTTTTGGTGTTCCACAATGAAACAATAGGGTTGTAGGTCTAGAAACCATTGCATGACTTGAGGGTTCGAGTCTTTGCGTTGGCTAATCCAAACTAGGGGTAAGTGATCTGTAACGAGTGTGAACATTCGTCCTAATAGGTAGAATCTAAGATGGATAATGGCCCACTTGATGGGCGCGGCCTCTAGTTCCAACACAGGGTAATTATTTTCACGTGGGAACAGCTTGTGACTAGCAAATAAGATGGGGTGTTCCAATCCATCGCAAACCTGGGACAGGACTGCTCCTAAACTTGCAAGGGAGGCATTCGTCTGTAATACAAACTCTTTAGAGAAGTCGACTACCTTCAGGATTGGGTTCTGGAACAAAGTCTGTTTTTAGGTGTTATAACATATGTTATCCTTGTCATTCCATTGAAGTTTCTGGGGTTCGGCATTCTTGAGTTTATCCGTCAGCCTGGCTGTTTTGTCTGAAAAGTTGGGGATACACCTATGGTAATATCCTATTAACCCAAGAAAAGCTCTAAGATCTCTTTTGATCTTGGGGTTTGGTGTATCCAAGACGGCTTTCACCTTCTCATGTTGAGGATGTACATTCCCTATAAAGAAGCTAAGGTATTTTATGGCTGACTGGGCTAATCTGCACTTAGCTGGGTTAGCAGTTAGGACAGCCCCTCTGAGGACTTTCATGATGGTATAAAGATGGCGAGATGGTCCTCCCAAGTTTTTCTATAAATGACGATATTGTCAATATATGCTCCACAGAAATCGCAATAGGGTTGCAGGGTTCTATCCATGAGGCTTTGGAAAGTGGCAAAAAGGGAGGACTTTGAATTGGAACAGTCCTGTCAGACAACCCTCCGGTATCGCCCTTTCTAGTTTTCGGTTCAGCACGGCATCTCTGCGGCCCCTCTTCTGCTTCTCCCCTTTCTTACCTTACTCAGCCTAAACCAAACTGAACTAGAACTCAGAACATTTTACAGGTCCATATGCCTCAGGGCCTTTTTGCTGGGGAAAGAAACTATGCCGGATATTGCCAATACCAACTTCAGATCCAAGCCTAATTTTATTCCCCAATGATGCTGAAATTCCAGCGGAAATTTTGTCTTTCGAGAAGATGGTTTTGAAAAAATTACCAGCCATTTATGGAAATTGGCCCCTGGCATGACACAGAAACTTATCTTGGTCGGAAAGGGAAGCACTCGAGACTTTAGTGGCAATCAAAGATCTGGTTATCAAGCCTGCTGACAAGGGAGGTGGCATTCTATGTCAAGACAGGAGGCAAGCATTATGCTTCAACTTCTTTAATACCACTCTACAGCAGTTTCAACAAATAACAGAAAAAACACTGAAAATGCTTCCAAATACTCATTTTCTTTTTTCTTTCTTTTAAAACTACATTTTCCTCTGTCACTGTAGCCCTTGACACCGCTTGCCCAGTCCATATGTCACTTCCTTTTCCCTAACTCCTCTTCTTTTCCTGCTCTTTAGCAAGATAAGTGCTGTATTTCTTACTTCAGGACGAATTGTGATATTTAGAGTGTTTGGGAGGTGGATACCACACAATACATAATGTTCCTTCAGGAATGTTAAGGAATTTGTAGACGTGATGATTTGGTATTATGGTAACTTTAAGCTTCGAGCAAGCAGCATTCTGTACGGGAACGCCAGCGCTCGGTAAGTAATTGTTAATATAATAGGAGCGCCTCGCGCGTTGTCAGCAGGACGCGGCACACACAGACACAAACTAAATTAATCGAGAATGGAAGGAAAACGGGACCTCTGTCGCACTTTAGACACAACGAGGGGCACGTTTTCCCTTCTGAAGAGAGGAGCGAGCAAGGCCCCCTCCTTCGTGGAGGCGGGGCCCAGCAGCAAAGAGCCAAAAAGGCGAGAAACTCTCCTCCTTCGCGGGGGCGGGTCTCAGAGAATGGCGTGCATCGTAAGAGCGATGGGCTTAATAAACGGCGTCTCTCTCTGAAAGGGAAAGGAGAACCCGGTCGCAGCGGTGGATAATAAACGTTCGCTCATAACGTGGAGCCATTGCAGCGAGCGAAGCATTCAAGCTCAACCACACAGAACAAGCACCTTACGCTCGCAATCCAGCATTCTGAGGCACAGCAAGCCAGGAAGAGGGCAAGCCTTGCAGGGGTGCCATCTAGCGCCCAAGTGCATAGAGACATCAATAAAAGGTGCTAACCACAGGAAAATAAATAAATAAAAGTAGCATCTAGCGCAATGCAGCAGTGGGCGTGCAATTCAGCCTGCAGGTCCAGGCACTGGCACAGAGCACCCAAGTATTGTAAAATGTCTGAATATGTGTGGAGCGAGGAGGAGCAGGCTCAAGACCTGGCCTACAGCTTCAAGGAGGTGCTAGGAAGCTCGTTGGTGAATGCAGTGGCTCTTCCACTAGGAAAGCACTTCCACTAAGACCTCAGCAAGAGGCTCTAAGGTGTGTACCCAGACCTGCAAGAGGAAATCCTCTGCCACCCCTCCCCCACCCCCCCGGGTCGTACTTATGGGGTGAATAAAGAGGCCCCAGAGGCTGCTGACACGTTCGGGAAGATAAGAAAAGCTTTTCTGCAAAAATCAGCGGTGCCAAGCCTTACAACCCCCTCCCCAGTCGATGATAATATGGGAGATGTAGAAGAGGACTCAGAGGAGGAGTCGCCTGAGGCCACAATATCCTCACAAAAGGAAGGAGAGAAACCAGAGGAGGATTGGCTAAAGCCTAATGGGGGCAAGAGAGCCCAGAAAGAGAAACACCTAGAGAGTGAGGGTGAGGAGATTTTGGACATGTTTGAGCTGGAGAATATCAGTAACCCGAGGTCTTCGGACTGGCAGCCATCACCCAGAGTGTCGAAATACATTACCCAAAGACTCCGAAAGGCGCTAGACAAACACACGAGGCAATGCATGAGAGCCGAGTGTCCCTTGTCCAGACCTTCTAGGCAAAGTGGCAGAGGTGCCCGAGTTGGACCCTAAAATGCTAGCCTTTGTCACAAAGGCAGCTAAGCACCCTCGCAAGGGGATGGACAGATCCTGGAGAAGCTGCCAGGAGAAGGTGCTAGACCACCCCGATCCACTAGCAAAAATAATGGATCTAGCAGAGCATGCAAGAGAAACCGGAGAAGAGGTGGACCCAAACGCGCTAGCTAACTGGCCCCAAAGAGCAGTTTGTCTACTAGGGAATGCAAACTGCGCAATATCATCAGAAAGGAGAAGGGGCCTCCTACTGAAAATAGACGCAAAGCTAGGAGACAGAGCCACATATGAGGCAGGAGAAGTCGCTCAGGGCCTCCTATTCGGAGAAAAGTCCAGTAAAGAAATGGGTAGGTTTGTGGGGACTTACACCTCCCTAGAAAAAGCCCAAGCCTCAATAAGAAAGATTTTCCCAGCAGAGATTTTGCCAGGACCAGCTGCTATAGAGGTCGTGCAGCCGGTGGATTTCAGGGTGCAAGGAGGCCTCAGAATAGTAAAGCACAATACTGAGAGAACAGAAAACAAGACTATTTCTTCCCCACCAGAGGTCAATTTCCCAAACGTTGAAGAGGTCGAGGTCAAGGAAGAGGCCAAGGCCCCGCTACAGGTGAGAGCCTACGCATACCCACCCGTAGGGGGAGGACACAAGAGTTTTGACAGAATTGGCACACACTTTCAAGCGATGCATGGGTGCTGAAGACATATAGAGGGCTGCAGTTAGACTTTGTGCAAGAGTCAGTGCAAGAGTGCACCACGCAAGCGATACACATGGCGCAAGCAGAAAGGGAAAACCTAAACTACGAGCTAAACCAGCTCAAGCAGAAAAGGGCCTTCGAGCGATGCCCAGCAGCACCCCTTTTATAATCAACATGTTCCTGGTACACAGGAAAGAGAAGGTGGGACCATTCATAAACTAAAAGGAGTTGAACGGCTGGGTGCGATACCAACACTTCAAGATGGAAGCTATACATCAGCTGCAAGACACCTTAAGAGAAGGAGACTGGCTAACCACAATAGACTTAAAAGACGCCTATCTCACCGTAGCAGTCCAAGAAGAATTCCAGACATTCCTGGCATTCAACTGGGATGGGCAGTTCTGGCAGTTCAAAACAATGCCATTCGGGTTGGCATTAGCACCATGGGTGTTCACCAAACTCATGAGACCAGTAGCAGCAGCGAACAGGGAGAAAAGGATCCATATGATCATATACCTGGACGACTTGCTGCTTCTGGCGGACAACAAAGAAGCTCTGAAGTATCAGACAGCTTGGGTAATGGAGCTTCTCACTTTGCAGGGTTCCTAGTGAACCAAGAGAAGTCAGACATGACCCAGCAAGAAGATTAGTCTTCCTATGCTTCGTGCTCGATACCAAGTCGGCAACACTAGAGTTGCCAGCCAAGAAGATCCAAGGCATCAAGAAAAAGAGATCAGAGTATGCCTGAGCAAGCAAGTGATGTCTCTGAGAGCACTAGCGAGGATAGTAGGACTACTAGTGTCATCTATACAAGCCATTTTTCCAGCGCCCTTATATTATCGAGCCCTGCAGAGTCTGAAAATAAGACACCTTCAACAGGGGTTGAGATATCACCAATCAATCCCGCTAGATTGCTAGTCCATCACAAAACTAGAGTTGTGGTTGAGACTGACCCGATCTATTCATAGAGATAGACGCCAGCAGAGTGGGCGGGGAGCACGATGCAGCTCACTATCGGCAGGGGAGAAATGAAGCACAGAAGAACTGCAGCTTCACATAAATTGATTTGAACTTCTAGCTGGATTGTTTGCGATCAAAGCATTTAGGAAAGGGAAAGGGCATTCGTGCATCCTGCTGAAGATGGACAACATCTCAGCAGTGAAGTACATCAATCACCTAGGAGGAATGAGATCCAAGATCCTGGCAGAACTGGCAAAGGACTTCAGGCATTTTTTCCTACAGTCAGGGACGTCAGTCACAGCAGAGTACCTGCCAGGTTCACTCAACGTAGTAGCGGACTGGAACTCCCAATACCTGACAGACTCCAGTTACTGGAAACTGAACACAGAAATATTCCAACGGCTGCAACAGTTATGGGAGCCAGTACACATAGATCTGTTTGTGTCACGGTGAACACACAGAAAGACAGATACTTCAACTGGAGTCTAGACCCGATGGCCATAGGGGCTGATGAGTTTCTCCAGGACTCGAGGGGGGAGCTGCACTACTCCTTTCCCCCCTTCATGATGCTGAGCAGAATCCTATCAAAAACGTGGCGAGAACAAGCAGAGCTGATACTCGTAGCTCTAATGTGGAAGTCTCAAGTGTGGTTTCCGACCCTTATGAAGTTGGCCACGGATCTCCTGGTGTCCTACCACCCAGAGAACACATGCTCACAGACCCAGCTGGGCCATTTCATTCTGTGGGAGTGAAAGGGACTCTCCCGCTGATAGTGTGTAGGATATCAGGAGACGCTGGGCTTTGCCAGGCATTTTGGAGCAGGTAGCAAAGCTCATCGCAGAGTCTTAGGCACCATCCACACGGACGTGCTACAACGCGGCTTGGAGTAGGTGGTCGACCTGGTGCAGAGGGAGAAAAGTTCATCCCGTTTCTGCCCCTGTAGTAGCAGTCCTGAATTTCCTAGCATTCCTATTACAGGATTACAGGGCCTTCAGAACCATTGGGGTCTATAGGTGAGCAATATCAGCGGGACACCTACCGGTAGAAGGGGTTCCGATAAGTGAAAACTGTCATGATCCCATTCAGAACACATAGTCTTGACTCAGACATTCAGGCTAGGCGGAACACATTACATCAATCAGCAGGTCAAAGGTGGGTGTTAGCCTGGCACATATGGCATTTACACCATTCACAGCATCCAATTCCATAGACTTCCATGGGTTACAATAGTAATTCCATACTCATAAAATGGCTGCCTATAGGGTCCATTTACAAGCAGCAGCACAGTACTAATCTTTTGTCATAGGGAGCTACTTAAGGCCTGCCTCCGCTGGAACGCGTGCTTCGTGTCTGCTCTGCTGATAGCGGTGTAACGCTACTGGTGTTTCTCCTCACAGAATCTAATGAAACTAAAGGAAAGAGAAATATTAGTCTTGCAGTAGATTACAGAACATCACAGACCACAGATAAGACTTAACTGACAGAAGCTTTTCTTCAAAGCTGTCAATTTTGGTTGAAAAATAATTGTTTGTTCCCAGCACCTCTTCAGTCAGAAGTTTTCACTCACAGCCGCAGCATCTTCCGAAGGATTTTCCCCTCAGCATTCAGAAACCTGCAGAAAACACAAAAGGTATTTAATTATTAAAAAACAAACTTAACCGAGTCAAAAGAGAAGATGTTTCTTAATGCGCTTACGTACCTGAAGTTTCACCAAGTTATCACCTCACAGTTGTTACCCTGCTTCACTTTTGAAGGTTGCAATTACTCGCGCCCCTGGTAAAAGCAGGATGGAGAGATCCACAATTACAAAACACAGGCGAGAAGGGTATTTAGTACTAGAGAGAGCGGAGTACATTTCTAGGTATTGATACACATTTCATCTAGCAGTTATCCCCATTTATAGTATTCATAGCATCTACATTGTTGTTATCTGTCTGTTTTAACAGAACAAGAATCCTAAAGGCTTCAAGGTAACAGGTCTACGGGTTGAAGGGATATTACACTCCGAGGAGTCCAGGTAAGCGTTACAAAAACCCAGCGGTAGTGAGGCTCATAAAAGGAGCCCGTTTCAGAGCACCCCCAGAGCTGAAATATCTACAACTGTGGGACATGACGATAGAGTTGTTTCTCCTAGCGAGCTGGCCAGGGAACAAATACCTATCGCTAAAGCAACTATCAGGCAAACTAGTCATGCTTTTATGCCTAGTGTTGTGCAGGCGAGCTGCAGATGAACAGGAAAACCTTCGGGCCGGAGGGAGTAACTTTTACATTAGCCAAGAGGACAAAAACCAACTCCACGTCGATATCTTATCCCTACTTACCAGGGCACCCAAAATGGTGCGTAGCAGCTTGTATCAGAGAGTACGAGGATAGGACAGCGGAAGCAAGGCCAGTAGCATCGCCCAGCTCTTAATAGAATGTAGGAAGCCTTACAAAGCAATTGCGACAGCGCCATCGCCAGATGGGTGCAAGAGGTTATGCAATTAGCAGGTACGAACTTGAAGAAATTGGGAGTACATTCAGTGAGAGTGGCCTCAAAAGCGTTTGTAGCAGGGGTGATGCTGCGAGGTATTATGCAATCAGCAGACTGGGCTAGTGATAGCGTGTTTAAGACATTTTACTTTAAGCCGATTCACGTGCTGGCGACAACAGTAATGGGAAGCTTTGAACAAGCATAATGCTTGCCTCCTAATTTCCCGCTCTGCGCATGTACTATATGAATCATGAAATTATGATGGTAATTATGATGTTGCAGGCAGTACATGGACGCCACTCTAACAAGATTACCTTGTATGCCCCACAGGAGATGATCAGAAGGCTAACTGAGCGACAGGAAGAAAGTGTTGACGCAAGGCAGAGCGAGTTATAAAGCGCAGCAGGCATGCAGCGAATCTACGCCAGTTGGAAGCCAGAAGTTGGTTGGGAGCTTCGTTTAGTTAAAGTTACAGTGATGGATCAGTACAGAGCATTCAAAGAAGAGGAGAAGTTAGGGGACATGAAGTGACATATGGACTGGAAAAGCACTGTCAAGGACTACAGTGACAGAGGGAAATGTAGTTTTAAAAGAAAGAAAAAAGAAAAGGAGTAGTTGGAAGCATTTTCAGTGTTTTTTCTGTTATTTTGTTGAAAGTGAAGAAGAGTGGTATTAAAGATTTTGAAGCATAATGCTCGCCTCCTTGTCCTTAATAGAATCAAGATTGCTTGCACAGTAGGCAGGAGTAATCTTCATTGTCCTAATGAGTAACAACATGTACTGCAATATGGTCAAAATCCTTGCGGAGGATGAGGGGCACTACTTTAAAATGAGATCAGATCTGACAGAACAACTGAGGTCGAAGATAATGGAACTCTACGATGAAGGAACAACAGCAGAGTTTATCACCAGTAAAGAAGCAGAATGTGTGTCCCCCACAGGATGCAGAGTACTGTGAGAAACCTGAAGGTGTCTCACCCACTAGTCCCCGAGGATCTGTCATCCAGGAGGCCAGGTCACAGCCTTCGCTATTGGATGCAGTTCATGGGGTTGGACCAGTGCGGTAGGATCACCTGGTTGGGGGGTCTTCAGGGAGCAGAAGTGGAGCACCAAAGGGCGAGATGCGGTATCCCCTTCCTTATGACACCTTTTCTCCATCCTACCCTGTAGGATACATAGAAACTGTACTCCCCACCTCCTTTTCCAACTCGGACACTTTCTCACACTGTGAAAGACAACCGACTAACACCAGAGCCGTTTACCTGACATGTCCCAACACAAGGGTCAGGCAGAGTCAGGCAATTGCTGATAACTCCACACACCTGACTGCCCTTTCCCTTCCCCACAGGGATAAAAGGCAGAGCACGAGAGCACACTTTGAGCAAGGCCGAACGCACGAGGAAGCAGCCATTCTGGGACGGCAGTTCAAACGGAGGAGAAAGGCTGAGACATCTGAAAGGACGACCAAGGGTAATTACTCTTGCCCTTTTCAACCCAGACTCGCAAAGCATCTGAGAAAGGAAACTTAAGACCGGGAATCGCAGCTGGTGAGTGGTGTCATGGTTGTCAGTGGTACATGGAACTCTCCCACACTGATAGCCAGGCCGGGGAGAAGCGGTTGCCATTGTGGTACCATCCATGACTCCAGAGGCAAAAGAAACACCAACGTGTTCAGCATAGCCGGTGAGTCGAAATGAAACTGATAGTGGACCGGGCTGTGTTAGGCTCAAGGTTGCAGTGGCAACATTGTATGTGAGGAAAGAAGATAATATACAGAAATATTTTGAGAGTGAAATTGGTACCAGAAATAGAATTGTCCGGCGTCACGTGGGTGCTCTTTCGAAGAACTCTAGCTGGTACACCTCTCCTCAACAAAGAGAAAGTAATGAATTAAGATTACGAAAACTACAAGGACCAAGAGGCCTTAGGGGAGGCCGACGTGAAGTGTCAAAGTGGTCATACGAGGGTCAAGCCAAATCCCTTGTACAGTTGAAAGTCTTTGACACTTTGTGAAAAACTAAGTGTACTGTGATAATTGGCAAACATGAACCTGACTGAGGGATGCCTGCGAATTGGGGTAAATAGTGAGATACCCGTGAACATTGTGATGACAAGCATGATCCCGAGTGATGGATGTCCACAGTGAGTTGATGGTCTGAGTCCGATTAAGGGAGGCTAATGTTGAGAGAAGGATCGGAGCACGGCTGAGGGGGATCCAAAGGTGAAGAGTAATTACCCGACGTGAAGAGTACCAGAAGGAACTTTTGTTTTTTTTGTTTTTGATATATCAGGCCCTTTGAGGCAAAAGAATTTGCATGAAAGAGACTTGGGTACAGAAGGCCCTGATATCGAGGAAAAGGAACTGTAAGCATGTGCTGGAGAAGCCCAGAGTGTGCTGTGCTTGAGATCCCCACCTTGTCCTGTGCTAGAAACGTGGGGAGGGGAGACCCGACCATATCATCCTGACTTATCATTTTATGAACAATCTTTCTATTCTTGTGAACATTATCCCACACTATTTTGTAACATAGCGGTAAAGATTGGCAATAGGTTTTTTTGTATAGACCCTTTTATTTGACCAGACTCCACTAGGACTGTATTGTTATTGTTTGATGGTTGTAGCCTGATCCCATCTTAGATTTAAGTTTAGATTAGGCGTTTTTCTCATCCATTTGTACAGTTTAATAAACACCCTTGAACTGTGATGACCTGTGTCTGTCCTACTTTGATACCATGCCTTCCTTATTGTTCCCACAATATATGCTCTTCCAAAGTAGCACAAATCCACCTGCAACTCACTAGGGAGACCAATCGTGTCCCTCTGCGGCTCCATTTCGGAACCTATTGGTTAGTATATTGACTTTTTTCTGCAACCACCAGCGACCAACACCAGGTCATACTTGCAAGACTCCATGTCGGTAATCAATATCTTTGAAGGAATACGATTTGAACCCAACACTAATATCCTAGTAACGCCAGACATTGCCGCATTATACACAAACATACCACAGAATGAATTGCTCAGCGTTATGAGGAAAATACTAGCTGCCAGATCTCTGACACTAATGGTCCCGACTGCCTTCATCATTGCCCTTCTTGAGATTGCACTGTGCAAAAACCTCTTTGTCTTTGATAAGACATTGTTTCTTCAAAAACAAGGCACTGCGATGGGTGCCGCCTTCGCTCCTAGCTTGGCAAACATTTTCATGGCAGAATTATTTGTCTTCAACAATAGCCCCCATGCGGTTTCCATCACACGATGGCACCGTTATATAGATGATATTATTTTCATCTGGGAAGGCGATGAAAGAGGGTTATTTATTTTTGTGGATTGGCTCAATCAATGCCATCCAGATTTGTCTTTCACAAGTAACCATAGTAGGCAACATATACCATTTCCTGACTTAAGGTTAAGTCATAAAGAGGGAATGATCTATGCCAACCTTTTTCGGAAACCCACCGACAGAAAAACGCTTCTATTGTCTGAGAGCCAGCACCATAGGAATTTACATGAAAGCCTCCCTTACTGGCAATTTCTTAGATTAAGGCAAAACTGCACCTATCTGGGTGATTTCAAGGACCAGGCGCAGGTTCTAGCAGCACGATTAGGGCAGCATGGTTATCCCAGAAAAATCATAAAACGTGCTGTGAATAGGGCCCGCTTCTCTGATCGAGAGGCCCTTCTGACACCCAGAGGGCGTACTGAAGCCACAAACTGATTGATCTGTGTGATTACTTTTTCGCCCCAGACAAACCAGATATGCAAGTTGGTAAAGAAATATTGGCGCATGGTGACGTCAACAGGATGTACCTCGCAGGTGCCTTTATGTGCTCTCAAAAGAGGTTTCCATATTAGGGACAAACTGGTCCACTCCAGATTTCGACCTGGCGATGGCCCTCCACAAGTCACACTTACCCTGAGTGGCCAGATGTGCCACACAAGGGTTGTGGGTCACCGCCCCTGTGGCAACTGTGCAGTTTGTGCATTCACCCAGACAAGCACCACCTTTGTGTATCAGCAGTTCAATTCGACAATACACCGGTCCTCGAACTGCAATTCCAAAAACGTCATCTATGTGATCTTATGCCCATGTGACTTGGTGTATGTGGGCATGACAACAAGAAAGGTAGGGGTTTGGATCGGGGAACATAGAAGCGGGATTAGAAACAACAACGCTAATGCAAATTTGGTGCAACATTTCCATGATCAATCACAATCATGGACCTGATGACATCAGATGGTTAGTGATTGACCAATTGAAACCAGAACTCTTTGGCTTCCCCAATCCAGCCAAACTGATGAAATTGGAACAAACCTGTATTCACAGGTTAAAGACTCACACCAACGGTCTTAATGATAGTATTGTCTGGGCAGCTCTCATCGCTCAATGAGGGGGCATCACATATGAAGCAGGTTAACCATGTCATATCCACACATGGTCCCAGCTCTCCTTCTACACAATCTTTTAACCACCACAGGAGATGCTGCCCCATGAGGCCACATCACTTCTGATAAATAGCCACTGACCACAGTGCTTCCTAGGCTGGCTCTGTACCTGCTCACTTGCACACCCCATTTTAAGTTTATTGTTCATTCCATTCAATTTCAAACCTTTCCCTCCCACTCCCCAGCACCCCTTAACTACTCTTCCCCCCTCCCCACCTTGCCAACCCGTTATCTTCTATTCTGATGCCAGACTGACTACCGTGGATTATATCCATGAGATGTGGAAGCAGCACAAGCCATTCACCTCCATCATTTGTGCACCACTGCAAGATGGCCGCCCTCTCTGGCCCCCTCCAGCAGCACCTCGATGTAAGTCATGTGATAAACAGCCTGCGGTGCTGGGTCTCCATGACAACCCTTGATCCTCCCTCGGCTTGTCCAGCAGTGCCTTAGAGAACAGGAGTGCCAGTCTTGTAGAAGCAGCACACAACGCAGATCGGCAGCCCGCGTGGATACCCACCTCAAACTGCCATATTTTGAGATAGGATTGGTTCACCCCCACCAGCCACCATGCCTACACTATTGCACCGCGTCAAACCAATAGGTAATTTCTGTTGCACCCCTATCCAGCTGGGGCTCTGTGCACCAGGTGTTTCACTTTCTAAGAGCGGCTATCCTGGAGTTTATTCACTGTTGCCCCCATGTTTTGCTTTGCAGATGTGGTAAGGCTTGCACAGCCGGCAAAATGGGGGACAGGCGAGCGCATCACAGACACGGACTGCGTGCAGCCCATGGCCAAGGTAAGCACTGATTCCTTCCTACCCTTTGAGTTTATGTGGTTGACTGTGCATACATTTGACATCAACCCACCTCCACTACCAGCAGCGCAGCATGCCATTTGAGCTTGCGCCAGTATCTCTAATTTACACCCCCATGCATTATTTTTATGGCATTTCATTGCATACTGGCAACCAGGTGCCTGCCGCATTTGTTGACATGAGGCTGTTCTGCACACCAACAGTGGGGCTTACCTCAAAATAATTTAGTTTGTCTCGTTTACTGGAACCCCATAGGTGAGTATCAGATTTGCGCTGGCTGCACCCACTGGCAGGTCAGTGTGCGTATGACAAGCCATCTCCAGCTAGACTCACCGGCCGGTTCCACTCCCACCTACCCCACCCCTACTCCTATTTTCTTCACGTGGTTCGGCTGGTGGTGTGAGACCCTGTATGCATCCCCATGCACACACTTGCCTGTGCCAGTGGTGACTCAGGTCACTGGCTCACAAGCATGACTCATATGCCTAACTATCCAGTGTATAATATACAAAGGGTACCTGGTGTATATCTATGGTCCTCCAGGTGAGTATACACAGCAAACAAAAAATGGACCAATAGAACAACAGGATTCAATATAATTATTATCAAATATTAGCAAAACATGATATTTATTTCAAATTCTGAACACAATTCTTTGACACAGTAAAAAGTCTCTACAAAACCTTTCCCATCATTCATAACTCATACACACTATCTTCATACCAACATACATTGCTAAACTGGGTATATTATTGTTCCCATGACACAATAAGAAACCATGAATTCAAACTCAAAACTCGTATGTTTTTTAGATGTATCTCTCTGTATATTTTACAGGGGTCGTATGTCTGTCGACATGTGTTTCGGTTGTAGTTCACTGTGGGCAGGAAACACCTTGTCCCGTTATTCTAGACAACCTTCATTGTATTGTATTGTATTTCTTTATTTATATAGCGCACCTGGCCCTTATGCATCTGGGCACATATCTTAGGTTCCACATGAAAGTCATATATACATTAATCAGATAAACAGACACAGTGAGATTAACATCAGATATTTACAAGTAGATCTATAATACAATTTAGCATTTCAAATTGACAATGTTTACAGGCAGGTAGAACAATTCTATAGTGTGAAGGTATAGGTTTAGTAAGGAAGCAGTGATATGTTGTGTACATCTTGATCTAAAAGCCATGCTTTGGCTTTGCTCTTAAATGTGAAAAAGGCAGGTTTAAGTCTGAGTGAGGTGGGCATCGAGTTTCGAGGCCAGTACAGGGAAACTAGCCCTGCCAGATTTCTGTAATTTGAATCTGGGAATAGAGAGGCAATGAGTTTGGGCTGTTCTTTGTGGTCGGCTGGAAGTTTGTCTCGCAAACCTGATGGCTAGGTAAGGAGGTGCATTGTCAGACAGACATTTGTGAATGAGGGCCAGGGATTTGAGGGTGACTCTTTGGGGAACAGATAGCCAGCGCAAGTTGCATTAGGTGTCCGATCTATGTTGGTTTCTCAGGAAGTTCGAAGCGGCCCTGATGGCTTGTTTTGGGTAACCTGAAGCTTACTGAGGTTACGGTAACTAGTCCCAAAATAGAGGGAGTTACAGTAGTCTAGCTTAGACAAGATTAGGGTTCTAGCAAGGATGATGCAGTTTGCTGTATTGATGAACGGGCAACAAGCAGTGATAAGTTTGCATGTATATGCAGATGCTGAGACAACGGCATTGGTTTGTCGAGAGAGAGAGAGAGAGAGAGAGAGAGCGGAATCAAGGTAAATACCTAAGGTTTTGTTGACATTCGTAACCTTAATGATGTTACCATCAATGACAAAGGATTTGAATGAGCTATCTAGTCTGTTTAGTCTGTTAGTGGAACCCAGGATGAGGAGCTCTATCTTGTCATTATTAAGACAGAGATCATGTTGGGCCATCCAAGCCTGGATTACTAAATACACCTGGTTTAGCGCTTTGGTGTCAGCTGCGTGATCGCCTGTGATGGGGGTGAGTATCTGGGTGTCATCCGCATAATTAGTGTAGGTGACACCCAGATAGTCAAGGATATCGAAGAGTGGTTTTGTGAACACATTATAAAGTGTGGGTGAAACACAAGATCCTTGGGGGACACCACACAAGACTGGCGAGGGTGCTGCAGATGCAGATGGGGAGAAGACCCTCATGGAACAATTGGCCAGGAAGCATCTGATCCAGGTAGTAGCTTTGTCTGAGATGTGAGTTGCCAATCTGAGATGTCGACACAGAAATTGGTGGTTAACCAAGTCGAAGGCGGCTGAGAGGTCCAATAACAGAAGGAGGGCGATCTTGCCGTTTTCTTTCAGGTCATTGATTTGCATTTTTAAGTCTAACAGGGCTGTTTCCGTTCCGTGCTTAGGGCGGAAGCCCGATTGTCTGAGGCCAAGGAGGTTGTTACGTTCCAGATAATCCTGGATCTTTAGGTAAGCGGCACGGTCTACAATTTTTAGCAGAAACGGCACAGTTGTGATAGGCCTGTAGTTAGTGGGTATGCTTGGGTCAAGAGATGGTTTTTTAAAGAGGGGGATGACCCACACATCCTTCAGATTGTCTGGCACAGTAGCCGAGCTAAAAGATGAGTTCATTAGAGCTGTGATGAAGGGAGCTAATATATGGGATGCCTCCTTTATGATGGGAGCTGGGCAAGTGTCGCCCTGGCAATTGGAGGGCTCTAGGATGGTTATGGGTGAAAAGCTGAAAAGTTTGTGGGTGGGTGGCATAAGATTAGTTTTGTTGAGGAAGGAGTTGAACAAGGTATTAGACTGGAGACTACTTTTTTACATTGATTTTAGTCTGGAGTGTTGAGATTTTGTCAAGGAGCCCTTTCTGTATATCTGAGCACCATGTGCTGTCTTTACTACTGGTATCAGGTGGCGAAGCGGGGGTTTCAAGTTCTTTGAGAATCTTGAAGAGGTCTTTTGTATTAGATTTGGCTTGCAGGATACGTTTGTTGTAAGTCTCCTTCTTGGCTGAGTGAATAGCTCTTTATAGTTAAGTGAAGCTATGATAAGGCTGTCCTTGTTAGCTTCCGATGGGTGACTTTTCCAGCGGGCTTCCAAGTTTCTCTTTTCTTTGCGCAAGGTCCTCAGGTGTGGTGTGAACCACGAGTTGAGGTGCGCACGTGGTTTGGCCTTCCTAATTTTGGTTGGGGCTATTGCATCCAGTGTTTTGAGGATGGTTTGTTGTAGGTATCGACTAGGACAGTAGGATCTGAACAGGATAGTAATGCGTTGTTAAGAGATGGTAGGATGTGAGGGAGAAGGTTGTCTCTGGTTATGTCTCTTTCGTTTCTAGTACAGGTAGGGGATGCCACATTTGGACTGGGCCGTTGATAACTGGCTGAGATGTTGAAAGTAATGGTGTGGTGATTGGACCAGAGACAGGGAGAGTTTACTACTGAGGTGGGAGTGCAGTTTAGATCAGCTAACCAATCAAGAGTTCTTCCCTTTTCATGGGTAGGTTTGAGGATGCAGTGAGTGAAGCCTAGGTTGGTATGGGAGTTGGCAATTTTTAGGGCATTAGAATCGTTAGGGTCCAGTAGGCCCAAGTTGAAGTCGCCTAATAGAATAATTTGCGAGTTGGTCTTAGTTTTTGTCAGCTATTAAAGATGTGATATTGTCTGCAAAGGTGGTGATAGGCCCTGGTGGCCTGTGGATGAGGTGCAAGGTGGCAGTTTGATTGTGTGAATTGGGAAGTTAGACTGGCAAATGTATAAGGCGCAAGGTGGATTGGGAGTGGGTTTGGCTCCATAGTGTTCAAGCCAGAGGGCGGGGTCGTTCAGGTAGGGATTGGTAGGCAGTGTGGTGTGTGGGGTTATGGTGTTAATGCTGTGCTGCGAGCCTGTGGAGTGGGAGGGCTGCGGTGAGAGCAGTGTGGGACTGGGGTGGCAGGTAGTGTCTACCATGGTCTGGTTAAGGTGCTTTGCGGAGTGTTGGTGAGATGAAGGAGAACTGGCAGGGTGTTTATGTGCCAAGATCAGGAAAACTGTAATGTGGTGGAGTGAGAGGTAGCAGCGTGATTGTACAAGTGTGTGCATATTACTGAAATGGTTCAGGAATAAAGGCCTAAGTGTAACATTTGAGACCTCACGAAGTAAAGCATTGTGCATTGCATTGTGTCAACATTAGTTGGCTGTATAAAATGCATATATAATTGAACTAAGAATTAGTTGAATTGACGTGCTAGTGAGAACGGTATAGCGGTTCATCAGGACGGAGTGCAACTGTCCAATGTACGTTGCCTCTAGAGTGGATGGGGTGAGCCCCGAAATCTCTACTGGATTTCAGAGGAAGGTGATTTAGTAGTTGCATTAATCCCTATTATATGTTCTGCAGCGTAGTGTAGTCAAAACTGTACACACTATTCGTATTCCTTAGGCTAGCGGTTTGTCTGGGCCAAATGGATGTTCATCCGTGGGAATCACATGACCTTCAAGGAAAGATAGCCTGATAGTGCTGTCAATCCCTGTTGCAGAGTATCTGTCGCGTAGTACAACAAGCATGTATGCAATCTTTTTTATACTCTGTCTCATGTGTCATGGGAACAATAATATACCCAGTTTAGGAATATATGTTGGTTTGAAGATAGTGTGTATGAGTTATGAATGAGTTGTGAATGAGGGGGAAAGTTTTGTTGAGCCTTTTTACTGTGTCAAAGAATTGTGTTCAGAATTTGAAATAAATATCATGTTTTGCTAAGATTTGATAATAATTATACTGAATCCTGTCATCTTTGTTCTATTGGTCCATTTTGTGTTTGCTGTGTATACTAACTATCCAGTGGCCATGTTCCTGGGGCAACCGGTGGTGGTTGACACTTGGTGGTAGGGTTCTGAGAGTGTTGTCTACTGACACCTGGGTTCTTGACTATCCTGTCCAACTCACCAGAATTGCTTGTTAGCTCTGCTTACTTGTAATTTTTTTAGCCCTTTTTTCAAGTTACATCCACCCCCTGTTGTTTTTTGCAGACAACTCCGTACATCCGCATCTCCACCATCCCTGCTTTCCCCTTGCCCTGAAGAAGGCCACTTGTGACCCACGCAGGCACCAACGTGAAGGCCAAAACTCTAGTTGGCTACAATCAATTGGTTTTGCCACTACCTGACTAGGGTAGTGTATGAACATTGCTCTAACTAATTTGAGACGTAGGCTCTGTATCCATCTTTCAGCCACATACTGTAGAAGAATGGTGCAGAATGTCTTTTGATCAATAGTGCCTACTGGAATTATAAACCAGATAAATAGGAGCCGGCTTGATTTGCACAGTCTCCTATTAAACTGAAATAATTTCTCTTTGATATTGTGTTGGTTATATTAAGTATCACTGTTTTTTCCTTGTTTTGTTCTTGTGTATGAATGTGAGTATGGATGGGTGACTTTTGGTTGGATGTTGTACGAATACATGTAGGTAACTTTCACACAAGTTACCCTTTTCGGATTTTACATTTCACCATGTGCTACAAGCACACACATTTGTATTAATTTGTTCTTTAGATGCCAAATGTCAGACTATGTACCACATTCAATAATTTAAAATGTACACAGGGTCTCCCCCTGTTTTTGTTTTGGGAGTTGTCTGACAGCTGAATCAGCAATGCTTGTGTTGGAGTGTGCTGATATTTTAAGTGCAGCGTTTTCCTCACTCCTCCGTCCTCCATGGTGGACCTTAAAAATGCCTGGATGCTTTGGGAGCCTGTTGTAGGCAAAAGGAGCTACACTCAGTGGACATGCTAAGTATTTTTTGGGGCGCATTACATCCCGAGGCTGCTCAGTATGTATCTTTTACGGGCTGGCTACCACACATATCGGGAACAGAATATACATGATGGCTTAACTGTGCTTTGCGACAGGCACTTGCCTTTGTTTGGGGTTATAATGTAGTTGCTTCAGAGTGTTTCCTCTTACTTCGTAGTCTGTCGTCAAACATTATGCTGGATACAGGATGCACATACCCTTCTTCAATGCATTAGTCATTCAGAATGAAGGTACAGGGACATATGATTTCTATCATGACGATAGTGTTTAGAAGGTTGCCTGAATTTCGCATTCTCGTCATGACTGTTGAGACCTTTGTCGCCATTTGGGGGTCTGTTACTTACGACAGCAATCAGGAAATGTTGCTGGCATCTGCATGATTGTTACATACTTTTGGGTCATATGCCCTTCTGACTTTGCTTGTTTGGGCCTTGTTGGATGACAATGATTGCATTGAGATGAACGAACATGGGCTAGGGGGGGTGCACTAGCTCTCATGATTGCATGTGGTAACACTTACAGAGTGCACTTTTCCAGCGGTAGCACTAATTCCTCCTTGGTTTTTGGTGCTAATTCTGCTGAAGCACATTACTGTTACCACTGATGGTTGGTGCGCACACCGGTGGCCTCGTAATTGTGGCGATATGATACAAAATCACAGTACCAACATTACACCGACTCCTGGTTTGCCCTTGAGTAGGACTGACAGGACCAGCCCTGAACTATTCCCAAACCCCCTGGGAGAGCAACAAGTTAGAAACTACCAGAACCCAAAGAAACATGGTAGTCGGGGACTGCATCCCCGACGATGCATCAGACTTAGGGATCCAAAACCCAAAGAGCATTCTAGGGTGTCTTTCAGAAATTCAGGGAAACATATTCTATGGGGAAACACTAGCACTTCCAGAGAGATCCCTTAGTGAAGAGGTGTGAATCTTTTGAGGGAAAAGCCTAACTTATTTGAAATACCTCCTTCCCCTCAGGAGGGCTTCTGAGGGAGAACATTTTTCTCCCTTAATTGCAGCTGCAGCATTTAGGAGCAGAAATACTTCTTTCCCCTGTCCCAAAAGGAAAACAAATGTACACAGAGGGGAACTTTCTAGTGGTTTTCCTGTCCGTTGGGATGGCCTTTTAACCACCAGAAACCCACATAACAAGCTTATGTGCTGAATGGACAGCCAGTAGGCATGGCAGGGCAGCTGACACCAGCCTGTGTACTTGGAAACCAACTGAACTAAATCCAAAAATGTAGTAAGCCTTGTAAATACTTCCTTCCCCTGGCTTGGAATAGAAAGCTAACTAAACAGTCAATTAAAATGTTTTCCAGAGTCAGTGGGAGAAGTGTGAGAGCATTTTAATTGAGGTTAGGGAACACAGGCAGTACTTTGGGCCGGGAGCTAAGAAGAGGAGTTTGCTGAGGAAGCGGGAGAGCACCAGAGCAGGGAGACCCTCGAGCCCAGTAGAGGGGTGTGCTGCGCTGAAGGAGAGAAGCGCCTTGTGAACACCAGAAGAGGAATTTGCTCCAGTGAAGGGAGAAGAGGCCCCACTGGAACCCAAACATGGGGTATGCTTTACAGCCAATATAAAAACTGGAGGTTTTCTTTTTGGGACCCTTCTTTTTCTGTTGGCTTTTCCTACGGTCTGGTATCATGTTGTCAGGTTGTGGCTCACACTTTCCTGACATTTCTGATGGTATTGACAGATTTTCCACTGCTCTATTGAAGGCAAGCCTTCATATTCTACCCCCCCTCATGAGAATTCATATCTACTTCTGAGAGAGAGGATAGTGGAGAAAAGGATAGGATACCCAGAATGTGATGTGGAGCAAACTCCCCTGCTTTTTCAAGGATTTCCTTCAGTTACTCTGTGCTTGGATCCTTTCATACTCTGAATCAGTTTCCTTGTTGATAGACCACCTCTCTGCATATTCTATATAATTTTGTCTGGTCTGCATCATCAGAAAAGGGAATGTATTGAGTAGGTGATTAGTGTCATAGTGTCATAAGGTGCTGTGATCTGCCCATCACATTTGGCAGCATTCTGTCCAGCATCTCTCCCAGGGACACTAGATGCTGATCCTCTGAACTGGTAACTATCAAATCACTCTCAGATGTCTCTTCGGCGGGTGGTGGGATGTTCTGTGTTAGGTGGTTTTTCTTCCTTATTTTCCGTTAGAAGGTTTATCTGTTCTGGGAAATTAGTTCTGGTACATCTACCTCCAAGTGCAGGGATATTCAACATCCTCTTCGAAACCTGGATACTGTTGGCCTGGCTCAATGGGTGATGACTTGTGATGACTTCCTCTAATCATGGGGGGAAATTCCAGACCTGGTAGATTTTCTAGACTCTCTTCTCTGGCCAGTTGCCCAGGATCTTTCTTTACTATCAGCTGGACAGGTCCTTTTCTGTTTCGGAGACCTTCTGAAGGTAAGTGTTTTCTCCTATCAGTTATTCTCTTCTCTGCTCCTCCTTTATCTCTTAGTAGTGCTATGCATACCAGCATGTTCCATTATATGTCCCTTCTTAAGGTTATGTTGGGTGAAGTAAAAATGTACATTGAGAACAGCTAGGTTGCTCAGATGGTTTGTAGATGGAAACACTAGTACACTCCGAAAGACCACTTAGTCAACTGGCGTGGATCCTTTAAGGGAAAATCTAACTTATGCCAAACCCTCTGCGTCAGCGCTTCTGAAGAAGTACAGTATTCTCCCGACCTCTAGTTGCAGCATTTAAGAAGATAAATACTTCCTTCTCCTTTACTAAAGGGAAAACTAATTTACACAGGTGGGAATTTATATGAGAAGTCCTGTCCCTTGGGATGGCCTTTTGACCACGAGAAACCTACAAAATTAATCTTTGTGCAGGGGAGAACCAGGAGGCAAGGCTGGAGCAGAGCAGCAAACAAATAGCTGCTCCTGCACTTGGAAACCAACTGAAAGAAATCTAAGATGCTGGCAAGCCTTTTTGTCAGCACTGATTCTTGCGTAGACTATGTATACCTCTGTCCCCAAGAACCAGTCAGAGAGATAGCAATGACTCACTGACCAGTTATTGAGGCCACATGTTGCTGGAACAAAACACCGCGTCCCCAGGTAGCTGCAATGGAAACAAGGAGTTCAGAGCAACAATCACGTGTACAGTATGAATCCCGAAAAAAAAAACGCGAAAGCAGAAAGCTGACACCTACCAGTTGGTATGCTGGGGAATATATGTAAGTGGAGGGAGGCAGACAGGATACCTGAATATTTCCCACTTAGGCGGTGCAAGATGGTATGTAAGTGAAGGTCCAGCAGATGAAACACCTGATGCTTGATGATACTTGACACAAAACAAGCAGAAACTCAGATAGTGGCTCTGAGTATGAGCATGCGTAGTGTAAATAAAGAAACGTCCAAATGCAGTTCAAAAGAACACAGCACAGGATCCAAGATTCAGTTTGCTAGTCCAGTATGCCAATACAGAGGATGTGAGGGCAAGAGGCAGTCCGTAGCGCCGTTCCGAGGTCGTAGCAGTTCAAAGGATTTGATCTGGATAAGCTCGTCGTAGCCATGGAACTGTCAAAAGGAGTCTGTGAATCAAAGCCATGGTCAATATCCAAAGAAATTTCTGAGGTAACTTGGGAAACGCCGTAAATTGGGTAAGAACGCAGCTGAGAAGCATTGGTTAGGATTTCCGGCGTTCCTTTATACCATTACCAAGGGAACGCGATCAAGTGCCATGGTCCGTCGCACGTGATCGTGTAGTCGTACAGCATGAGTATGTGACTTGATCCGTCGCACGTGATCGTGTAGTCTTACAGCATGAACATTGCCTAGTTTCCAAGGCAACTGCCAACCCGGAAGCCGCCATGAATACTGTGGTCGTATTTGAAGCAGACTTCATAGTCGAACGGCGATGGTGGCACTGTGCAACTTGGCCCCCACGCCACTGCCTGGAGGGATGCCTGGAGGGATATCCATTAATGCAATGTGTGAGCCATGTGTTAGCATGTTTGTGACTTGCACTGGAGGTGTCATGATGTGTTCTGGAGGTGACATGTTGTGTGGAATGCGTGACACTATCAAAGGCTTCCTTCCCTAGGCTTGGAATAAGAAGTTTATTAACCAATCAATTCAAAAGTTTTCCTCAGACAATGGGAGAATGGTGCAGGCATTATAACTGGGGCTAAGAAACACAGACAGTGGGCCTCATTACGAGTTCAGCACTAACGCTGCCGATGCTCCAGAGTGGCAGGTAAGAACCTCCTGAACCCAGACAAGGGTTGTGCTCCTGTGAGAGGGAGAAGGGCCCCCTGAACTCCAGAATAGGGGTGGACTGCTTTTAATGATGTGCTCCAGTGAAGGGAAGGAAGTAGAAGAGAAGTAGTAAGCGAGAGCAAGTGGCTTTGACCCCAGACGAGAAGTTGTGTAACAGAGGAGGAGAGCCCCTGGAATCCAGAAGAGGGTTGCGCTAAAGTGAAAAGGGAGGGCGATAGAGGAACAGAGAGAGAAAGAGAGGGAGAAAGCGAGAGAGACAGAGAGAGGGAGAGAGAGAGAGAGCTTGGCACTATATCCCTAGAAGTCTGAGCAGGACACTATATCCCTGTGTGTGAAATAGTGCACAGGGCACTCGATCCCTGGGTGTGGAAGCGTGAGCAGGGCACCATATCCCTGAATAAAAGTAACAGAGAGAAGGAGATGTCCAGTGAAGGGGAAGTCCTTTGCGACACTTGGCAAAGGGAAGAATACCTAATTCCCGAAAGAGACGGAGGTGGCTTGTGGGCCCCACAAGAAATGATAAAGACTGAATGCTACAGCCACCTAAAGAGGAGCACTTCCTGTCTGGAACTTTTCTGAATGCATCATTTTTGTTTGCTGTCCTTCATTCATAATACTGAGTTCAAGGACCACATTTCCTAAGAAGCTTTATTTTAGAGCCATCCTGAGTTTTATATAAAAAAAACTTTTTATTGGGAGTTGTTGCAAAAGCAGTGTACAGATTACATCTCAGCAGTCAAAAAAGGTAACCCCACAGTATTGTTGTTGACAACTTCAGCAAAAAATAACACAACCAGGTTATCAAAACATATACTTTCACAATACAACCAAGGCCTGCATACACTAAAGACATAATATTGTTCATTATAAATTAGGATACTAGTGGCGTGCCGAGAACCAACCATTTAAGTTACAATAACTGCATTTGCCAGGTTCCAAAATCAGAGAGTTCAGTGCCTACCAATAGTATAAGTAGATGAGGGCAAGGGTGTACTCAAGGTGGTTTGTCATCAGAGGGATGGAACATTGATGCAATTGATGCCCTCCAGGCCTCAAAAGTCCAAATTCCACACGCCACTTCTCATATTGCATGACATAGCTATGCATCTTTTAGCTAATATGCATGCCATGTCCATGAATCTGACGGCAGGGATGTGTTTACTTGGTCTAGGATACATGCCCAATAGGCACTCCAGTGGGTATCAGTGATATCTAGTAATTCCAGCCGCAACACATGCCTGCCTAATTCAGGACCAAATATCCTTGCACCATTACACAATTCCACATCATGTGGCCTCAAGGCCACACTAGGGGCAGGCAGAAGAAACATTGCAATTAAACTTAGCCACCCTGCTAGGGGTCATATATGTGCGATGGAGCACACTGATCTGAATCAGCCTAAATCTAGCGTTCTGTGACACATTTTTTAAAAAGCTTAGCGCCATTTCCCAATGCTTTTCCGATATGTCCGAACAGATATAAGACTCCCATCTAGTTTTCAAATTAATGCATTTCACACTAGTTCGTCTAATAGGTGTTTGTACAGTCTAGACACAGGTCTCCAGCCATCTTCCAGTGCATACCTTAACTCGAGCAGCTTGCCTGCCCGAGGTTCTTCTGGCAATTCCATCCGTTTGCCCTTAGCTATCCTAGCCACCCTCATGTACCACAATCATTGTCCCTTAGGAAGGCCCTCTCACTGTATCAAGCTATCCAGATCTGTGAACGTCCCATCTTCATACATGTCACCCCAGGTGAATATACCCCATCTCTTGCAACTTTCTAGCGACAGCAAATTCTCCTATACTTTTACTTGTGGACACCGCGATCGGGATATTAGGTGAATAAGGGTATCGTAAGCGAAGCATCCCAAGCACTCTGGACCAGATCCGCCTGTCCAATTTCACCAACAGGGGCTGAGAGCATGTATTATCTGCTGGGTGCCCCAACATTTCTTTAGCCAGCCAATGACTGTACTAGTGCAGTTTTCAGATGTATATCAGTCTGACAGCCATTTCATTATGAAACCCAATTGGGCAGACAAGTAATAAAGCTCCAGACTGGGCAGGTGCACCCCGCAGGTCAAGGATAGAACATTCGATGCCAGCCTGCGCCGCTTTGGGTCCCATAGGAAGTCTCGCAAGGTGACATTGAAAGAGCAGAAAAAAGCAGCCCCAATATAATAGTGGCCATTTGTGAAACCATACAGGAGCCTGGGGAGGACAATCACCTAAATGATAGCAACTCTGCCTATAAGATAAAGTGGTAGCCGAGACCAAAAGGTAATAGATTTCTTAACACCTTCAACCGCTCTAAGCGTGTTGCATGTATGCTTGTCACTAGGTGAATGTGTAATTTGGATCCCGAAGTACTTAAATACATGTGTGCCCCAATGTAACCACAGATCAGGTAAGGATGCTTTATTTACCCTGCGTAAGCCCGCCAGAGGAAAGAGGCAGGACTTCCGCCTGTTGAAAGAAATCCCAGATAATCTTGCAAAATCTTCCATCACATCTACTATTATTGGTAACTTGTGTTGCGGTTCGCATGGGTATATTGATATATTGATAGGAGTTGCGTGGATCCATCTACTTTGATGCCCACCGCCTCATATTCCTGTCTCAAGAATACTGCCAGGAGTTCCAAGGCCAATGTATAGAGCATGGGTGAAAGTGGAAATCCCTGGCGTGTTTCCGTTTGTATGTGCCATGTTTTTGACATTTGTCTACCAGACTTCACTCTAGCTGTTGGGAGAGTATAAAGCAGCTTCACCCAACGTATACAATTCTCACCAAACCCAAAACTCTTCAGTGCAGCAATCATCCACTCCCAATACACTGAATCGAAGGCCTTAACAGCGTTGAGCGACACCTCCACGCAGTGCTCAGTGTGGAGATTGGTCTGGTCTATAATATCCTGTAAAGTCTACTGAAAAAATTGTCCAGAGGTTGTTTTTCATTTTTAAAGGTATCAAAAATGTATTTATTGAGATGAACAAGTTACTTCTTACCTTGTAACACTCTTTCGACGGGATGTTCCTCCGACGTATTCCTCATCTTAGATATCTCCTTCCAGCTCTGCTGGCCTCGGAAATTTTTTTCTCTCTAGAGGGCGCTGCGCGTCGACGTCCTTCGAGTCGATGTCCCTCGACAGCCGCCGTATCGACGCCGACGTCATCCTGGCTATAAAGGCAGCGTGCAGCGCCCGTTGCTCAGTTCCGTTTTGTTGCCCACAATAATGCTTTCTGGACTAAACTAATCACCCTGAAGGAGCGTAAGCTGCAACAACAAGGGAAGTAGAACTGCGGGGATGGATGGGAGGGTCGATGAGGAATACGTCGGAGGAACATCCTGTCGAAAGAACATTACAAGGTAAGAAGTAACTTGTTCTTCGAAGGGATTGTGTCCTCTGACGTATTCCTCATCTTAGATATGCTCCCATAGCAGTATTCTATTATTGGAGGAGGGAGTACTGACTTCATGCTGTCTTCTATTGATGAATAGAATGCAGTCAGCCCTTCCAAACCTAGTCTCTTGACTGGAGGAGGAATCCAAATTGTAAAATCGTGTAAAGGTATGGACAGACGACCATGTAGCGGCCGCACAGATGTCTTTAGCCGGCACACCTCTTTTGAGGGCCGATGAAGCTGCAATACCTCTGGTCGAATGAGCCCTAAGGTTTTGAGGGGGCTCTTTTCCTGCCAATTTATAACATTCCAGAATGGCTAGAATGATCCATCTGGAAATGGTCTGCTTAGTTATTGGTAACCCCAGCTTGTGACCTGTGTAACCTACAAACAGCTGGTCTGCCTGTCTTATCCTGGCTAGTCTACTGATGTAAAAACTTAAAGCCCTTCTAGGGTCCAGCCTGTGTAACCTCTCTTCCTCTTTCCCCGTGTTGAGGAGGAGGTTAGAAAGACGGTAGGGTAATCTTCTGAGTGATATGGAATTCAGAAACCACCTTTGGGAGGAAATTAGGCTTCACTTGCAGGACAACTTTGTCTTTGTGAAAGATAGTGTGAGGGGGTTTACAAGAAAGAGCTTGTAATTCGCTCACCCTTCTAGCAGATGTAAGTGCTATTAATAAAACAGTTTTAAGGGTAAGGAATCTTAACAAACAAGAATGGAGTGGTTCGAAAGGTGTGCCCATCAGGAAAGTTAGGACTAAGTTTAAATCCCATAGGGGAACTTGGAATGGTCTTGGGGGATAAACATTGGTTAACCCCTTAAGAAATTGTATTACCAAGGGTAACTTGAAATAGGATGGTTCTTCCGCAGTGCGCTTAAAGATGGATAGCGCTGCGAGATAGCCCTTAATGGCGCCAACTTGAAGGCCTGAATTTGCCAAATATAGTAGGAAGGACAAAACCATTGGTGTACCACATGAAAAAGGGTCGATATTCTGTTCTCTACACCAGCTGCAAAATCTGTTCCAACGGCAGCGGTATAAAGACTTTGTTGCTGGCCTCCTTGCCGAAAGCAACACCTCCATAACATCATCAGGGAGGTCCCAATCCTTGTACCTCAGCCTTTCAGAAGCCAAGCGTGAAGGTTGAGGGTTTTGATGTCTGGATGGAGAACCTGACCTCCCCTCTGTGAGAGTAGGTTCTCTCTGAGTGGAAGTCGAATTGGAGGGCAGATGGACAAGTCTAGAAGGTCCGGGTACCACATTCTCCTGGCCCAATCCGGGGCAATTAGGATCATGGTTCTCCGGAATCTTCTCAACCTCCTGATCATTTGAGGAATGACAGGGACCGGTGGGAACGCGTACAGAAGCGGAAACTCCCAGTCCACTATGAACGCGTCTCGCAGAGCTCCTCTCGGGGGAAATTCCCTTGAGCAGAACAGATCGCATTTCCTGTTGAGGCTGGTGGCGAACAGATCTACCTGAGGGGTTCCCCAAAGGGCAAAGATCTCTTGAAGGACTTCCTGAGCTAGCTCCCACTCGTGGGAGACTGTGCTCTGCCTGCTCAGAGCGTCCGCTGTCAAGTTCTTCTCTCCTGCTAGGTGAACTGCCGATAGAGAGATTCCTTCTTGGATTGCCCAAAACCAGAGCTGCATCGCCTCTCTGCACAGGGGTAGTGATCCTACGCCTTCTCTTTTGTTGAGGTAATGCATGGCCACCGTGTTGTCCGTCATTATCAAGACGTTTTTCCCTTGTACAGCTGGCAGGAACGCCTTCAGCGCAAGTCTGATGGCTCTCAGCTCTAACAGGTTGATATGTAGTCTGGACTCCGATGGAGACCAACGACCGCTGATGGTCAAGTCGTTGGCGTGGGCTCCCCACCCCGTGAGTGAGGCATCCGTGACTACTGTTATCTCCGGCCAGGGTTGCCAAAACTGTTCTCCTTTCAGAATGTTCTCCTAACAGGCCCACCACTGAAGGTCTTGAGCTACTCTGTCGGGAACCTGAAGAAGATCTGTTATTCTCCCTGAGAATTGTGACCACTGAGTCCTCAGTGCCCACTGGAGGGATCTCATTCTCAGGCGAGCCTCTGGCACTAGGGAAATGCAGGATGCCATGAGGCCTAGCAACATCAAAAAGTCGAAGGCTGGGAGACGTTGGGCATGTTGGAACTTGGTAACCATCTGTAGAATATCTTGAGCCCTCACCTCTGGTGGCGAGGCTTTTCCCAGGGAAGTATCCAGGATCGCTCCTATGAACTGGAGTCTCTGCGATGGTATCATTTGTGACTTCTTTAAATTGAGGGAGAAGCCCAGTCTGTGAATGGAGTGGCACATGTGATTTAGCTGGATCTGAGCTTGTTCCGAAGAAACAGCCCTGATCAACCAATCGTCCAGGTAGGGGTAGACGTGAATCCCTTCCCTCCTTAGACTTGCCGCCACTACCGACATTAACTTGGTGAAGACCCTCTGGGCGGAGGTCAGCCCAAATGGCAGCACTCAAAATTGATAGTGAGAGTTGCCAATTGCGAACCTCAGGTATTTCCTGTGTTTGAGATGGATAGGCACATGGAAATAAGCGTCCTGAAGGTCCAGAGATACCAACCAGACCTGGAACTGAAGGGCCTGGAGGATCTGAGAAAGAGTGACCATATTGAATTTGTCTTTCCTGAGGAATTTGTTCAATTCTCGCAAGTCCAAGATGGGTCCCAGTCCTCTGTCTTTCTTCGGAATGAGAAAGTAAGGGGAGTACCAGCCCTTGTTCCTCTCCGCTACAGGTACCGGTTCTATGGCACCTTTCTCTAGCAGGTCTAAAACTTCCTGCAAGAGGAGCGGATCTGGAGCTTTCTGAGAGCTGATCCCCGGTGGATGACTCTGAGGTATACGTAGGAAAGGTAGGCAGTAACCTTGGGCAACTGTTTCCAATGCCCAAGCATCTGACGTGATAGCCTGCCATACCGCCAGATGTTGAGTCAACCTGCCTCCTACAGGTGTCCTGTGAGGGAAGTACTCAGAGTGGGTTTGGGGCGGCTGATGCAGATGCCGATGGTAAAGAGGCACCTGCTGTTGCTGCGGCTTTTGAATATCTACCTCGTCCACCTCGGGTAGTTCTTCTTTGTCCCCTTTGAGCCGGTCGTCCTCTACCTCTTCCGAATGCGGAGTAGAAGCGAAAGGACTTGCCCCTCGCAGAGGTTCCTGTGGGACGAAAAGGTGTCTGACGGATTGCAGCTCCTAGGGATTTTGCTGCTGCTTTTGAAGTTTGCAGTTTCTCTAAACTGTCATCCGCCTTTTTCCCGAACAAAGAAGAGCCATCGAATGGCATGTTCAAGAGCCTAGTTTGCACATCTGGGGCAAAACCAGACTTTCTCACCCAAGCGAATCTCCTGGTTGTTGTACTTGCCGCCATTGCTCTGCTGATACTGTCAGCCGAATCAATGCCCGTCTGGAGGGATTCGCACATAGCGTCTTTACCGTCCTGTATAATATTCAGGAACGCATCCCTTTCTTCTCCCTCCGGGATGCAGTCAGCCGCTGTAGAAGCACACTCCCAAAGTGTATGGCTGAATCTAGCAAGGGTGCAAGCAGCATTAACAGATTTTAACGCCATGCTACATGCCGAAAAGACTTTCTTTGCCATAGCATCATATTTTTTATCGTCCCTGTCCTGTGGGACGGTAGGATAAGCCGTCTTGACATCGGTAGAGGATGCTGCCTCATCTGGGGATGGGTGTTTTTGTCTAAACACCCATCCCCAGAAAGTCTGGTGGATGCACCAGACTTTCTGGGGATGGGTGTTTAGACAAAAACTCTGGGTCTGTAGAGGATACCCTGTACTTTGTAGACAGTTTTCTATTTACTGGTGGTATGACCTCTGGGGTTTCCCAGTTTGTCATGATCTTCCTCTGAAGAGCTTTATGAAAAGGCACCACAGGATCCTCCTGTGGGCCTTTGTCAAGAATATCCGTGAGGTCATCTTGTTGGAAAGATTGTGAAGGTGCAGACCACCCCATAAACTCTGTGATCCTGGCCATTAAGGCTATATAGGGGGTTTCAGCATGCTCCCCCGGGTCTGGCCTAGCAAACTCCACTCAGGGGAGGTGTCTAACCCACTTGCCTCATGTAAGGAATCATGAAGATCCTTTAACCTGCGTTCTTCAGAGGAAAATTCCTCTCTAATTGGGGTTACAGGTCCCTGCAACTCAAATGTGTCTTCCTGTTCAGACAATTCACCCTCTTCCAATATTGAGGACATAGTTCTCAATTGTTCTGAACTCATAAAGGGTGTAAACCCCATTTCCAAGGCAGAGGGTGCCAAACTTGTCATAATCGGCCTCGAAAACGTCGATGTCGTCGACGCCGACGTCGAAGGCTTCGAGCGTGGCCTCGAAAACAAAGGCGGAGGTCTCGAAGACCTCGACAGAATTGGGATTCTACTCGACAATCTCGAAGCCATCGACGTCGAGGACCTGGGGATAGACACTGGGTGTGTCGTAACCGTGACTTTTCTTGGCGTCGACACCGGTGTCGAAGCTGGCGTCGAGTTTACAGACTCGTGTGTCGAAGGTCCCTTCGACAACGGCGTCGAAGACATCGACCTCGACGGAACTTTCGTCGACGGCGTCGATGGAACCTTCGAGGAAGGTTTGGAGGTCATAGTCCTGCTCGAGGGTTCATGACGCGCTCGAGAGGTTTCCTTCGCCGGGTACTGCGACTCGCGGCGTTTTTGACCTTCGGGTCTTTCGACCAGAGCATCGCTCTCGGCAGTCTTCGAGGGGGTCGAGGCCGCTTTCTCGAAGACGCTCATCATTTTTTTGCGGAATTCCTCCCATTCAGCCCGGGAACTATGTTTCGTGGGGCACGGGATTCTCTTTGGCGAAACAGAGGAAGAGGAAGACGGAGAAGGGGATCTTCGATGTCTCCTCTTCGAGTGCTTCGATCTCGAGGAGTGATGAGACCCACTCCGAGATCTGGAGCGCGAATGGTGACGAGGAGACGAATGTCTCGACTTCGTCGACGAAGAAGAAGCTTTAAAAGTCTTACCTTTCTCCAGCTTCCCCCTACGCTCCTTCAGGGCCTTAGCTGTCATGGACATACAGTCCTCGCACTCCGAACAATGGTGTTCAGCTCCCAAACACCACAGACAAACTCTATGAGGGTCAGTCAGCGACATCTTTTTCCCCACAATCTCTGCATTTTTTGAAGCCGGATCGAGGAGTTGTCGGTTCCGACGAAGAAGCCATCGAGTACGGATCGAATAACTCGAGGTAAATAGGTTTAACCTGACAAAAACTGAGCAACGGTATTCCGAGGCACTGAGTACGCGCGGAAAAACAGAACTGAGCAATGGGCGCTGCGCGCGACCTTTATAGCCAGGATGACGTCGGCGTCGATACGGCGGCTGTCGAGGGACATCGACTCGAAGGACGTCGACGCGCAGCGCCCTCTAGAGAGAAAAATTTTTCCGAGGCCAACAGAGCTGGAAGGAGATATCTAAGATGAGGAATACGTCGGAGAATACAATCCCTTCGAAACATTATTTTTCAAGAATGAATTGATCATTAATTAATGCACACACATTAGATTACATTAGTATTGCAGGAGAGCATAAGACACCAGATAATAAAAACCTAACACAACCATCATTCATCAACAATCAAACCATCATTTGCAACTTAAATCAATCAGCCTCATTCACTCACAGTAAAACTTTTTTGGACTAAAACTTTTAGTACAATCAATATGTGGTAACATTTCATAAATTAGCACCACATAGTCTTAAACATTTCATTTTATCCACATAAAATGTGTATCAGCACAACCATTAACCAGAAATGTGCTCTATTCCACAGAGTGGGTACGTTCAAACAGAGAATGATAAATCCCATCCCCGGATATTCTTCTCTACCGGTTTCGACGTTTTGAAAAATAATTGAAAGAACGTCTTCGTCAGGAGAAACAATTGATACAATATTACCACTGACTCCCAATGTCATGTGCTCTAAGTGGTCAAACCCATTAAATCAGGCTCAAGGAAATTCAACAGGGTTTCGAAATCTCGAGAAACAGAACTGTGATCATTCCAGTGGTCGGACAACTATTGCCGATGGTGGTGTTACCTCAGCACAAGTGAAATGAATTTCAATTTGGTCAGTGGGGGCAGCAGAAGAATATAGGCAACAGCTAACGAGGAGGCTAAGGCAGAGCAGGAACTTCCCCGAGGTCCCAGTCCTCATGGCGCATGAGCAGCCACCGTCATCATCATCATATCCTGTAACCTGGGAAATTCAGCACAGTATTGCGACCTGGTACAAGCCCTGTTTGATCAATGTCTTTAAGAGATTAAATATATTCACATAGGTGCAAGGCCAGTACGGCTGTGAGAATTTACACATTATAATTCAGCATGGCCATGGGGCCATAGGAGTCACACCATGCCGTAGGCTTGCCGGGTTTAGGATTATTTTTATTTTTTATTTATTTATTTCTATTGAGCCAGTAACTCGCGAGTCTCGGGCGCAGAAACAAGTACACAAAGTACAAACAAATGTTACAATGTACATGACGAACAAGCTGCGAGCTGAACAAGAACCTTTCGTGCGGAGGTTAGTTGAAGATATGGGTCTCACCAATTTGCGGAAGCGCAAGTAATTAACTTCCTTTCTTATATTGGCTGGTAGTTTATTCCATAGCCCTGCCGTGATGGAGGGGAAGGATTTCCCTAGGCCCAATTTGCATTTGTGGGAGACTACTGAGACCATTCTTTGGTCCGAGGATCTAAGCGTGCGATTAGGAGTGTAGGGGTGAATTTTGGTTTTCAGGTATTCAGGTGCTTTCCCGTGGATGCCAGAGTGTGTGCGAGGGTCAGGGCCTTAAACTGGATTCTGTTTTCAATTTCTACCCAGTGTAGCTCTTTCCTGGAATCATTAAGGTGATCAAATTTGTTTTTTTCTTAATGATTCTGACAGCGTTGTTTTGTATAATCTGGTATACTTGAAGGCATTTTTTATTGGATCCTGCCAACAGTGCGTTGCCGTAGTCTAGGCGTGAGAGTATAGTTGCTCTGGCCATGGTCGCGCAATTGATCTCCGAGAGGTAGGGCCTAATGGCTTTGAGGAGTCTGAGGCAGTATGACCAGGTTTTTTTAATGTATAAGGCCTGCGCCTCGGCGCCCAGTGATGCTTCTAGCATCATGCCTACGGTTTTAACTTTGTCCTGTCCTAGAATTTCGGTGTTTTCTATCTGGAATGCGCGATATTCAGGGGAAAGAATGGCTCTGGCTTGATGGGAACCAAATACCATTCACTCTGTCATTTTACCATTCAAGCACATCCAGTTTGAGTCCATCCATAGTTCTATGGATGGAGTAGACTTTAAGCAGTTGGTCACTGTCTTTCTTGTGATCTCCACTGAGTTCTATCACCAGCTTAGTTTCATCAGCATAGTTGGTGAAAAAGATATATAGGTGGTCTAATACGTGACAAAGAAATCTCAGATACAAGTTGAAGAGTAACGGTGACATATTGGCCCCTTGTGGGACACCACAAAGAATGTCCTTTTCTATGGAAAATTTGTCTCCCCAGTGTACCCATGAAATTCTGTTTTTTAGGAAAGAAATTATCCAACCTGTCGCCTCTGCTTGGCAGTTGGCTGTTTTTTGCAGCGCGGTTTTGAGCAGATTGTGATCCAGCAGATCAAATGTTGCGCTAAGGTCCAGTAGGATGAGAAATCTGGCCTTGCCTTTGTCCATGATACTTAGCATTTTAGTTTGGAAGTCTATCATTGCTGTGTGCTGGTCTAAATCCCGACTGTTCGGGGTGAAGTGATGTGGAAGCTTCTACATGGGCTTGAAGTTGTGATTTGGCAATCTTGTCCATAATCTTCAGTATAAAGTTGCAATTTGTGTTTGGCCTAAGATTGTTAGGGTCCCTTGGATCCAGGCTTGGTTTTTTAATCAGGGGGATAACCGTGACCTTTTTTATGTCCTGAGGGACTGTCTGATTCCTAAAAGATGCATTCATGATTTTTGTCACTAATGGGGCAAAGATGTCTGGGTGTTCCAGTATCATTTCTGGCGGTAAGATATTTTCGGCGCAGGTGGATGGTTTCATGGAGGCAAGTGTTTTCATCATACCCTCAGGCGTAATGTTTACGAACCTAAAAACCTTTATGTTATCAATTGCCTCTTCTGTGGGGAGGGCTATAGTTCTAGGCTTATTTTTTTGAGCTTTCGTAAATAAGTCTCTGGCTTTTGCAATTTTCAGGAAGAAAGCATTTTTTGTGTTGTCACATTCCTGTTGGGTAGGTGTGAACGGGGGAGAGATTGCCCTAGGTTTTTCAATGGATTTCAAGATGTTGAAGAGTTTGCTAGTGGCATTATCTGCAGAGATTATTTGGTTGTTGTAATAGTCCTTTTTTTGCCTCTACTATTGCTCTTTTATAGCTTATCTCATTAATCTTCCATTTCTCCTTATTCTCTGTGGTTGGATTTGTTTTCCAATCGTTTTCTAATTTTCTTTTGGTCTTTTTCTGGTGTGACAGCTCACTAGTGAAACATAGATATTGTATGACCTTGGTTCTAAGGGTTTTGGATTGGAGAGGGGCGTTCCAGTCAACCAGATCTTTGAGGTGATCAAGTAAATTGGTCATTATGGTGTCACATGAGTCTTCTTCTTTGGTTTTCTCCATAGTATCTTTCAAGCAAGATTCAAGCAAACTTTATTTATGTTTTTGAAGTTCTGTTGTGTTACTTTGATTGAGAGATTTGGGGATTTGTCTCTGGGTTGTGGAGGGGGAGATTGAGAAGGTTACACTAAAATGGTCAGACCATATGCAGGGCTCTGTCCTATAATCGAGTGATTCTAGGTTGCTGGTCACAACCTAGTCTAGTTGATTTCCATTTTCCATTGTCGGTTCTTGATTGGTAACTGTAAAATCTATGTTTTTTAGTAGGTTTTCTAGATTAATGGCGTCCTTGTCTTTAGGGTTGCCACGCCATCGGTTAAGGTCGCCAGCCACCAGCGTGGCCGAGTTCTGACCTTTCAGAAGGTTAAGGTGGTGGGTAAATCCTTCATTGAATGATTAGGTATTACTATGTGAAAAACTTTATTCGGCCTGTTAGGCCATCAAGGTACATCCTGGCAATACATTTCTAGGGTGTTATTACATCAATTCTCAGAAAAAGAAAAAAGAAAACAAAGAAAAAGGCAGCACCCTCCTTGAATCCCACCGGGCAGATCTCTGTTAAAGATTCAATACCACCAACCCCAAGCCCCTTTTAACTCCTGAAACACCTCGGGCCCAACAGAGTGGGATTCGCCCCAGAAAGAGGTCTATTACTGATGGAGTAAGGAGGGCATCATGGTATGGGTTGGGGAAGAGATGGCTATAATCCCACTTCTTCAAGTCCGCCCATAGCAATTACATTTTTCCAGACCATCCCTTGCCATTTGGTCATCCCTAAAGACCAGTTTAACAGAATCAAAATCAGCAGACATTTCCTTGGTCAATCTATTGCACTCCCACATAGAGACCTTAGATACAAAAACACAGTCCGCTGCAGAGTCCAACCCATGAAGGCATTTGTACAGAAGGGCATCCCTTGGTTCTCTTCTATCGATATGCAATTTTGGGACCCCGTGGCAGAACAATGTGGAACTTCTAAGCCCTTCATGAGCATAATGCCTACAGAGAGGTCTCCCAGGGCAGGGTTTTGGTATATTGGTTACCCACCCAGCTGTGCACTTGTTTCCCGGGACCCTCAGGCAAGGTTCACCAGTGGTGGTGGCTCAACCCCCATTGTGGGGGTCTTAATGGGCTCTCTTGGTGCGTTTGGAATTGGGGTTGGGTCACTTCTGGTTGTCTCTTCGTAGTTGGAACGATCGGGGCACCAGAAGCAAGGGGGGACAGGGATAGAGGGGATGTGACCCTATATCAATAGCTGGGACCAGGCCCCAAGGACCATCCCCTGGTGTGCTCCCTCCAGCCCTCCCTGCCTTCCCTCCCTTTAGCCCCTGTCACCCCCTTAATCAAAACCAGTAATAGTTTTTTTAATGTCAGCCAGTTCAGAGAGCACATGTTAACAGGAGCAGCCCGACATAGGGTTAGGTACTGTAGGTGATGAGGCTGGCAGGCCTTGATTCCTTGGGTAGTGGGCTTGAATACCCAAAGTGGGTTTAAACGTAGGAAGGAGCTAGCCCCTTAGAGTACAGCTGACATGGACTCGCTCCAAGTACTACAGGGAGGACTGGACTGTTTTCCCTCACAAGATTCATCCAAGCCCAGGTCCATTGGATCCTCTGTCGGGGGGACGAAGGGAGATGGAAGAAGAGCTGCCTCAGCAGCCTGTGCCATCCATGGGTCTGAGACCAAAAAGGTAGTACCGGATCCGGGCCTTGGTAGCGGATCAAAAGATGAATGAGGTGAATCTGGCGCCAAAGAGGCCCAGGGATCACATCTTCCAGTGAGTTTTGCAATGCCCAGAATAATCCTCTCACAGCCATTCCCCAGGGTGTCAAGAAGACCAAAGGTTGCCATGTGATCAAGACCCCCTCCAGGGGTTAGCAGATTAACATTGGGCACGTGATCATCTAGGGATATGCTGTGCTGGGTGGTATCAGGCAGGGGGTTTTAAACAGGTCCTTGGGTAGTCCCAGGTGGTCATCGGAAAAGTTCCCCTTGAAGGCTGTGTTTGGTGAGGATCTCTAATGCTGGCGCCCCATTTGCCCCCCCCCCCAGGTCACAGATGATGTCAGCAGTCAGTTTGGTGAGTACTCCATCCACGTTAGAACGCCCAAAGCGAACTCCACTTCCCTGGCATTTCCCCTGCACTTTGCTTGGTGCCCCCCCCCCCCCTTTCTTCGGCACGCTATAAATTTGCGATAGGCCTTAAGGTCTGAGGGGCTTTGCAGATGGGACAGAAGGACAGATTTTGTGAGAAAGAGGGGTGGTGGAGGGGAAAGGAGATCCTCCCCTTCTAAGGCTCCAGCCGTGTCTACAGCAGTGTCCCGGGCCAAGCTGACCATCTCATACAATGGAAATCAAGTGAAATCAAGTGAAAATGGGGGCTCAGCTGCCAGATGTTTGGCTCACCTCTTGATGGGTCAAGTCCGTGGAGCACTGTTGGTTTTGCTGCAATTTTCCTGTTGGAGCTCCACTGGCAAGTCGCGATCACCCAGGAGGCACAAACACCTCCCGCCTTTCCTCCCACGGGCTTACACGTTTGTGGGTGAAGGCTGCAGTATTTGTCCTGTTGGGGGCAGGGCTTAGGTGTCAGCAGTATGGCCAGAAAAGAAAGACTTCAGGGCTGATGATGCAGGCGCAAACACCTGTGCTCTTTCCTCCTACGGGCTTACACCCTCGTGGGTGAATTCCGCAGTATTTGTCCTTTTGTGGGTGGGGCTAGACATCAGCAATATGGCCAGAAAAGAAAGACTCCAAGGCTAGCCAGGTGGGCGCAAACACCCACGCCCTTTCCTCCCACGGGCTTAGACCATTGTGGATGAAGCCTGCAATATTTGTCCTGTTGGAGGCGGGGCTTAGGCATCAGCAGTATGACTTGAAAAGAAAAACTCCAGGGCTCCCCAGGCGGGTGCAAACACCTGCACCCTTTCCTCTCGCGGGCTTACACCCTCGCAGGTGAAGCCTGCAGTATTTGTCCTTTTGGGGGTGGGGCTTAGGCACCTGCAGTATGGCTAGAAAAGAAAGACTCAAGGGCTCCTCAGGCGGGCGCAAACACCCATGCCCTTTCCTCCCATGGGCTTACTAGCATCTCCCGCATAATGACCAGAAGCAGTTCCTTCGCAAATGTCTCCTCAAACACTTACAGCAGCGTTGGGGTCAAGTTAGGACAATATGTTTTATACAATTCTGCTGGGGGGTCATAGCATCCTGGCTTTTTACCCATAGAGAGGGAGGCTATACCCCACCCCCCGCCCCCAGTTCTTCCGTGGTAATGGGTTGATCTAAGGAATCTGGCTGAGCGTCAGTAAGCCTTGGAAGTAGAATTTGTGAGAACGCCTCAGTTATATCCTCAGAGGGTATCTGAATGTTGCGACTGTATAATTGTGTGTAATAAGTCACATAAATGTCATTAATCGGCTCTTGGCTCTTCATTGCTCACTGCATTCATCATGCAGCAACGTGATCAATGTTTTAGGCTGCTCATGTCTGCACAACCAAGCTAATAATTTCCCAGATGTATCCCCCTCGGTGTGTATTTGGGCTGTACGATTGGCGTAATCAAACCTAGAGAGCCTCACCCAGGCCTGCAGACAGCAAGATCTGGATTCAGCTAGTTCCCCCTCGACGAGGGGGAACTAGCTGAACCAAACCAGAAAATACCACTCGTACACCAATCAAAGGATACAGGTAGGTATTCAAAAAGGATACAATTGGAGTCGTCCCTGAGTGACTTGGGGTAGGGCGACATCCGTCAATATTAGACCTTACAACGAATTGTAGCTGGTTGAATTTGACAGCCAAAGAGAGTAATCAGTGGAAAGGGCGTGTAAGGAACAAAAACCACGGACTGTGAAAAGAATAAAGAATGACTTTAGAACCTATGCCACAACCAAGCAACAGCTATTAGTCTTTCTGAAATACACTAACCTGTGATTAGGACAGTCACCGCTAGAATCCAATAAGTCAGTAGGTATTCCAAGGATCAACGACTGGGAAGGAAGTTAGTAAGGGAACTAACCCGAACGGAACGAGGGCCACTCTAGAGTCGGGTTGGTGCACCCAGGGTAGCGTCCATAGAGTCCAGTGCACTTAGTCCTGCATGGAAAACCTCAGAGAAGTAGTGGAAAATGGTGATTACGGTTCCAAGTAAATGATGACTGAATATGCCCTTGTAGGATCTGTGAGGTAAGGAGTCCAGAATGACGGATGATGCCCTTGTGGGATCCGGGAGGTAAGGAAAATCCAGATTGATCTCACAGAAATTGAAGGTACTCCTAAACTAGGAAGAGTAGTTGGATTGCAACAAAAAAGGAACAGTGGAACTTCCTTTAAACAAAGACAATCTGAATTAACGGACTGGGAGAGGAGGAGGAACCGGTCACAGTACAAGGAATGGGAATGGCGGAAAGCCAAAAATTGACAAAGAGCAAGGTTGCCAACTGTTAGCCCAGCCGACTGCTCCGAGTGGAAATGCAAAAATAACAAAAAAGAAAGTTGCCAACTGTTAGCCCAGCCGGCTGCTCCGAGTGGAATTGGAGCACCTGAACAATGGAAAAAAGATGCACCGCAGGGGAACACGGTGTAAGGCTGGAGTTGTGAGGAACTATCTCCGGAACGCAGGTAACAGGATACGATCAGAAGCAGCGTTACCATGAACACTCCGGGTTAAATACATGTCACGTGACCACTCGCATAGTACGCAGTATTACATTATCGGAACATCACTTGACAAGACCCGAGTGTAATGATGAAGGTAATTTGAGCCGTATCTATCAACGCGCATGCAGGGTGAATCGAACGTTACAATGCGCTGTGCCTTAATAAAAGCGACTCCCCGGAAGTTTGCTAAATAGTCTGCAGTGAGTATGAAACGGCCTGGCATTTCTATGGGCCGTGTGGGCATGTGACATCAGTTGTCTGGGTATTCTTTGTGGGCAGCCAACGTGCTGGGTTTGACTGGACTGACAGGCATGACAGTACCATCCCCCAAAGAGTGCCCTACCCCTCTGGCAGCATAGAAACGGTGCAACAGCAATGGTGCATGGATATTAGACAACGGTTCCCAGGATCGATCTTCCGGGCCTTGTCCCTTCCAATCTATGAGGTAGTGGGGAACACCAGCACGCATTTTCACATCCAAAATGGCTCGTACCTCATACTCGTCGGAGCCTTTCACAGAAACCACCAAAGGTCGAACAGGCAAATGAGTCCTGGACAAATAAGACTTTACAAGAGACACGTGGAAAACAGGGTGTACCCACCAACGTGAGGGCAGTTCCAAACGAATTACTGCGGGATTGAGCACTTTGGTGATTTTGTAAGGTCCAATGAAACGTGGTAGGAGTTTCCGTTTCCCTGGTATCTTAAGGTTTTTGGTAGATAACCAGACAGACATGCCGGCTTTATAGAGCGGAGCAGCAGTCCTATGTCTGTCCGCGTAGTACTTGGAGCGGGTTTGTACTTTTTCCAGATGTTTTTTTTACCCTGGTATGTAACGCAGTTAATGCCGTCAATTTGTCGGCTGCTCCAGGGACATTCCTAGTAAGCTCTAAGTCCACGTGAATGGATCTGGGTGTTAGAGATGCCAGCTGTATCAGTTATATCTTGATCTTCCTCAGACCCAGACCCAGAGATGTCTCTTCTCTGAACCCACTCCTCCTCACCTGATTCTTCTGTAGAAAGATCTTGGTTTCGCCCCTTTCTTCTCGTAGATTTTCTTTTTGTGAAGAGGTATGGCCTTCTACGGTTGGAAGCCACTCTGTCTCCCTGATGGTACAGGGGTACAAGGGACCCCCTGCCGGAGAGGCCGTGAAGAGAGGAAAAAAGCTGATGCTTAAAAAAACCTCTCTTAAATAAGGAGTCTTGTAGCGGTGTAACAGGCTTCCAGACAAGAGCAGCGACCAGGTACGCTAAGGTATGCAGCTTCCAAAGGCTCAAGGAGGAGACGAAACTCGAGACTGCAGGATCACGTGGGTAGGTACGGAAAGTAACGGGGGAAAGCAAAGAAGAGAGCGTCGGAAAGTGGAAAAGACTCAGAGGAAAGGAACAGTGGAACGCGGAAAAAATACAAGAGGGAAGGTAATCAACAAGGGAAAAAGAACGGAAACCCGGAAGATAGAACAGACTGCAGGTAAGAAAGACAGAATGGCGGAGCCGAAGAGCCGGCTGGGGATAGACAAAGAATATAGTACCAGAAAAGGGCACCCGCGAACGGCGGAGCGCCGAACAAGAAAATTAGATACTACAAAAGGGAAGGCGGAAGAACAGAGAGAAAAAACGGGGGTGGGGGAATTGCCGGTAGGGATAGGTAGAGGAACGGCGGAAGAGTAAACACAGAGCGTAGTATGGAGCGTCAATGCAAGAGGTTGCAACACGCCGAACAGCGCCGGAAGCCGTGGTTAAGAGACGCAAACCAGGAAGTGTGCGTGGAAAAAGACTAGAGCGTGACGGACAGAGATAGGGGGAAGAGAAAAAAAGACGGAACAGTTCAATGGTGGTGCAATTTCCATTGATTATGAAGTCGCCAGGGAGATCTCCTTGTAAACGGCATGACACTGGGATGTTGTCCATATAGAGCATAGAATGGAGTGGCGCCAGTTGAGGAATGCACCAAGTTGTTGTATGCAAACCCAGCCGTGGGCAGCACCGAATGCCAAGTAGTTTGGTACTGTACACACAAACAGCGTAAATATTGCTCCATAGTTCGGTTAACCCGTTCCGTTTGTCCATTGGTCTGAGGATGGTAGGAACTGGACATGCGCTCGTCCAGCAGAAGGGCGGAGGCTAGTGCCTTCCAAAACGGGACGCAAATTGCGACCCCCTATCGGTAATCACCACAGATGGCAATCCAAAGAATCGAAAAACATGCTTCAAAAACAAATCGGCCAAGACGCTTGCAGTGGGGATGCCCTGACAAGGTATGAATAAGGCCATTTTGGTGAAGTAATCAACCACAACCCAAACTGTGTGAAACCTTGCATTGCGTGCATATGGCACAGGAAGAGACATAGGCTACCACATCCCTTGCCATCTTTGGCCACCAACACCATCTTTGTAGTAGGTCCAAGCTCTTTTTCTGGCCTGGATAGGCCGCTACCAGGGAGTTATGACCCCAACTCAGTGCTTTGGCACGGGTTTCCTCTCTGGGTAAGTACAAAACACCATTGATATAAGGGAGACCGCCTCTGGTTTCCAGATTGAGATTGTGCACCTCCTGAGGGTTCCGTGAAACCCATTCTAATACATCCTGCTTCAGAGAGGGTTGTGCAGAATAACTGCAAATAACATTGTCTGCCAATAACAGAGATTTCTTTGTGTCTGCATCTTCAATACCCGTGTGGAGACGGGATAGTGCATCCACTTTGGTATGGTCTCTGGAAGGCCGGTACGAGATGCTGAAATCAAATTGGGCAAAAAACGAATGCCATCGAGCTTGGCGTGCAGTAAGACATTTCATAGTTTTGATGGCTTGGAGATTACGGTGATCTGAATAGACAGACACCGGATGCTTTGCCCCAAGAAGATGATGTCACCATGTAAGGAACACGTCCTTGATAGCCAACAACTCTTTCTCTGTTACTGTGTAGTTCCTTTCGTAGGGAGCCAGCTTACGAGAGAAAAACGCCACAGGATATTCCACCCCAGTGTTAATACATTCCTGAGAAAGGATAGCACCAATGGCCAGACTAGAGGCGTCCGCTTCTACAATGTATGGCATAGCCAGATCGGGATGTTGTAGGACCGGGGCCATGGTAAATGCCTCTTTAAGCAGATCAAAGGCCGTCTGTGCCTCTTGCGTCCAGTGAAACAATTTCTTTGGACTTGTTAATGCCGTAAGGAGTGCTACCACTTTAGAGAAAGAGTCAATAAACCTTCTATAAAATGTTGCAAAACCAAGAAATGATTGTAGGGATTTGATGGAATCAGGCACAGGCCAGTTGAATATGGCTTTAACTTTGGAACTGATTATTCTCACTCCCAGACTGGCAATGTCATAACCCAAAAATTCTACTTCTTGGGTGTGGAATACACATTTTTCTGCCTTCAAAAAAAAGATGATTCCCTCTCAACCTCTGAAGGACTTTGGAGACGTGCAATATGATCTTCAACAGATGCTGAATAAATCAGTATGTCGTCTAGATAGATGACTACGAACTGATCAATGTAGTCTCTAAAGATGTCATTCATAAAATACTAGAAGGTCGCGGGGGCATTGCACAAGCCAAAAGGCATGACGAGGTATTTGAAAAGACCGTACCAGGTCTTAAAAGCGGTCTTCCATTCGTCACCTTCCCTAATACGCACAAGGTTGTACGCTCCCCGCAGGTCCAGTTTTGTGAAAATGACTGAAGTGCCCAACTGATCCAATAGGACATTGATTAAGGGCAGAGAATACTGTTTTTTTACAGTTATTGCATTGAGGGCCCTGTAATCAATGCAGGGCCTCAAGTCCCCTTCTTTTTTGGGGACGGAAAATAAAGGAGGAGCCGCTGGAGATTGTGAAGGATGCATGAAGCCGATCTGGAGGGCTTTGTCAATATACTCCTTTAGGACTGCATCCTCCCGTTGAGTGAGTGAATACACACAACCTGTTGGTGTCTTAGCACCAGCAACCAGTTTGATTGGACAATCATATTGTCTATGTGGTGATAATATTTGTGGGACCCCGTCAAAAAAGGCCAGGACAGGTGTGTGAACCACCTCTGATTCCTGGAAACATTTCTCATTACAATATTCTGAGGGGTATTGGATGTGACAGGTGACCCAATCTATGACAGGATTGTGTAACTTAAGCCAAGATAGACCCAGTATCAACGGGTACTGTGGTGCAGCGATCACGTCAAAAACCATATTTTCAGTATGGCAATCAGGTAGGGATAGCTTAATGGGTATGTTTTCTTCCATGACCAAACCGGAAGATAAAGCGGAACCATCCACAGTATTGAGTGATTCTGGAACTGGTTTGACAACCATGGGAATAGCAGATTGATTGGCAAAGGTAACATCAATGTAACTATTAGATGTGCCAGAGTCTACCATAGCCTTGGTTTGCACGGTGATGCCATTGAAACTTAAAGACACTGCTACTGCTATGGAAGAGGTCAAATACAAGGTGGAGTCCATTTTGGCACTCGACAGAGGGACCCCCACTATTGCCGAGCTTTGGCGTTTCCCGTCTTTTTAACTGGTTTCTTGGGGTATGAAACCAGTAAATGTTCAGCAGAACCACAATACATGCACAGATTATTTTTGTGACGGTTTTCACGCTCAGCAGCAGATAGGCGACCACGAATAGCTCCAATTTGCATTGGTTCAGGTTCGCTAGCAGTGGACTGGGGTACTTCGGGACGACCAGGTGCTGTCAAGAAGGGTTTCTTTTCCCCCTTGTAGCGGATTTCCATGCATCAATTTGAAGGACAAGATCTACTAGTTCTGTGAACCCCGCAGGGACTACTGGAACTGTTGACAAGGCGCCTTTTATTTCCTCTGACAAGCCTTTGTAAAAAACAGCAGTATTCTTGTCTTCCGGCCATTGTTTTTCTGCCGTCAGTTGGTTGAATCGAGCGAGATAAGACAGCAAGGACTGATTACCTTGCTGTAAATTCAACAGTTCTAAATCTGTTGCCTGGGTTGCATATCGCATATCAAATACTTTACTCATTGCTGATAACAGCTCATCACAATCATATAACAATGGGCTGTTGGACTCAAGGAATGGGTTCGCCCACGCTGCAGCAGTGCCCCACAGATGCAACAGTACAAATGCTGCCTTTGTAGTCAAGTCTGGAAGGGAACTGGGTCTGCACAAGAAATGGAGGCGACACTGATTCACAAAAGTGCGATATGTTTTGGGGTCTCCCGTGAACCTCTCTGGTGGAGCCAAAGGAAATTGAGTTGGCATCAGCACCTGCACCGAGTCCCTTTGAGGCGCAACGAGACCCGAACCAGAGGCAACAGTTTCTGGGTTCACCATCCCTTGAGGGGATGCATGCATGGCATCTTGTAACACGTCCATGCGATGGCGCAACATATCCTGGGCCGTAATAATTTCCTGTCTCAAATCCACCACTAGCTGAGTGAAGACAGTCAAGGGGTCGGAGCCCTCCATTTTACGGCTTCTGATTCTGTTACAAGCCAGAAAATACCACTCGTACACCAATCAAAGGATACAGGTAGGTATTCAAAAAGGATACACTTGGAGTCCTACCTGAGTGACTTGGGGGTAGAGCGACATCCGTCAATATGAGACCTTCCAACTAATGTCACTCTATGGCTGGTTGAATTTGACAGCCAAAGAGAGTAATCAGTGGAAAGGGCGTGTGAGGAACAAAAACCACCGGACTGTGAAAAGAATAAAGAATGACTTTAGAACCTATGCCACAATCAAGCAACAGCTATTTGTCTTTCTGAAATACACTAACCTGTGATTAGGACAGTCACTTCTAGAATCCAATAAGTCAGTAGGTATTCCAAGGAACAACAACTGGGAAGGAAGTTAGTAAGGGAACTAACCCGAACGGAACGAGGGCCATATTAGAGTTGGGTTGGTGCACCCAGGGTAGCGTCCATAGAGTCCAGTGCACTAAGTCCTGCATGGAAAACCCCAGAGATGTAGTGGAAAATGGTGATTAAGGTTCCATGTAAATGATGAGTGAATATGCCTTTGTAGTATCCGTGAGGTAAGGAGTCCGGAATGACGGATGATGCCCCTGTGGGATCCGGGAGGTAAGGAAAGTCCAGATTGGTCTCACAGAAATTGAAGGTAGTCCTAAACTAGGAGGAGTAGTGGGATTGCAGCAAAAAAGGAACAGTGGAACTTCCTTTAAACACAGACAACCTGAATTTACGGACTGGGAGAGGTGGCAGAACCTCTCACAGTACAAGGAATGGGAATGGCGGAAAGCCAAAAATTGACAAAGAGCAAGGTTGCCGACTGTTAGCCCAACCGACTGCTCCAAGTGGAAATGCAAAAATAACAAAAAGAAAGTTGCCGACTGTAAGCCCAGCCGGCTGCTCCGAGTGGAATTGGAGCACCTGAACAATGGAAAGATGCACCGCAGGGGAACGCGGTGTAAGGCTGGAGTTGCGAGGAACTGAACTCCAAGCTCAGGAACGCAGGTAACAGGATATGATCAGAAGCAGCATTAGCATGAACACTCCGGGTTAAATACATGTCACGTGACCACTCGCATAGTACGCAGTATTACATTATCGGAACATCACGTGACAAGACCCGAGTGTAATGATGAAGGTAAGTTGAGCCGTATCTATCAACGCGCATGCAGGGAGAATCAAATGTTACAATGCGCTGTGCCTTAATAAAAGCGACTCCCCGGAAGTTTGCTAAATAGTCTGCAGTGAGTATGAAACGGCCTGGCATTTCTATGGGCCGTGTGGGCATGTGACATCAGTTGTCTGGATATTCTTTGTGTGGCAGCCGACGTGCTGGGTTTGACTGGACTGACAGGCATGACAATCACTTTCATAGCCTTGCAGACCGTGCTCCAGTTATCCACACTACCAATATTTTCTTCCAAAAAAGTGACTAGGGTTTCACATAGTTGTTCCCTAAAGAGGTGATCCTTCAAGGCTTCTATGGACAGTTGCCACATTGGAATAGGGGACACAGTGTTCCCGACATTCCACGTAGCCATCAAGGGAGAATAGTCAGGCACTGTGTAGCCCATATACTCCGCACCAAAGCATGCTATTAGTTGACTCAATTCAATAAACATGTGGTCTGTTCTGGTGTGGTGGCCATGGGGGGTGAATAATATGAATATCCCCTGACGCGTAGGTGTAATTCCCTCCAAACATTCACCAAGTCGAATTCTGATATTACAGTGTTCAGGGCGCTGGTGGCCGGAGAGGGGCCACTAGGTGGAAATGACCTGTCCAAAGTGATGTCCCTGACACAATTAAAGTCCCCACCCCATATAAAGAAAACAGCTTGTTTCAAAGCAATACGGTTACAGCAAGCCATATCAACAGCCCTCTGGCAAACCTAGAGAAAGTAGCACCCTATCCAGTCCCCCCCCACAGCGGGATATAACAGCCTCCTGGTCCTCAGCCATCAGGTGGGTCTCCTGGAGTCATGCGATAGATACCCTCTTCCGATGCAAGTAAGACTTGATTCTGTTTCTACGTACATTGGATCCTAAACCCTGCACGTTCCAAGTCAATAGCCTAATTTGTGGCACGACCACTGTTAGTTAACATCGCCACCACGGTGCCAGGTAAAGAGCTACATCAAATAGCCCACTGGTCATATTGAACCCCACACATTTCACGTAGGTCTCAGTCCCACATTTAGAATCAGCACATTTAATAAACTTATAATAGCAAGGGGCACAGATTAGCTTCCTCCATGCATAGACCCTCGATTCACGATAATGCAATGCAAGCGACATACAACAAGTTGAATGTATAAAACAACACAGGTAAAACATGCCCCAAAACATGGGGTATATACACCGCCCAACAGAAGTATTCAGTTCAGACAAAAGCGTACCCCCAATGTAAGCCGAGGCCATAGTGTACCAGGTTAATGTACCAGCAACAGGCTGGTACCAGTTGACCAATAGGACTGGGGAAGGCCGAACCACACCCAGAAGGTGACAAAACCAGTTCCCACTGATATTACTTATCTGTAGCAGCAAACAAAGCAGTCATAAGTACATCTCAGTGTCTACCATGACAGGCACAACTGAACACAGAGCACGCAGCGACTTATATAAGTGGACCTAAGTGTTCTGCATGGCTTCCAAGCTTGGCTGTTCTACTCCATCCATGAACCACGTTGTTATGGGTCGTCGTTCACCCCCCTCTGTGTGCAAAACCCAGCCACCTGCACCTCTAGCACTTCGACTTCCTAGTGCAACTACCAGAATGAATAGGAGATTTGTAGCGCTCCCCAAAAGAATTCGGCATTATGCTGCCCCATTTCATGCACGATGGCAGCTGCCGTGGAAGTTAGCAAATCGGAAACTACATTCCCCAGAAAACCTGGCTCCGTACGGTAGTCTGCCGGTAGAGCCTCGCATTGGCTTGCCCCGCCTCTCTCACTGATGTAGTCCATGGAGGCAGCCAGGGCGCCGCTTCTGTTTACAGCTACTCCCAGCATTTAGAAGTTCCATTTTCAATTGCTAAACCTCCTTGTTCTTACGGATTCGACTCGGACTGTTTACTGGACCCTCTATTTTTGGAATACCCTTATTGAACTGCCTTCCCGTGTACCGAACCTGTTTTTGCTTCACGGACCCCGCTAGAAAAAGTTTGTCTTTGTTATTGCCTGCCTGTGTACCGAAAAACCGATTTTCTGCTGGACTTCTTTTCTACGCGCTTTTGCCATAGTCCCTGTCCGCTAGTGTACCAGACCTTGCCTGCCTTCGACTTACCTATCTCAGGAATAGCCATCCAGACTGGTTGTTCTGCATCGCGCCAGACCTTACCTGCCTTCTACTTACCTTCCCTGGAACTACCATCCCGACTGGTTGTATCATCATTCTTCGTTCATCAGTGGTAAGACTTTTTGCTTCACAAACGGAACATTTGGAATGCACCTGTTTTTTCCGTGCACTCAAGGACGCTCTGCAGCTGTGCACCATCCCAAATCCAGTGCGACTCTCGTGCCCCCCGGGTATTAGCATCCTACTACTAACATTACCTTTTTCTTATTTTATCCCTGTCGTTGTGTTCTAAACTACTCAAATCCTCCATTCATTCTCCACTGGTAAGATCCTGTCCACCTCTTGAATTGTGTCATAGTTTAAGCCAGTTAGATACTAAGTCTTGTTATATTCCTAGGTGATTCCCGGGTTGTGCTGTTCTTCTATCCTACGGGGGGAAAAAGCCCAGGTATTCCATCAGTTAGTAAGGCTTACAGGGGACAACTGTTACCTTCGTATTACTTACTTGTTGTTCTTCCTTTACAGCCTGGTTCGTGGCGGTGCGCTTTCTCCCCGCCCTTCTGGGTGATCAGTCCCCTTGTCTGGTTAAATACAGCAAGTGGTCATATCATTTTGAAGGTCTTATTCCCTCACAGAGAGGAGGCTTGGGTAGAGGCCCTACCCAAAGCTCTTCAAGCAACTTCCTGGGTTTTGGATACTCCCCCGTTCCACGCACTCATCTCACCGGTGAGTAACAAAAACAGAAGCCATGGATGAAGCTGATCCTTTGGCTGCTTTGTTTCGTTTGGTGTCTGAGTTACGATCTGACATGACATTAGCTCATGACGCCATGCATCAAAGGATCGACAGCTTACGGAGTATTCAAACCCCCCCCGACACTCGGGGTAGACATGGCGGGTGCGGCCGCTTCAGGTTCTGGTCTACCTTCAGCTTCCGCCTCTGGGTTTTCTGCGACCCCGGTTTTGATGGCCACTCAATTCCCGTTGGCCCCTCCGGAACGCTTTGCGGGAGATCCAAAGCAATATCGGACCTTCATGAATCAATGCAAATTGCATTTTTTGTGTCGGCCCACCGCCTTTCCAAACTCCACCACCAAGGCAGCCTTTATTCTTTCCCATCTCGGGGGTACAGCGGCTGCGTGGGCCAACCCTTTGCTCGAGTCCAACAGCTACGTCCTCTATGACTGTGACGAACTCATATTGGCCATGAATAAGGTTTTTGATAACCGTTACAAATCTCAAGCATCGGACCTGGAGTTGTTCAGTCTACGACAAGGCTCTTCTTCTCTTTTTTCTTATCTCACCAGATTCAATCAGCTAGCTGCTGAGACAGACTGGCCCGAAGAGAAGAAATCAGCCGTATTCTACCAGGGGTTGTCCGAAGAATTAAAAGACATCCTAGCCACAGTACCGGTCGTTCTGACCTCCTTCGGTGAATTATTAGACTTGGTGTTGCAAATAGATGCCCGAAGGTCTGAAAGAAGAGGAGAACGTAAAACATCAATCCTTACCCCAATTCCAGCAGATGTAGTTACTCCTCCTGCTCCGACTCCAGAACCCATGCAGATAGGGGCGGTGAGGGGTCCTTTGACTCAGGCCCAACGTGAATATCGACGTTCACATAATTTGTGCATGTATTGTGGATCTTCAGAACACCAATTGAAAGACTGTCCCAAAAGACCGGTCAAAAAGGCGGGAAACGCCAAATCCCGGCGATAGATAGAGTCCCTACGCCGGGAGTGTCTTCTTTGGACTCACAGGGTTTTTTGTCTGCTCCTGTCAGTCTTCCTGTGTTATTTACCACGGTCGAAGACGCTACGTTCTCCTCCTTGGCTATTATAGATTCCGGAGCTACGAGGAACTATATGGACTTTGACTACGCTGCAAAAAACAAAGTGTCCATTCTACCAAAGGCTCAACCCGAGAGGGTCCATACTGTGGACGGTACAACTTTGGTATCCGGTTTGGTTACACAGAATACTTCCCTTGTCAGCATGAAGACCGAAGACGGACATGTTGAATCGATTTCATTCGATCTAATCAAAGCTCCTCAATATCAGGTCATATTGGGTATTCCATGGTTGCAACACCACAACCCTGCTATTGATTGGGTAAAGAAAAGTGTTCGCTTCCCTTCTTTGGAGTGTAATGAAAACTGTTTTCAGGATACGTATGTATGCCCGGAGTCTTCCTGTCAAGCTCTGGTGGCTTCCTTGTCTGTCATAGGTGCCATCGTTCGTGACACTAGTAAAGACATCCCTCCTGAATACGAATCCTTTCGGGATGTGTTCGATAAGGGCAGGGCAGATCGATTGCCGCCTCATAGGCCCTATGATTGTCCAATAGACCTGTTACCAGGGGCCAAGATACCAGCCGGAAGAGTCTATTCCCTCACCTTACCAGAAGACAAGGTTCTGAAAGAATACATAGATAAAGCCTTGGCCACGGGCTTTATTAGGCCTTCCAAATCCCCAGCGGCATCTCCATTATTCTTTGTCCCTAAGAAGGAGGGGGACCTGCACCCTTGTATAGATTACAGGGCATTGAATAATGTTACGGTAAAAAATCAGTACCCTCTTCCGTTGATATCAGTGCTTCTGGATCAACTTGGTTCGTCAGTGGTGTTCACTAAACTTGACCTCAGGGGGGCCTATAATCTTGTTCGTATTAGAGCAGGGGACAAGTGGAAGACTGCCTTTAAGACACGTTATGGCTTGTTCGAATACTTAGTGATGCCGTTTGGACTTTGTAATGCCCCGGCCACCTTCCAGGCCTTCATGAATGACATCTTCTATGACTATCTGGATCAATTTGTCGTAATTTATCTAGATGATATCCTTATCTTCTCATCCTCTATGAAAGATCACTGCGTACATGTGCGTCTTGTGTTACAGAGGTTGAGGGAGAACCACCTGTACGTCAAGGCAGAGAAATGTGTATTTAATTCCGCCGAGGTGGAATTTCTTGGTTATGACTTGACCAGTCGTGGCATTCGTATGAGTCACTCTAAGGTTAGAGCGATTCTGGAATGGCCCGTTCCTGCTTCAGTTAAAGCACTGCAGTCCTTCTTGGGGTTCTCCAATTTTTATCGACGTTTCATCCATTCATTCTCATCGATCTCTTCTCCTTTAACAGCAATGACAAGCTCCAAGAAACCATATGCATGGAATCCGGAGGCACAGCAGGCCTTTGAAATCCTGAAGACCGCCTTTTCGACAGCCCCGGTCTTGCAACACCCGGACCCTCTCCTTCCCTTCCTAGTGGAGGCAGACGCCTCCGGTTCAGCTGTTGGGGCAGTGTTGTCACAAGAATGTCCCGATTCAGGAGAAATCCATCCAGTGGCATATTTTTCCAGAAAATTGACCCCTTATGAACGCAATTATCCTATCACAGAACGTGAGTTATTAGCCATCAGAGATGCCTTTGCGGAATGGCGTCATCATCTGTTGGGGGCCCGTCATCAGGTTACTGTTTATTCGGATCATCGTAGCCTCCTTGCCTTCAAATCTATGAAGTGCCTTACGGCCCGACAAGCTCGTTGGCATCTTTTCTTTTCCCAGTTTAACTTTGTCATCACATATCGACCGGCTCGCCTCAATGCCTGTGCTGACGCTCTTTCAAGGTTATCCCACGGTTCCTGTGTTTCTAAGGCTGATCGTCCCCTGCTGTTACCTGAAAGGGTGGTTTGTGCCTGCACTCCTCAGCCTTCGCTCCGTGCTCTTATATCATCTTGGGTGACCTCAAATGATGAGGAATGTGAATCATTAAATCTCGACATCGTACAAGGCTTGCCTTATATCCAGGGTCGTCTCTTTATACCTCCTGGAGAAGCACGTCTTCGAGCTTTAGCCTGGTCACACGATTCCTTGATGGCAGCCCATCCGGGGCAGCAAAAGACGTTGGAGGCACTGCGCCGTTGGGCTTGGTGGCCGTCGATGTCCAGGGATATCATCGATTATGTGGCCTCTTGCTCAGTGTGTGCTCAATGCAAAGTCTCGAGATCCAAGTCTGTGGGCCTTTTGCGACCCCTTCCGGTGCCACATAAACCATGGTATATGGTTTCCATGGATTTCATCGTGGATCTGCCTCCTCTAAGCGGTTATGATACCGTCTGGGTTGTCATAGACTACTTCTCCAAGATGGCTGTGTTTGTTCCCTGCTCGGGGTTACCTTCGGCCCCCGTCCTGGCTTCTTTGTTTCTCAAGCATGTCTTTCGTTTCTTTGGACTTCCCTCTATCATAGTTTCGGACCGCGGCCCTCAGTTTACTTCTCGCTTTTGGAGGGCTTTGACTTCTTCACTGCACATTGACGATCGTTTCAGCTCTGCATACCATCCACAAACCGATGGACACACTGAGAGGGCTAACGCCACTCTGGAACAGTTCCTCCGATGCCTGTGTCTCCAATTTCAGTCTACCTGGTTAGAGACGCTCGCCCCTGCCGAATTCGCCTACAATAATTCGGTACACTGTGCCTCGGGTGTATCACCGTTTTTTGCCTTGTATGGATTCCATCCACGTTCTTTGCCCTTGGATCCGGCACTCCCCATTGACAACCCGGCCGCTCAGGCTTGTGTAAGAGAATTGGACTCAGTCCGTAGGGGAGTTCGATCCCATCTTCTACTTGCGCAGGAGAGAGCGAAAAGATACGCTGACCGGCATAGGACTGCAGCTCCGGAATACAAAGTGGGCATGAAGGTTTGGCTGTCTACACGTAATCTACGTATTCCTGGCAAACGTATGCTGCTACCGAAGTTTGTGGGTCCTTTTCCCATTACGGAGGTTTTGAATCCTGTGGCAATGCGTCTTTCTTTGCCAACTTCATGGAAACTGCATCCTGTTTTCCACGTCAGTCTCCTCAAGCCTTGGCTTCCTTCCACGCGCCTACCTACGCGACCTTGCGCTATTCGCGTGGATGGCGAAGATGAATATGAGGTTGCTGATATATTGGACTTCCAACTCCGCAGGGGCGGCCCTTTTATCTGGTCGATTGGAAGGGGTACGGTCCTGAGGATAGGTCTTGGGAACCCTTGTGTAATATCCACTCACCTGTACTCCTGCGTCGTTTCCATGCCCGCAAGGGGTTGCCGCCGCCTTTGGGGGCAGATGCTGTTATGGGTCGTCGTTCACCCCCCTCTGTGTGCAAAACCCAGCCACCTGCACCTCTAGCACTTCGACTTCCTAGTGCAACTACCAGAATGAATAGGAGATTTGTAGCGCTCCCCAAAAGAATTCGGCATTATGCTGCCCCATTTCATGCACGATGGCAGCTGCCGTGGAAGTTAGCAAATCGGAAACTACATTCCCCAGAAAACCTGGCTCTGTACGGTAGTCTGCCGGTAGAGCCTTGCATTGGCTTGCCCCGCCTCTCTCACTGATGTAGTCCATGGAGGCAGCCAGGGCGCCGCTTCTGTTTACAGCTACTCCCGGCATTTAGAAGTTCCATCTTCAATTGCTAAACCTCCTTGTTCTTACGGATTCGACTCGGACTGTTTACTGGACCCTCTATTTTTGGAATACCCTTATTGAACTGCCTTCCCGTGTACCGAACCTGTTTTTGCTTCACGGACCCCGCTAGAAAAAGTTTGTCTTTGTTATTGCCTGCCTGTGTACCGAAAAACCGATTTTCTGCTGGACTTCTTTTCTACGCGCTTTTGCCATAGTCCCTGTCCGCTAGTGTACCAGACCTTGCCTGCCTTCGACTTACCTATCTCAGGAATAGCCATCCCGACTGGTTGTTCTGCATCGCGCCAGACCTTACCTGCCTTCCACTTACCTTCCCTGGAACTACCATCCCGACTGGTTGCATCATCATTCTTCGTTCATCAGTGGTAAGACTTTTTGCTTCACAAACGGAACATTTGGAATGCACCTGTTTTTTCCGTGCACTCAAGGACGCTCTGCAGCTGTGCACCATCCCGAATCCAGTGCGACTCTCGTGCCGCCCGGGTATTAGCATCCTACTACTAACATTACCTTTTTCTTATTTTATCCCTGTCGTTGTGTTCTAAACTACTCAAATCCTCCATTCATTCTCCACTGGTAAGATCCTGTCCACCTCTTGAATTGTGTCATAGTTTAAGCCAGTTAGATACTAAGTCTTGTTATATTCCTAGGTGATTCCCGGGTTGTGCTGTTCTTCTATCCTACGGGGGGAAAAAGCCCAGGTATTCCATCAGTTAGTAAGGCTTACAGGGGACAACTGTTACCTTCGTATTACTTACTTGTTGTTCTTCCTTTACAGCCTGGTTCGTGGCGGTGCGCTTTCTCCCCGCCCTTCTGGGTGATCAGTCCCCTTGTCTGGTTAAATACAGCAAGTGGTCATATCATTTTGAAGGTCTTATTCCCTCACAGAGAGGAGGCTTGGGTAGAGGCCCTACCCAAAGCTCTTCAAGCAACTTCCTGGGTTTTGGATACTCCCCGGTTCCACGGACTCATCTCACCGGTGAGTAACACACGTGCCTTTGTGTTAGCCCTCCAAATTGGACTAAGGGCACCTGCAGACCTTAATTTTTCCACTAAATCTAGAGTCTCATCACATCACATCAGCTTTCTACATGAACCCTGTCTGTAAATTGTTGTGTTCCATCCACATATTAACTGCTTCCAGGCTTTCGAAGAATAGTGCCTTCCCATTGTACAGTACCTTTAGTCTTGGTATGTCAGCATATACTTAAGCCCCAATCGACGGAGCTGCGCCTTAGTGGGTACAAATGTTTTCCTTTGTCATTGTACCAGAGGTGTGTAATCAGGGTAGATGGTGATCACAGAGCTGTTCTTTTGAAAATATTGGCCGGGGGTATGACCCGGGCAGGGGTCGCTTCTGGAGGGAGCGATGAGCTTGTTCAAATACAAAGCCCTGTGACAGTTTCCCCGGGCCCCACCTCATGCAGGAGCATATTTTCAATGAAGGTTGTTGGGTTTCGGCCTTCAATAGTCTCCGGCAGTACCAGCACCTGTACATTATTTCTTTAGGCCCTCCCCTCAGCGTCCTCAGCCCTTCTTTCCAGCATGGTGTTCCTTGCTTCCTCAGGCTAAGTTGTTAGTGGTAGTGGCCGTGTTGTTCAAGAATGAGTCAGTCGTCGTCACCCTTCCTGCCAGTGACCGCACACCTTGCCCGAATAATTGCATGTCTACCTTCACTTCCTCTATTCAGGGACAATCTTAAAGCTGCAATGGCTGCCAATACCTTGTCCTCCTGGACATCGGGTTGCAATGTTTGGGCTTCTGAACTTGGTGGATCTGCTGCTGGTCTCAGGTTCTGATGCTTGCCTTGATTCCCAAATGAGTCCATGATTGTACCCTTGCCCTTAGATTTGGCGGGCGACATATCAGAAGCTGCGCACAGTTGTTAAATCGTGGCACACCACACACCACAATTGGAGAAAGCCAATAAAGCAGCTCCACTGGTGGTTAAAAGTCAGCGCGAACAACATGCAAACTCGTCTTGGGAGTTATTATACTTCCACACAGCAATACAGTGTGCAAGGGGGGAAGTGTGTGCGTTGAGTCTATAGGTCACAGGATACATGTTACAGGATTGCGCTTGTTACTGCAGTGATCTGAGACTATGAGATCAAACCGGCACTAGCTATCAGCTAGAAAGTAATAGCCCCACCATGTCATTATGTGCTCCATAGGGCCAGAGTTGAGTCTCACTTGAAAGTACAACAGGTTAGTAGGAGGGGTTTGGTTCCGCACCTCAATTGTAGCCACAAAAGGCAGCATTCTTTCGCCTGTTCACTGACAATGTACAGGCCCACTGCTACTTGTTACAAATTAGATCAATGATTTCTGGTATGGGTCGTTAGTTCATCATACATACCTCCTTTTCACAGACCCTCTAACCAGTTCCATTGTTTCGCCTTCTGATGCCTGCTATATGTGTCTCACTGTCAAGTATCCACACTGACTCCCTGTGCTGACAGCACCTGTTTTCTTGCACACGTGCATTGTTCATGGACCCCTTTTCTGGTTCCTATCCTGCCCAGTATTCGGCAGCTCTGCTGGTTCATTTGTCCTCAGTCTCGCAAACTGGTGTCATTCCCTACCACCGCCAACTTACAGCTTTGCCACTCTGCTCTGTACACCCTGATCCTCAGCATCCTGCCTTCTCTCTCACAACCACCTATGTATGCAGGCCTCCCTCACTTAAGCATGCCCTTTGTTTTCAATTCTTATGCATATCTGCATTCCTGAAATTCCAGTCAAGTGATTATCGACAGCGAAGACATACTTCTCCACATCGAATTTGTTTTCTCAGGTTATACCACTCCACTTAGGGATAGTTCCAGACACTCCACCACAGATGTTAGCTGTTGTAGCAGTGCATGGCCCCTACATGTATTGTTTGATTAGTCATAAAAGGACACTACTCTGCTACTGACCTATGGAAATCATAAATGCTGTCCTAGGTAAATAATCAAACTTACTTCTGGGAAGAGTTGTTAGTAGTAGCTGGAGTAGCATTTGGTTGTGGACTTTATCTGGGCCCCGCTGATGTCCCGCTAGTGAAGGGAGAATTGACCTTAGCTGTCTGTCTAGCTTTAATAGATTGAAAAGCTTGTGAAGCTTTGTAAGGAGTCCTCGAAGATGAGGAAGAAGAAATAATGGTGCTGGGAGATTTAGTCACAGCCATACTGTTGTAAATCACTAAGTGGTGTCAGTATATGAAGGTACATTCATTAATCAAATTATTAAAGTTAAATGCAACATATCGTCCCCACACAGGGACAGAACCCCAATTATTAGTACATTTATTTGTTTTGTGACTTTTATATAGAAAGCACCTAGTGCACAAGAGCTCTATATGACATCACAGGCTTCCACAGGTCTTCTGGAAAACAATGACTCAAAGAAAAGAGCAAAGACAATATATGATTCAAAATGGCCGAAATGTACAATATGAGGATACCACAAATCTCCCCTTTTTTATAGTCCTTAAAAACCTCATTAGATTTCGGTGAGAAAAGTATCTGAAAAGGTAAATCTAGCACCTTTTTTCGAAACTGTGGTTGTACGTTTGCAATGTCCACCCAAGCAAATCTACTCATATCAACAGCAGCATTAATGACACGGGAAGTGGTGACTGTTAAGTCTTCTATCACTTTCATTAGTTTTAAAGCAGCCTCTCTTCACTCTGAAAGCAAAAGGAGATCTCTTCTGCAGTCTGAAAATGTGTCTATGATGCCCCAGCTTTGCAGGTTTGTTGTGATCTACCTTTCTTTCCTTTTCCCTTCCAAAGCGTGGAATGTCTCTGGCAGCGATGTCACTGCCTAATGTCATCATTTTCGGGCACAATGTTGGGATTCAAGTAAAGTGAAGAGGGTGACCGTGGTAACTACTTGCTCAATGTCCAACTTTCCCTAGTTTTTATGTGTATCTGTACTGCAAGCGGAATAAAACGTACCTGGACCTTACCAGAGCATCCAGCTTTTTCCCGGAGAGAAGTCAGTTTGTTACAAAAAGGCTATAACAGTGTACAACTGTACTGAGGCTGCCTGAAGCTGATGCACTGGCAGTCCTGCGTAGAAAGAGAAGCATTCTGGTGAGTTATTTTTTATCCAGATTCTAGAAAGCTTTAACTCATTTGCTTACTACGTAGGAGCAAGGATGAGCAGGTTCCTTACACTTCCCACGTCCACTACTGATTAGGTTGGACGATACTCTGACATTCTCATCGGCTCACCCTTTCTGCCTTTGTATTTTAGGTTCAATGCTTTTGAAATGTGAGCCTAAGTTTGAGTTTTTTTTCCAGATAGATCAGGACTGCTTTAACCAGGAATGGACTATCCCCAAAATGGGTTTGACTGGCGTAGATCAAGTTAGTTGCAAAAACAAGTCTTCTGCCAGAGGATTATAAGAGGGTAACATGTTTAAAGAGGGCATAGCTTTTCCTCTTAACAAATAAAAGATCTTGGGACAGTGGGTTGAAGATATGCCTTGGTATGAATGGTAGCAGTGTCGGCATCCACTCCTGGTACTTCCATCGGTATGGAATCTAGTGAAATAGGCGGAGTCAGTAATTCTTCGTTTATCAGAGGCGCAAGAAGACTGGATCACTGCCAAAGGAAAATCCAAACAATCCTTAATTTACAGAAAAGAAGAATCCAAGAACTGCACAGACAACATATTGCCAAGAACATCAAAAGTTGCCTTCTGTACATACTCTTTCATATAAAAAAACGGAAATATAAGCATTGACAAAGCCAACAGTTTTGGCTTCTTTATAGGTCTGAGGCATGTTCCAAGCACTGACATTGTATGTCAGATTCCAGGTATACACAACACTTTCTGATGCTTTTGCTTTCTTATGACCAGGTAGTACCGTTATGTCGGTGCCTGGCAAATGCCTAACCCACACTTGCACAAACTGTTGCCTTTGCCAGTGCATATTTTTCATTTTTGTGTGCCTAACAATTGCCTAAACATCAATGACCAGGTACTCCATTCATATTACTATACAGATTTTCCTTTCTCCCTTCTATTGAAGGGGCAACCTGCCTTTCAGGACCCCATTGGCGCAGGGCTGGGAACCTGCCATAATCAGAATCCGATCTATGACCCACATTGGTGTTAAAAGCTAATGCATACCAGCTGCGTAGCCCATAGTGTTGTGACGTGGACTCCGACATCGTTCTTGAGCCTGTGGGGTTCGAGAACAACGCCGGAGTGAGTTGATTTGAGTTGTGTGTGGAGCGCATCAACCTGGGGGCTCTCACATAAAAAAAAAATACCTAAATGAATCAATTCCGCTTATGATATCCTTTATGCACAACAATTGGCGACGAGGAGAAGCGAGAGCCTCCAGAGAGTGGACTGCTGCCCAGTACCCCAGGAACCCAGGCAAGGGAAGGAAGAAGCTGCCAACCGAGAGGCAGCACAGCAAAGAAACGGGAGCCAGCTGAACAACAGTCGGCATATCAGCTGCTCAATAGAGTCAGGTACATCCTGAGGGACACGACAGAGGTGCCAGTGGGCCAGCTACAGACCACAAAAAAAAAATCAAGTTGAGGTCACTTACCACACAGCGCTAAGGAGCATTTTTTAAGTATAGAACCCGGTACGCGTATAACGCAAACTTTAGAGAAAAGGATCTAAAAATGTTCCATAATGTGGCAGCCTTTTTACCCATATACCATTGTTGATACACAGTACAATGGCAACACAACACGGAGCACAGTGATTGTTTCATTATCATAGAGCGGTACCATTGCAAAGACCTGCAAGACAACTTAATCACCCACTTTTACTCATCGCTTACCAGGGCAACAACAGAACAACTGGATCCAATAGCACATCAAACTATAGAAAGCTTCATAGATGTTTCATGAATAACAAAGCCTCACAACACATCCTGTGATCGAGAACTCAATAATGTCCCATGAATTCTTGCACAGCGGGTATACTAAATAAACAAAGGGAAAAAAAAGAAAAAGGGAAAGAACAGCAAACAGAACCAGAACAATGCAGAACACTCCTGCTCCTTGCCCCTTCCTTGAAAATCCTGGCAGCCCCCACCACACCATGGGAACAGTGGCTAGAAACATTCCAAGTGTACTTAGGAGCCGTTGGTGGAGCAAAATTCAATGATGATCTTAAAGAGGCCACCCTGTTAAATTGCATAGGAGCTGAAGCACTCAGGATTTTCCGCACACTACCCAACCAGAGCAATAGCGACGAGGGGGCAGGAGATTCCACTACTGCCAGCAGCAACAGCCACTATGAACCTGCCCTATATAAACTCTCCAAACATTTTTGAACAAGATAAACGTGGTTCTAGAGAGATATAATTTCTTCTCCCGGAAACAGAATAAAGGAGAATCAGTGGATACCTATATTGCAGCTCTAAGAGGGTTACTGGCAATGTGCAAGTTCAAAGGCTTTGTAGAAGTATACTTAAAAGATCAATTAGTGCTCCACACTGCTGATTCCCACATTCAACAAAGGTTATGGCAGGCTAAGGACCACACTCTGGACCAGGCAGTGGGGATCGGCAGGACAATGGAACTAGGAGATAGATGCATGAACACTGTACAAGGCAACCAAGATACAACAGAAATTAAGAGGGTGCAAACTGAAGGATCTGAGGCCGGAGAAGATGCTATAGTAGCATTGATAAAAATGATGTTCATAGTGGCTTCCAAAATGAGACCTACTGAGAAACCTAGAAATGATAGAGATACTTTTAATAGACCACAATGGAGATGCTACAAATGTGGTCGGGGCAGACACCCCAATAGTGACAGAGAATGCCCGGCATACGCAGAAGAGTGTTTCAGGTGTGGAAATATTGGACATTTTGGAAAAATGTGCAGAAATGGCAGTGGCAGGGGAGGATTTGGATCAAGTGGTAGAACATACAAGGAAGGCAACCACCCCACAAATGCCAATATTATAGCTTTGGAAGAAATAGGGGGCCCAAGCAGCCTATTATCTGTTTCAAATTCCAGAGAAGGACAGGAAGTACACATTTTGACAATCACTGCAGGAGGAAAGAGAGGTCCATGGGTGTGTATGAATATCAATAAAGTACCCATGCAAGTGATGGTGGACACAGGTTTGCCATATACAATGGTAGACATGCTAACATTCACTAAAAAATTTAACGGACGATCTGAAGAGTTGAGGATGGCCAATATCAGGGCCAAAGGATACGGCAAGAGTCCCATAAACATCATAGGCTACAAATGGGTCCATCTCAATTCTGAATGTAGCGAGATGTCCAGTAAGTTGTACATAGTGGAAAATGGATTGTCAGTGGTAGGATGGGAGCAGTAGGTAGCCCTCTGAATAAAGCTAAACCAGGAGAGGTGATTCTGATATTATGTGTGTCTAATGAAGATTATAATGCCAATGAAGGGCTAGCAAAGATGTTTCCTCTAGTATTCAATGAAAACATCAGGATGCTCAAAGATTTCAAACATAGAATTGTTCTGAAGAGAAGTGCCAAGCCCATCGCCACACAGAGTGAGAAACATTCCATTGGGAACAAGAGATGCACTTCAGAAAGTATTAACGAGATTGTGTGAATAGAAGATTATAGAGCCTATTGAGCCCTTTCAGTGGTTATCCCCAATTGTAATTGTACGCAAACCAGATAATTCCATATTGATGTGTGTCGACCCTCGAGACCTTAATGCCAACATTTGGATTGATAGGCACCCTCTACCAAATATAAATGAGATGCTAACAACCATGAAGCTTGCCAGATATTTTACTACACTTGACTTGTTGTCCGCATACCTTACGTTGTTCTGGATGAAAGCTCAAAGCATCTAACCTCATTTGTCACTCCCTTGGGGGCATTCAGATATAGGCGCATGCCTTTCGGCCTAGCTTCGGCTGCAGCAATGTTTCAGAGGCTGATGCAACAACTGTTTGGGGGCCTTGACAGTGTATATTACTTCCAGCATGACATTCTGATTGCAACCATGATGGAAGAAGAACACAATGCTAAGCTGTTAGGAGTTCTGCAGGTCATACAAGAAAAATGACTCACACTTAAGTTTGATAAGTGCAAGATCAAAGTGAGAGAAGTGACATATTTGGGTCACATCATAAATTCTGAACGCATCAGTCCAAAGAAGAATCTGTTGGAAACAATATCAAGCTTGCTTGCTCCCTCAAATAAAGACCAATTGTGCAGTTACTTGGGGCTAGCAGAATATTATTCAAAATTTGTACCACATTTTACAGACAGAACGCAGCACATGAGGGACCTTATGAAAAAGTCAACAAGGTTTGTATGGTTTAAGGAGTGCCAAGAGGAACTAGAAAACATTAAAAAGAGCATAAACAGTGCACCGACACTAAGTATGTTAAGCAGCACAGCTGCTAATGTAATCACATTTGATGCTAGTAATGTCGGCCTGGGTAGAGTGTTGGGGCAGGTCCAGGAGAATGGCGTTGTACCAAATGATTTTGCTTCGCGTGTACCGAAGGCGGCAGAACTAAATTACTCAACCACAGAAAAGGAAGCCCTTGCAGTGATATGGATTCTGGAACATTATAGTGGATTGATATGGTGTCTTCCAGTAACCCTTAAGACTGATCACAAGCTGTTGATACACATCTTAAATTCTAAGAATCCACATTTAGTGTTCCCTAGAATTATTCGTAGGGGGATCCTTGGCAATAATGCAATTCTGTCAAGATACACCAAAAGTGGAAGAGAGGTCAACACTCTCCCCCGCACCACAGAAGCCGAATGAAGTCGACCCTCCCACCGTGGTTGACACAGGTACCTGGTATAGTGAACAGGACACCACGTGGCAGCCAGTAGGGGGAAGAGGTTTAGGGAGAGGGTGTGGACAAGGTGGGGGATTTTATGGAACACCGGATAGAGGGTGAGGAAAACTTAGTGTGGATAGGACTGGGGACGTAACAGGAAAAAACCCTACACTGCCTAATACCTTGTAACCCTCAATGGTTGTCCTTGTCTCTGACATACCCTCTTTGCACTCCTTGATACCTTTACCACATACTTCTGTAGTAGACCTTGATACATGTACCTCATTCATCCTCTGACAGGAACAATATGCATAGCAACCAGGATGGAACGTACAATTGGGAATACTCCCACTGTGAAAGACATAACACATGGCCCCAGGGGTTAGCATAAGCAACACTTATAAACAATGAACATGACAGGAAGATAAACATGGAAACATAAGCATTTTGGCCATTCATCATTCAAGCCCAAGGTCTTTTCTAAACCAAAAACTCTTAATTGCAGCATTGACCGCCAAAAACTTGGGAGGCGGGGCCTTGTGCACACGTGCCCATATGAATGAATGTTTACACATTAAGTACAACTGAATCAGTCTGTCCGCCATATTAGATTGTGCTCTTAAACCCCACAGCACAAGTGGAACCTAGCGGAGTGTCATGCTGCCTTCCCCGAACATGGCCCCTCCCAGTGCCAATGACGCCCGCTCATGTGCTCAAACAAATGCCGTGAACAGTTTACACATTTCCACTTATCTTAAGTCCGGGAGTCTCTGAAGCCCTCCCAGATGCAGTATGGTGAAGCTTGTAGCAGCTGCAGCCTTTTCGCCACTTCCCCGCTGTAACTCTCAGTCACATCAACCGCTGACACTTCTCAACACGAGACCATCAAGCACCTTTGTTCCGCCGACATAGAGCTCCGTACACACACAAAATAAGCCACACCTGCCGTGCGCCCTTAATAAGCCGTTACTCATCACGATCAGCTGGCCACACGCGCGCATGGTGTATGACTACTCAATCCTCCCAGGTACTGCTGGGAAATGTAGTTCTTTTTGTATGATTCCCTATCCATCCAGTCTCTCGCGCCGCCTGGTTCCTTGACAGCCACTCCTACCCTTATTCCTGACAAATTTAACATAAAGATAGTGTACACGCCTGGTAAAATGAATGCCATCGCAGATTGCTGCTCCAGACTGCCTTGGGATAACAGAGAACAGAACAAGGATCATGTTGATAACAAGGATATGAAATGCATTATTCCACATATCGGACCATGAATATCAAAAGAAGAGTGGGTTTGAGCATCCTCTGGGGACCCCGAGCAATGATTACTGCATCTGGCTGTACGGGAAGGATGGAAAAAGGTTGATCATGCTCTGAAATAATACACACACATTGGGAGTGAGATTGCAGAAGATGCAGTGTGTAAATATAGGGGCGATCAAATAATTCCACCTGTAACGTTAAGGAAAAGAATCATGGATTTGGCACATGAAGGCCATCTCGGGATGAATTTTACGGAAAAGAAAACAGAGAATGTTATTGGTGACCAGGGATGTGAAACAAAATTGAAGCGTTGGTAGGTAATTCCCAGGCGTGTGCAACAAGTGATGAAAGCAAGACGAGGCATATTACTCCATTACAACCTGTGGAGATTCCAAACATGGTATGGAAAAAACTGGCCATAGATGTTACAGGACCTTTCGAGACATTAGATGCAGAAAAAATATATATTGTTGGATTATACCTCAAAGTGGGTTAAATAGGGAGTGATAGAGGGCACGATTATGACAGGGAAGAACGTGAGATTTTTAGAAGAGGTGTTCAGCATGGAAGGAGATCCCCAAGATATAACAATCCGACAATGGGTCCCAATTCATGTCACAGGAGATGCAAAAATTTTTAAAAGATCGAGCCATTGAACATAAAGTTACTTCACTTTACCATCCCATGGCCGATGGATTAGTGGAGCGCATGAATGGATTTGTAAAGACTATAATACAACTTGCTGTGGCCAATTTGTTACCATGGAGATATACACTCAAGGAGGCATTAAATGCATATATAATCACTCCTTATTCTACAACAGAAGAAGAACCATTTATTATGATGAGAGGTCGAGTAGCGTCCAACAGGTTGAGACCACCATGGTTACCAACAAAAAAACTGTAAAATAATAGATATTGAAGATATTATAAGGAGAGTGAAAGAGAAACAAAAGAAATACAAAGCGTATTATGACCATTCCAGACATGCAAATTTAAGGAAGGAGATTGGGTGTGTGTAAAAGAACCTAGGAACATTTTAAAAGGTTTGTTCAAATTAAGGGAGGCACAGAGAGTGGTGAAAGTATCGGAGAAGTCTGTGATTTTGGAGGATGGAAAAAGGTGGTAATGTGATGATGTCGTACATTCCAGAGAACAAAACAGACCAAGTGCGATGTTGCATGCTTTTAAAGTCCAAGGACAGATTGACAACCAAGGACTGTCGACGGATGATGTGACGGAGAGCAGTAGTGGTGATTTTTTTCCTGTCAAGAGGATGCTGGCAAGGCACAGTAGAATCGCTCCCAATTTCAAGAGTGACTATGTTTATTACTAACTGTGTCCTTTTTACCTATATATTTAATGTCCATCCTTTTCCTTTATTCCCTCTCCATTCTCATCCCTGTTCTCCCCTGGAGGTGAGATGTTGTGATGTCAACTATGGTGTTGTTGTTGAGCCTATGGTGTTCAAGAACGACACCGGAGTCAGTTGATTTGAGTTGTGCGCGGAATGCATCTACCTGGGGGCTCTCGCAAATAAAAATACCTAAATTAATCAATTTTGCTTATGACATCCTTTATACACAACAGCCTGGCATAGTTTGTGAACGTAGTACTTGAATATTGAACAGGGCTGATCTCACATCAGTAAAGCACAGATGTGGCTTAGCCGTGTGTGAATCAAATAAATAGAAAAACAAATAAAGAGCCGAGGGACAGGGCCCGTGCAAGGGGTGTTCCTGGCCTTAGGAAAGTGATATTTTTCTACCGCAGCCCCTCGCCATAGGATTAGATCTGCTGCTTGTTGTGACCAGGGATGGACTGGGAACCAAAAGAGGCCCTGGAAATAATTTCCATATGGCCCCATGTTACACATTTTCAGCAAGCTCAACCCTTTTCAGATGGGAACATTTGGAAATAAAATGGGTTAGCACACAAAAAGGCCCAGGTTGGAGAGGCCTAACGGGAATCTCCAGAGTTCCCTATTGGCCAGTCCACCCCTGGTTGTGACAATAAAGGCTGTTTGTTTATGGAGCCGTGCAAGGCCTGCCAAGCATATTGCCCGCCCGATGAGTTCATTATGGCAAATTTTAAAACATGCTAGAATATAAAGTGCCTTTATTAACTTGAAACACTGTAAAACATGAAGTAGGCTGGTTTTCAAGATAGTTTACAAAGAGTTAATGCAACAATATCAGGTCCCTACGGCATTACTCATTGCATAAATATCATTTTTAGTTGTTAAAAGTAAAATACATAGCAGGGTTTTTGTAAAATATTAACATTTCCTGTAAGCCATTCAGGCAGTTATCCTTTTCAGCACAGACACAACTAACACAATCTGTAATCTCAGGCATCGCATAGAGTGCCACATTTTATTTTAAAAGTATGTTTGTGTGTGTGTGTGTTTTTTGCAGCAATAAATATTCAATCAGGGGGTAGCACCATTCTTTTTTTCTGTTAGCGTTTTAACTGTGTTAAAGACCCGAAAGTCGAATTTATGTAAAAGGACAAGTTCCAATTTCTTGCAGGTGTCAGAATCTAAAGGAATAAATCACATAAACACATGATGCTGACATATTGTCATCTATCAGCCAGCCCCTCCTCAGTGTCCTCCTCCCCTTCTCCCTCCCAAGCCCTCTGGAATGCACTGGCCTCACAGTTTGCCTCCAAAATGCAGGACATCCTTACACACCCTCACAACCCGTTCCTCACCCCCTCACCTGCACCCCGCCCTCCCTCCTTCCTCACTCTCCTTCTTCACCCCTGTCATACCTGAAGAAGTTACCAGAGTTGTCCGCTCCATGAAGACCTCCTTCAAGCAGGCCTCCCCCTGCTCATCCTGGATAACATTGGCTCTCTTGGCTCTGCTCTTGCTAACTTCTGCAATCACTCTTTTGTCACAGGATCTTTCCCCTCCTCCCTTAAGGACTCTCTTGTGCGCCCACTTGTGAAAGAAACATCATCAGATCCTACCTGCCCTGCCAACTAATGCCCTATGTCCATCACCCCCTTCCTGGGGAAACTGCTGGAGAAGTTGGCATTGCCCTAACTCACACAATGAACTTGTTTGTGGTCTCCATGACCATCAATCTGAATTCTGAGCATCCAGAGGCACGGAAACTGCTCTTCTGAACATCTGTGAAGAACTGCTTGCATCTCATCTCTGTACTCCAATTCCCCAGCTGTCCTTATCCTTCTTGATCTTTCCTCTGCCTTTGGCACAGTCAACCATTCCATCCTCATACAAAGGCCCCACGATACCCTTGGTATCTCAGAATGGGCACTGGACTGGCTGGCATCCTTCATAACTGGCTGCTCGTCCCAAGTCATCCTGGGCACCTTCTCCACCTGTGGGGTCCCCCAGGGTTCTATCCTCTCCCACTGGCTCTTTAACATCTACCTTGCTCTGCTTTCACTCCTCATCTCCTCCTTCTCTTCCAACTTTCAGTGCAGATGACACTCAGCTCTTTTTCAAACTCCCTGCCGACCCTCTTGCACCCTCCGTCATCCTTGACTGCCTATCTGCCATCCAGTCATGGTGCACCGCCAACAATCTCTGCCTCAACGCCTGTAAAACTGAGATCCTTCCCATCGGGACCCCTGCTCCATCCCTCTTCTCTTCACTCTGGCCTTCCTCTTTGGGCTCTTCCCTTGTGCCCTCTTCTGGAGCCAGAAACCTTGAGTCATCTTTGACTCCTCTCTCTTCTTCCTCTCTCACACTCAGGACATTGCCAAGAAGTCCCACCTTCAGCTCTTCCTTTTCAAAGGAATTCTCCCTTTTCTCACTTTCTCCCAGAGGCTTAATGTGACCCAAGCCCTGGTTCTCTCTAGGCTTGACTATTGCAATAGACTCCTCCTGAATCTACCATCTTCAACTCTGTGACCCTCCTGCATCCAATCGGCCCAGCTCCTGTCTATCCTCTGCACTTGCACTTACACTTTCCGCACTGGAGATTCGCACTTGCACCCCTCGCGGCTCCAGGCCATGTAGCAATCAACATTCCCAGCACTTCATCTGTGACTCACCCATGAGCTCAGACTCTGCAGCACTTACTCCCGTGCCCTCTTCCTTGCTGCACTTGCACGTTCTGAATACTCGCAAGGCATAGTAGGTTTGTCTTCTTTTCCCCCCATTGCTCTTAAGTATTGTGTTTTATGTATTTTAATGTGTTCCCACTCCTACTCCGTCCCTTGCCCTATGGGCGCTTTGAAACAGTATTTCTTATTGTATAAACGCCTAAAAAGCAAACAATAAATTAAATAAATAAATATCTGCATCTTTTTCACATTTTCTTTCTAATGGTATTCGATTACTGAGGCTTTTATTATATGTTTACTGACTTGCACAATTTTCTATATAAATGCTGGTAATAAAGCTGCTGTACATTCAGCCAGTAGCAGAATCATTATTACCACTATAGCAGTGTCATAGCAGTAGAAGGCAAAGCGTTACTAGTGAACGGTGCACAAAAAGGCGTCTTCTAGAAAAATCTAAATAACTATTTTCTTAATTTCTCCTTCAATTTGAGTTGTCGATTAATTTGCACTGGATCATACAATAAGATGCTGCGAAGCTAAGCCAACTATAGTTACAATGGGCTACACTTGGTCACTTGAATGTGAACATTTTGTTTAGTTCTGTGTTGTACATAGTGCTAACCCATTGTTTCCAATGATTTTCAAACACTGCAGCATTTTGTAAATCTTAAAAAAAACATTTGTGGCTTTCGTGTAGGAATGGGATAGGCATTCCGCAGGCACCTCCATAATGATAATACCTGACTATAAGAATGCAACTTGGGCATATGATACCCAGGCAATGCCTAAGTATTACTATAGATAAGCCAAAACCGTTGGCTTTGACAATGGTTGTTTTATACAAGATTTTAGTGGAAGGAACAGATATAAATCAAGTTGCTGAATGCACCCTTCATTAAGACATTTATAGTATACCAGTAGCACATTTACAGCTGCAATTAAGCCATCTACTCTCAACGGCTGCTTAGAAATAACACTGGTAGGCCGAAGTTTGAGGTTAGTGTTTGATAGAGCTAGCACAAAGAGGTCCGAGGAGGATGTGTTTTAGGCGAGGAAGGACAGATAGTAGGTGGAACTGGATTTAGGGATTAGTAGCCAAACAATCCCCCTAAATTGTGTGTCCTTTTTCTCATTTCTATCTGTACTGCAATGCACTCGTGTTTGCTTATATGTGGTGCTTTAGAGCCACCTAAAAGGCAAAACTAAAGAAATGCGTTTTCACCCAGCTTCCATGATTCCTGAACCTGTCTTCAAAATGGCAGATACCCTATTTGAGGTCCCAGGCCACGGGGGCAGGAGCCCGGGCCAAATGTAATCTTTAAAAGAGACACAACACCTGGTTGCACATGGGGAAAGGAACACACATTAGGAGGATGTGGAAACACTTAACTCACAACCGTAACACAACCATGGGCTGGTGGGGAAACCAACCCAACAATTCGAACTCTTATTGAGACAATAAGTGCAAGCCATCAAGATAACAAGAAGTGCAAATCATTAACTTGTGTAGGAGTAAGAACAGTGTTCCAGAGCGTTGGTGCTTTAGAAGTAAGAGGAGCAGGCGAATCAGAGCGTGAGAGAACAGGCGTTGGTAATCCAAATTGACCACACTGTAAGAGATCTAAAAAGGAGGAGGTAGTTAAGCCAAATAGGGAACACTGTGCGCAGGTTGAGGCTTGCAGAGAGAATGGAGTAGGGAACCTTCTATCGGCTGTGGCCCGGAAAGTTGACAAGAGCTAGATGATTCTGAACAGAAGGTACAAAAGAGTGGCTTGCTGGGAGGTCAGGTTTAGAGATCCCAGCAGCCCATTGATGTGATCCTCGTGGCAGCTGCAAAGCCACCACAGCTTAAACGAGGCTTACACAATTGAGAATCCGAGGAGAGCCTGTTGTAGGCTCGAGACCAGGAGGGTGATGATTGGATGCTGCCTTTTTTTGATCAGCTTTATCAGTAGAGTGATGTCACAGGAAGGAGATCTAATATAATTACGGCCTGATCTGAAGAGGAACGTTAAGATAAAATGCATTTTTTAATCATAATTGTGTACATTGTTAGGTTGTACCCATGGAAGGCCTTACAGAAATAACATGTTCACATCCAAAGCATTGCTGTGAACATAATACATGGCATTGTATAACCTTCACTCTTTCATTCTCGCCCCCGCCGAAAAGTTCAGCCACCCAAGGCTCAGGGGATCCCCAGAAATTGTCTGAAAAGTTTGGGTGTGCGCGTTAGTGCTGGACACATAATCCAAAAAGGGGGTCCAAATATTTGTAAATTGGTGTAACATACCATCGTTGGCTGTGGTAACTTTTTCAGCCACCACGATGTTCCATACCTTAATCCACCAAAAAGTTAACAATGGACTTTTAGGGGACTTCCAACTTCGAGCATCTGTAATCCGGGCAGCCAACAGGTGGTTTGTTATTAATTTAGCGGAATCCCCAGATTTAGGGTAAACTTCTATAATTGGAGCACCCAGGAGAATGACCTCAGGATTCATCAGGAGTCTAGTATGGACAATGGTTTCTATTATCATCACAATTGTCCCCCAAACGAATTTATAAGTGAATAGTACCACCGCCTGTGAAAATATGTCCCTTGTGTGCCACATTTCCACCAGCAGGTTGGCTGCAGCGTTGTTCGAAAATGGTGTAGCTGTATTGGGGAATAATGCCAACGGAATAAAAGTTTCAGGGCACATTCATTGTAAGCTATACATCTGGAGAAGAGTGATTTCTAGCCCAGATGTCCAAGCAGGATTAGTCTTCCAATGATCGACCCAGGTCATCCTCCCAGCGGTGCATGTAGGAGGGCGATTCGCCAACATATCGTTTCGGTGCAGCTTAAATATTTTAGGAAAACTTTCCAGCTTGTGGACCCTCCTGAATAGTAAGCTCAATTGGGCTTGGATCTCGTGTGGCCCTTTGTCTAGTCAATGGGTGTGTTATCCAGTGGCGTAATTGTGCATACAAAAATCTGTCCCATTCAGAGAGTTGGAATACTGCTTTACAACTTTCGAAAGTGCGTGGTTGCTTGTTTTACAACGGACGAGATAAAGTTTGCAGGCCCCCTCGCCTTCAATTGCTAAATGCACACGGTTGCATGCCTGGGGCTGGGTTATAAAAGATTGGGGAATACGGGCCTTGTCCTCTTGGAACCTTTTTTTGTTGTAATGCCCAGTCCCAAGCCCTTAATGAGGCCCTAGATGAAGTAAGCAAACTTTGCCCCTTCTTCCGTGCAGGATATGGGACAAATGGCAGAAAACAAAGGGGTAGGAGAAGTCTGGATTGTTCAATGTCTACCTGTTTCGGCGGTATATCAGAAGACATCCATGTCAGAAGATGTGAAATCTGTGCTGCTGCATAGTACTTACGCAAGTCTAGAACCCCAAAACCCTCCCAGTCGGACACCTCCCATAATCACCTTTCTTTGAATCCTGTCCTTCCTACCCCGCCAAAATATAACAAACGGGGGAGTAGATTCATTTTAATAGCTGTAATTCGTCTCATCAAAGAGATTTCCTGAGTTGCCCATCTCTCTAAGTCTGCCTCCAGCACTTTAAAAAGAGATAGAAAATTGGCTCCAAATAATTCTAGCAGAGAAGCAGTAATGCGGACCCCTAAATATTCTATTGACTTTTTGTCCTATTTAATAGGGCAGGATGATTGCAGTGAGAAAACTTCATCAGCGGTCAGTCCACCCGCAGAGGCACTGATTTGACGTAGTTTATTTCAAAGCCTGCCACCCGTCCAAAGGATTTTATTTCCTGAAGGACACAGTGAAGGGAGGATTGAATGCTAGTCAAAGTAAGCAAAACATCATCAACATGAATAGATACCTTGTGCTGAGAGTTATGTGTTGTGACCCCTTCAATGACAGCATTGTGTCATATCCATTGTGCGGGAGGCTCCATGATTAAGGCAAATAGTAGGGGGAAAAGAGGGCATCTCCGATGTGTCCCACATGTGAGGGGGACTGGGGTTGTTTGTTCCGGTTCACCCGCAAGATGGTGTTGGGTGATATGTAATTGGCCAAAATCATTTTACAGAAAAGAGGACCAAATTGAAAAGATTCTAAAGTTAATTTCATGAAAGACCCATACACTTTTTCAAACGCTTTAGTAGCATCCAGCTCCAAGAGTGCTAATCTACGATGTTCAGATGTTATAGTTTCTATCCAGTTTAGTGCCCACCGAATGTTGTCCCCTGTTTACCTCCCTAAGACAAATCCTGTTTGGTCTGGATCTATTATTGCAGGGAGTACTGTAGCCAAACGATTGGCCAAAATCTTAGAATAGATGTTCGCATCAATATTTAAAAGAGAGATTGGTTTATAGGAGGCACAATCCTTAGAGTCCTTATTGGGTTTTAAAAGCAAAATGGTCGCAGACGTCTGCATAGAGGGAGTCGTAGATCCCATCTCCCTGAAAGAGTTAAAAAGCGCTGTCATTGGGGCTAAGAGTTGGGCACGAAAGAGTTTGTAAAATGTAGTCGAAAATCTATCAGGGACTGGGGCCCTAGATTTCAAAGTTTTAATAACCGCATGCACTTCTTCCATTTGAATTGGGGATTCTAAATCCTTATTTTCCTCTCGAGAAAGATGTGATAGGGCAGCTTCTCTAATATATTGCGTCTGCTCTTTCAAAGAGCGGGGGGAAGCTGACATAGTTTCCATTAAGTGAGCTTCCGCTAACGGTAGTTTAGTCTTTTCCTCAGATTGTATCACCCACTGCTGATCGTGCAGGCATATAGTCATATAAAGTCTCTTAGCTTTGGCCAGTTTCCTCGCCAAGAACTGATTGGCCTTATTACTCTTGGCGTAGTATCCGTGCTTCATCACTAAAAATGAATGTGCTGTTTCTTCAACGTAAAGGGCCTCTGATTTATTTCTAGCAACATGTAGAGATGGGTGAATTTTTGGGGACCAACCTTTTTCATGTTTCCCTTCTAGTTCTGATATTTCCTGCTTTAGTTTGGATTGGGCCTGTCGCTTACGTTTGTAATAAGCTGCTGTGTGGGCTATTAAATCCCCCCTAATCACTGCCTTCATGGCATCCCACATGGTTTCTGTCGATGTCGCTCTCTTGAAAATAGTTCTGTATAGCTTTAACTATTGCGTCCCTAAGATCCATATCGTTAAAAATTGGATCATATAAACACAACTGAGGACTAGCGGATGGGGCTGTGTCACAAACTCTGATAGTTAAAAGGACTGGCGCATGATCTGATAACACTTTGGGGCCAATGGACAACTCATCCACAAATGACATAAGCTGGTGGGACACCAGGAACAAATCTATACGGGAGGAGGAGCGATGAACATGCGAAAAAGTAAAATCCTGTTGCCCTGGATGTAGTACTCTCCAGAAATCAATCAACCCTTGGGTTTAAAAAAGTGGAGAATACCCAACGCAATCTTAAAATCTCTTGATGTGGCTGCATGTGTTTTATCTATTATAGGATCGGGGGCCCCATTAAAGTCAGTCCCAATGAGAACCTGACCCTCAAGAAAGGGGAGAATCGTAGCCTCCAGGTGTTTGAGTAATTGTTCTTGTCCTTCATTGGGGGCAAAGATCAAAACCAAGGTGTACAGTTGCCCAAACAACATACCTTTAACCCTGACATAGCGCCCTTTTGGATAATTTATGATGTCTAATTCCTTGAATGGTTTTTCCCCCTCGCCAACAGGATAGCCGTCCCAGCAGTCTTCGAGCCGCTCGAGGATAAAAATTGCCTTGGAAAGTCTCTGTTCTACAAGCGAGAAACATCCGAAGGGAGTAAATGAGTTTCCTGTACAAAAATCACTGTACAATTCAGGTCCGCTTTGCTGGAGAGTTTAGTCCCTGTAAATTAAGTGATACAAATTCCAATTTCTGATGAGGTAGTGGTGTCATACATGAATCAACATCTTCTGTGGAGGAGGGAGGAGCCAAATGAGTTTCCATTGCCTTTGAGGTGCTGTGTATTCATAATTCCATGCGACAACCATAGTTTTAATTGAACAAACAAACCTAAAAATAACAATTAAAAAATAAACAGAAAAACAGAAAAATATAGGGCAATTTACACTGTCGGCCTCGAAATAACATCTTACGCATGGGCCGCATGGAGTCCATAATCAAAATGACTTCTTATAGTGCTTCCAATGAAGTATATTTAGGTTCCCATCTTCTGAGAGATACAGGTTCGAAAATATCTTCATTCATTCAAGTGGTAATTTCCCTGATCTACCACCTTTGGGGACCTTCGCCACAATATTGCGTTTCGGTTTTGGGGCTTCACCAACGCCAGGTTCCTGAGAGTTTGGTAGGGAATCAACAATTTTTATGTGAAGGGGAGATGCCCATCATTTCTTCAGCTTTCTCCAACTTATCAATAGTACGGACTGTCCCTTCAAATGTAAACTGCAGGGTTGATGGGAACTATCAGCAGTACTTCATTTTTTGATCTTGCAAAAGTAATGTTAAGGGTCGGAGTGCCCTTTGTTTTTTTAATTGTGAATGTTGACAGGTCTTGAAAAATGTGTAACGCTGTTCCCTGACAGGTCAGCTCGCCCTGCATGCACCCTGCTGCAAGGATCTCTTGTTTGGTGGTAAAGAAATGGACTCGAGTAATAACATCAGATGGAGTGTTTGGTGATAGGCCTCTTTGAGTGCGCAGCCTATGAGTACCGTCTAGAAGAAGCAAGGGCTTAGCAATCTCAGACAAAAGTCCTTGAAAGAAATCTCCTATGTAGTCATTCAAAGCTTGGTCCGATATTGAAGAAGACACACCTCTAATTCGTAAATAATTCCTCTGGGACCTATTTTCCATATCTTCCTGTTTGCTTTCCATCCTTTTGCTATTCCTTTCCAAAAATTGAATTCTGTGTTGCAGGTCTGCCAGTGTGGTTGAGTGATCTAATAGTTGATCCTCTGTTTCTCCCAGTCTTTGTTCTACTTCCAAGACCCTTTGGTCCAGGTGATCCAGCTTAGTTGCAATTTCAGACATGCAATTACCAAATGCAGTCTTAATATCTAATGCAAAAGCCTGAATATCATCCTTAGTGGCCAACTGACATGCAGGGCAGTCTGGAGATCGAGGGAAAGATTTCATAATTTCTGCCTTTTTCCCCTTATCTGAAGGTCACAACATTGTAGATGTGTCAGAATTTTTTTGTATTTCCGACTGTCTAGACATGTTACACTGCCAAACAGGGTATCCTCTTGATGTTGGGATGTTATTAATGTGATCAGATGGAAACGTAGTTGCTTCGTGTGCTGATAAAAGAATGAGTTTAACTTGCATGAAGGGGGAAAAGGAGAATTACAAGAAGGCAGCATTTCAGACCGATGCTTTGACAACCCAGCACTTCTAGAAAGTCTCAGATTAACCAGAGCCTGACTCTTCGCTTGACCAGCAACGTGTTACCTGCTTCTTCAAATGCAATGCACCCCAGATTACATGGAAATCGCGAGAGCCACTTTCTCTTATCCTGCGATCTAATTGCTTATTTTTGCTTGTATATCATGCCTGAGGTGCCACCGCGGCCCGCTCTCAGTGACAAACCGGGACTCAGGCCAGCTAGAACCCCAAGCAAAGCTATGATCCCTCACGCGTGTTACACCAGGATATTGTCACCATGAGGAGAGAGCACTTACTTCTACCTCCTCCAGCAAGCCTCCGCTTCTGCTCCCTCCTCGGCAGATTACTGATTAATGCCCGAAGTCAAACCGAACCGAAAGGAACGTCCCTCCAACCTCGGGGCAGGTTCCCTAGGAAGCACAGTGTGAGATCAGGCGGGTGGCGGCTGGCAACTCCCTCAGGCGCCATTTTAGGTTCACTCCTCCTCGCCAGCGGCTTTAAAACTATTAAGCTGCCGCCCCATTCCTGTGCTGAATTTCACGTCAATCCCCATCAACTTCTTCCTCATTGCTTTACATCCGCAATCTTGCCATCATGGACCGCGGAAAGGAGATGGAAGCGCTGAAATCTATTTAAAGCCTGGGCTTCATGCGGAGGCCATCGGCAAAGCGTCCGCATATCCGGCGCTGCTAGCCATGCACCCATAAAATGCATTTTTAATTTGCATGAGCTACTAGGTGAAAGAAGCATGGCTTACACAATGATATCTGGTTTAGAGTCAAAATATATTTTGCTCAACTGAAAATATTTCCACTGGGTATGGGAATCACGTTTTTACTCCCTAAAAATTATTTTACTCCGAACTTCAAAAAATCTGGAGTAAAATACTCCCACTTCAAAATCTTATCATGAGCTCTGGTTGAACTATTCCTTTATCTTGTGCAACCTGCTCTATCCACCTCATCCAACCTCTAGCCCTTCACCCTAAAAACTATCTGAGCACTTGCACCAATCTTTGGAAGATTACCCATGAACCCTTTAATGCCACAGTTCTTCTCCTGTTACCTTCCCTTGTGGAACATATGTTGCTCGAAGATTTCGTGGAAAATATGTTGCTCGAAGATTTTACCTCTGCTATTAGATCAGCTGTTGATCAGGCATTTGAGACCCTTGCTCCCTTAAAAAAAAAGTGTTGCAATCTCAATGCCCATTTACTTATTGAAGCTAGAGCACAGAAGCTCAAGCTTGAACGTGCGTGTACGAAAATCTCCGACAGAAGCAACTCTTAGGGCCTACAAACTTGCGGCTAAGAATTTTAAAACTCTTATTTTCAAGCCCAAAGAAACCCAACAAAAACTTCACATTTTAGAAGCCAAATTGCGGTCTAAGGAGCTATTTTCCATTCTAAATGAACTTAAAGGTTGCTCTACTACCTCCCGTGCACCTGCAGATGAGACTTGGTCTCAAAGTACCCAAGACTGTTTTGTCGACAAGACTCGGAAACACCAGGAGAACATAAGTGCTCAAGTAAACTCACTACATGTTCCTGCTGTCTCTCCCAGTATTAGGGTTGACTTATCGGTCCCTGGTTCACTCTTCTCTTTGAAAACAGTCTCCATAGAGGTAGTCACCAATGTAGTACTTAATCTCAAACCCACCTCGTGCAAAGGTGATATCTTCCCTGCATCGCTCTTCAAAGAGTATATTTCCACCTTGGCTCCCTGGGTAACTAGATTCATAAATCGTTCCTTCCTAGAGTCTAATGTACCAGGAAATATCAAAGAGGCATGGGTCACGCCCTTACTAATAAAAGACAACTTGGATCCTGCAGAGGCCGGGAATTACAGGCCCATAACAAATGTCCCCTTCATGCTAAAAATACTGGATGAAATAGCTTATACACAGTATCAGGCATTTGTAGAAATTCACAAGATTTTAGCTGCCCAGCAATCCGGCTTTCGGCCGAACTATGGGACCGAGTCAACCCTACTCGACCTGAAATCACATATTGCTGGTCTTATTGATGGGGCCAATACAGCACTACTTTTGTTATTAGATTTATCCACCACCCTTGATCTTGTTGATCATCAACCTTTGGCAGATAGACTATCTACAGTAGGCAAATGTTCCCACTCAGCTACAGCGTGGTTTCGTTCATTCTTGGGTCAAAGAAGTATGAATGTTACTAAGAATAACACCAAATCCGTCAGTTCTGTTCTCACCTGTTGGGTCCCCCAGGGGTCTTGTCTCTCCCTGTTGTTATTTAATATTTACTCAAGACTTCTGTGTGCTCTTTTGGCTAAAATGGGCATGTATTTTGCAAATATGCCGACGACACACAGATTGTCTTTAAACTCTCGGGTGTGTACACAGATGACTCCAAGTACATTAATCACATCTTTACTGAGAATGAAAAATGGATGGCCATGAACTCACTAAATCTTAACAATGCAAAAACTGAGCTTCTCATTCTGGGCACATTACAAAAATTGAGAAATCTTGATTCTAGTTATGATAAATTTGTTATTGCCCGACACCCTATCTCTGTGTCCAAAACAGTTAAGACCTTGGGTGTTTTTTTTTACCACCAATTAACCTTCAACCAGCAGGTCAGTCATCTAAAATCATCCTGTTGCTGTTAAATACAACTTCTTTGGCATATCCGCCCTTTTCCGTCTAAAACTAATCTTGCTATGATAGCAGCTGCTATCATTAATTGCAAATTAGGCTATTGCAATAGCCTTTTAATAGGCACTTCTGAGACAAACATAAAAAAAACTACAAACAATCCAGAAAGGGGCTGTACGTGCTGCCTGTGGTCTCAAACGCAAGGCACATATAACTGAAGCCAGAAGGAGCTTACAGTGGCTGGCCATTAAACACAGATTACAGCATCAGGGATTAGCCATAGTTTTCAAGTGTCTTCATGACGAAGCTCCCTCTTACCTGATTACCAGGATCACGAAGAAAACCCCTGAACGACTCTTGCGCTCTAATGATGCCGCTCGACTGATACAACCGTGTCCCACCCTTAAGAAAATTGGCGGTGCCAGTTTCAATTTCTTGGCACCCTCGTTGTGGAATGTCCTTCCTAAAAATGTTGCTAACAGTGACTCCTCAGCTCTCTTTAAGAAGCACCTAAAAACCTTCCTGTTTGATGCTGAATGTGGTTGATCGATCCTATCCGATTTCTTTCATTCCCCAATAAGCTTCTCTCACATGTTTCCATTTCTAATATGTGGTTTGCTTCTCAGCGTCTCATTTTCCTGGCCTCCTTTCTTACCGTCTTGTATGTGATCTCCTGTGCGCGCCCTGAGGCCTTCGGGTTGGTGGCGCAATAGAAAAACTAGAGAGATAGAAATAGCCTGCTCCTACTTTTCATATCTTTTTAACATCTCCATCTCTACTGATTTTTTTCTCACTATTCAAGATAGACACAGTAGTCTCTATCCTCAAGAAGCCCTCTATTGTCAAGATTAATCAGGTGAGTACAAAGGCAGCGAATATGGCAAGGGAAATGTGCACAAAATCGCACAGTGAATAACTTTGAATCAAACAACGTGCACACAAGAACCACGACTCATATATACTAACACCCAGGAGTGCAGATAGAGTGAAACAAAAATACCTATATATGAAAAGGGATGTGGGGTAAGCACTTAGAACCTCCTTATGACTGAAAGGAAAGTCGGCAAACTCCTTACCCACTATGCTATTACAGACACTGACAGCGCTAAGCCCACGTAGAGGGCAAGCAAGGACAGGATCTGTGTGCTGACACTCTGGATGATACTGAATAAGGAACTTAGAAACAGTACTCACGAGAACCGGAAAGACCACTTGAATGTCAGTAAACCCACGAACCCAGTTGATAAAACAGGGACCCAGAAGGCTATAACAGCAATGGGTGGAGGATAACTAAATACCTAAGACCTAAGTCATGGAGCAAGTAGGAATTGTGATAAAAGAAATAGTGAGGAAAACAAAAGGCATTCACACAGGGACTAGTTACAACAGCACCCCACACCTAAATAATCAAATGGGAAATAAATGCAGAAGTGAAATGGAAAACACGGCATGGATCCCAATAGGAAGTAAGGATCAGGAGCAGGGAAAATGATATCACAAAAGGAAACCTTACCCACCCATCCAAGGAGAAAAGGCAGGAAACTAAATCTAAAAAAGGAAAGACTAATGCATCAAGTTTTTTCAGTAGCAAAGGACAGCATCAAAGAAACAGAAAACGCAGGCAAATTGGGCTGCATCAAAGGGTAAAGCACAGAGAAAGGCTGCCTGCAGACAGAGGAAGACAGAAAATGAAATCCAGAAAGCAGAAATCAAGGGTTTGTTGGGGGAACGGGAATCTCTGGCCATAGCCCCTAGCCCTCGGCAGGGAGTACCCTTGGGTTCCAGAAGAATTAAATGGGGCACCATCCTAGAGGAGGGGCTACACTATTCTTCACTAAAGGAGAATAACCCGCTTGTGCTGGACATACTGGGCAATCTTCAATCCGCTCATGTAATTGTAGAGAAATTTGTAGAATTATTGGCTGCACTAACATCCAAATTCTCTAAAACTATTAAGCCCAATGGTAATGTATCTAAGAGAGGATGGTTTGATGAGGCCTGCAAAAATGCAAAGAAATCGCTGCTGAGAACCCTTAAGGACCCAACTAGTTGTAGATTGAAGATAGCACAAGATAGGAAAATCTACCAACGGGAGATAAAGAGAAGGAAAATGGAGATAGAACAGGCAGCCTGGGAAGGTTTCTTGAATGCCGCCATGAAGAGGGACCAGAAGGCCTTTTGGGCATTTGTAAAAAGTGGTCCGGAGGGATGTTGGTCCAACGTGGGGAGCGGCACCCATGTGGAAGAAGAGGTATGGTTGGCGCATTTTGGTAGCCTATTTGGATCTGTACATCCAGAGGTCGAGTTAGACTTTAGTGGCCCCTGCCTGACGTTTGAGGTGGAGGAGATTGCTAAGGCAATCAGGCTTCAAGCACATAACCGCGCCCCCGGCCCGGATATGATACCCTCAGATCTGTTCCAGGACCCAGTTGATTTGTGGGCCCCACTTCTGACTGTGGCGTTCAATGCTTGTCTAAAATCGAGGAAATACCCTTCCTCGTGGAAGAGGGCAATAATATTCCCTATTTTTAAAAAGGGAGACATGTCTAGTCCCGGTGCATACAGGCCAATATCCCTTCTAGACTCATCGTTTAAAATTTTTGGGAGAATTCTGCTGGCCCGAATAGAATCCTGGCTTGGGGAACAGTCAGTTCTTTCTGACATCCAATTTGGGTTTCGCCCTGGAGTGGGCACCATAGAACAGAGTCTCAATTTGTATTTGCTGGTGGCTAATTCTGTGTTTCGTCGGGGCGAGGCTGTCTATCTAGCTTTCATGGACCTAAGCACCGCCTTTGATAAAGTGGATAGAGCTAAGCTCTGGGCAGGCCTTGGTTGACATCCATTCGAATAATGAGGCCTGTGTTCGCAGTGGCTCTGGGGGGCACTGCACGGCTTGCTTTCAGGTGGGGTGTGGTGTGAGGCAGGGTTGTGTACTGGCCCCCATCTGCTTCTGCCTCTACATTAATGGCCTTTCACAGGACTTGTCTGGAGTATTGGCGGATTTTCTAGTTTTGGGAGGAAGGGGGTTCCCAGTATTGGCCTATGCTGATGACACTGTCCTTCTTGCAAGAACACCTAGGGCCCTACAGATATTGATTAATGCTTACTCAAGGTTCATGGATAATTTGGGGTTAAAAATTAATTCTAAGAAATCTGCAGTAATGGCGTGCGTTGGCAGAAAACGTTCTGTGCCCATGAAACTGATGCTATGCGCAGATGAAATCATCCCCAGAGTTAAGACGTTTGATTACCTTGGGATCTGTTTCTCAGAGGCCTTAAATGGTAAAGATCATGTGGCCAAACAATCTGTTAAGATGAGTCAACAGATTGGTGGAATCTTTAGATTTATGTTGAAGTGTAGGGGCCGGCCTTTGGATGTGATCCTTAAGATTTATAGCACCCAAACTGCGGCTTCCACTTTGTATGGTGCAGCTATCTGGGGTTTCCAGAATGCAGCGGAAATCCAGCGTAAGGAGAGCAATTTCTTTAAAAATCTGCTTGGGCTCCCGTCCAGTGTATCTGGAATAGCTGTCCATAGGGAGTTGGGTGTGGAGCTTTGGGAAGACCAGTGGGCGTTGGCCCCTCTTTTATTTTGGGTCAGGCTGTGGGCTAATGAGCATGCTTCCTTGTGCCATACTATTATTCGTACTGTGCTAGGTAAATGTGGCTGGAAAAAAATTCCCTGGCTAGCATATGTCTTTTCAATTCTGGGTGAAGTAAATTTAGGCGCCCTTTTTCCGCCAGATATTATTTTGTCCAAAAGTGAGGGGTCCGTCTACAAATCCATGCTGGGTGAATTCATAGCAAGTAAAAGAATTTTGCAAGAACGTGGCCATAGTAATGGTGAATTTCACTTAAGCATTAGCTGTCTAACTGGTATCCAACCTTACCTGCTTTGGAGTACGCTAAAAAAGGACAGATGGCTGATTACAAGGGCACGGTTCGATTGCCTTCGGCTGCAAGGCAACACTTATAAATGGAAGGGTTTTCCCAACTCAGCGGGTTGCCCGGTTTGTGGACACGGTAGAGAGGATCTCTCACATTTACTATTCTTCTGTATTGGGTATGCAGGCATACGTAAAGTGTCCCTTATTCCTCTCCTTAAGAAATCGATGATCCGCACACACTGGGCTGCTCTTGTGTTCCTCTTGAGCGCCGAATCAGTTCACACCGCATGGGCTCTTTTGACGTTCCTGAAAAGAGCAATGTATTTTAGAAACCGTATTCCGAAACTGCAAGGTGGCGAGGGTCTGTAAGAAAAATTTTATAGCACACGTAATGGGTTAAAGTATTATGTACTGTTTATGTATGAATCATCACTAAAATATCTCTTAACGTAGTTCATGATGAGGCTACCGTCCAGGTGCTAAATGTATTTGTATGCTGTTGTTGGCAATGTTCCATGATTCTATTTTTATGGAAGTATAATTTTAAGATTTTGTAATATGAATCAGTGTAATAATTGTGTTTATTTGTCGTTTAATGGTTGCTTTATACAACCGAATAAACTTGTTTGACTGACTGACTGACAGAAATCAATTAAGCACATGAATCTGAAATCCAGGGGCGGAGGAACAAGAAACAGGAACTAGGAACTAGGCACAAAGGCTAGGAACAAGGGACTAGTCATAACAGGAACACTGCAACGATGACCAGCGCTGGACTGAAGTAAACTGAGGCTTTTAAAGCTCCTTAACGAGCACACCCCTCAGGTGTGCCGCCTGCTGAACCTGCAGCCACAGGTGTTGCCTATCCTCCACCCAACCTTGTCCTGCAAGGGAGGAGGTGAGGCAGAGAGCCAGGCATTCTGGGAAGCATAGTCATTAGATTAACGTAGCATGCTGGCTGCCAAAAACCTGGAATAGATCCGGAAGGGAAGTAACTTGGAAAATAAGGTTTTAGCGCTCCCAATTCATCACAGCACTGTAGTATTAGGTTCGGAAGGAAATTCCAGTAGGGGATAAACCCCAAATCATGCCCCCAAGTGGTAGGAACGGGAGCGAAGGGAGCGAGCCGTGACATCTATAGACCCTAAGTGCCCTGCCAACTACCGTCCTGTCTCTCTTCCCCCCACTATTTAAAAATACTGGAGCATGTGGTCTTCAACAGGTTCACTAGCTATCTCAAGAATAATGTTCTCTGCAACCCCCTCGAGTCCAGATTCTCCAGCCGCTACTCCAATGAAATAGCACTAACCTGCATGTCTGATTTTATCCTCGGCTCATCACCCCTCCATTCCTATCCTCTTGCATCTATCCACCACCTTTGACTCAGTTAACCAACTTTCTCTTCTAGTAACCCTCTCTAACCTTGGAGTCCAGGAATCCTCTCTCATCTGGATTGCTTCCTACCTCACTGGATGTTAGTTCTCTGTGTCCTAGCACACTAGCACCTCTTCCATTTGGAATCTCCCAAGGCACTGTCCTTGGCCCACACACTTTAAAACTCATCCCTCCATGATCCAATCTCTTCCTTCAGGTTTTCCTCCAACCACGTCTTTGCAGTTGATACCCAAATCATCTTCTCCTGCCCCTTGTTCAAGCCTGACCTCTCCAAAAGGCTCTCCAACTGCCTCTCCTCCATCCATTACTGGATGTGCTCCAGTGTCTTCTGATCAAGTCTCTAAGACTTAAGTCATCTATCCACCAGCCATTAATGCCCCTCCTCTTCTCTCCTCCTTGTTTTCTTTTTACCTTGTGACAAAGGCCCCTACCTGATTCATGGGGTTAAGGGTGGCCATTGGGGCCAGGCCCATCACTGGCTATATGATACTGGGTCCATGTGGGATGTGGGGAATATCCAATGGCCTAGCACATAATGCCCCAGTCTGTCGACAAGGGCTTGCCCACTTAATAACTCTGTCCCTTTAAGAAGAGCTCTAAACATGGCTAGTGTGTTAGGACACCGCCACCTACCTGCAGGCAGTCCTTGAGGGGTCCCCCTGGTCTTGGACGACCCTGGAGATTATACCCGCATTACCGCTGGGGGGGTTCACGGCCGCATGGGGCGCCGCCTCGCGCGGGCCCATCGCGCGACTCCGGAACTCTGCGCCGTGGGCGCGCGCGAGGAGGTGTTGTGTGTCTGGCCTCGTTCTGGCGGGGACTTCCTTATTATGCGGTCGGGTCGGGAACTAGTCGCGTCTCAACGCAGTTTGGTTCCCGACCCGCCGCATCGCTCCGTATGAGTCCTGACCTGCTCAGTTCTCTGTCTTCCCCTGCCCTGTTGGGTAGGGCCCCTGTCCTGCCTTCCCCTCCTGTCTTGTAAGGGGTTGTTCCCTGCTCCTTTTGCTCCTGCCCTGGTTCTGCCCCGCTCCCGATTCCTTCCTTCCCAGGTCCTGTTCTGCTCCTTGTGCCCCCTCCTTGCCTTGGGTCCTGCTTCCTGTCTGCTCCTCCCTCCTTGTGGCCCTACCTTGGGGTCCCCCTCCAGTTCCTCTGCCTGATCCTGTCTGCTGTTTGCCCTTGGCTGGGACCCTGTCTAGCAAGTTGCCTGCATCATCATCCTTCTTCCTGGTTCCTACTGCTGGACCTGTCATCTACCAGCCCAGTACCACCGTTGGAACGGCCTTCCCTGTCAGTGCTTGCACTGTTCTGGCGCCACATTAAGACCCAGGGAAGTGCCTCATTTGTGGCGTCAGGAGTTGGTTCCCCTTCAGCCCTGTACCATTAGGGCGGGAGTGGGGCTGACTTTTGGCGTCATCTTTCTTCGGACTACCAACCAACCGACAGCCTGGCATCGCCTCAACGAACATCTCCTGGATATTCAGCTACGCCACGTCCCAGAGACGTACATCTTGACAGATTGAGACGCCTTACCACTTGTTCTGAAACCGAGATGGACGACGCTCAGGAACTCCGAGAAGAAATGAGGACCTTGAGATTGGAGATGACTGCTCTACGCCAAGAGAATGTGAACCTGCGACAGATGGTCGTTCACGGAGCCGGTGCTACTCCTCAGGCAGAGGTTGCCATGGCCCATACTGTACCACTGAAGTTTAATGGTGATCCCAGACGCGTGGCTGAATTCTGCAATCATTGTAAGATCCATTTCATGTACCGATCCTCACAATTTAGTCAAGACAAGGCTAAGATTGGTTACATCCTGGGAAACCTGACCGGAAACGCCCTGGCATGGGTAACACCTTTGGTTGCGGCTAACAGTCCCATTCTTAGTGATTTTGGTGCATTCGAGAAGGCCTTCTTGGAGGTTTTCCAGTCTCCTAACCTAGCGGCCACAGCACAGAACCAGTTGGTGGATCTAAGACAAGGCTCAAGCGACATAATATCCTATATTAGCCGTTTTCGCCAGATAGCCACTGATTCATTATGGCCAGAAATAACCCAGAAAACTCTGTTCCGGCGAGGACTGAGAGAAGAGTATAAAGATGAACTACTACATATACCGGAACCCGACACCTTACAGGCCCTCCAAGACCAGGTGCTTCGGATTGACCATCGATTGGCGGAAAGTAAGGGTGAAAGACGACGGTATGAAAGAACCTTCCCAAGACCTCCGCCGATACCCATAGGAGTACCAGGTACCACTGAAACCGGTCCAGAACCTATGCAGTTGGGTGCAGTAAGAGGGCCATTGACTGAAGCTGAGAAGAAGCGCCGGAGGGATCTACGATTGTGTTTGTATTGTGGAGTTGCAGGTCACTTTTTAGGGACCTGTCCCCTGCGACCCTTGAGAAAGTCGGAAAACTGAAGGGCCTGTCGTGTATTGGGAAGGTTACGACGGGCCTTTCATCTGCAACTGTCCTTCCTGGCTCTGAGGCAACCCTACAACCCATGCAGCCCGTGGTCTTGATGGTATTGAAACTTGAAGTATCTTGGCAGAACAAGTCAGTGGAGACATTCGGTCTCTTGGATTGTGGAGCCTCTGGAAATTATTTGGATCTTGATTTTGCTGTCAGGAACAGCATACCTCTTCTTACCAAGGAACACGTCTCA